>NC_138376.1:127842717-127914841 GCF_054177405.1 Leptonychotes weddellii
CTGGGTGATAGACACTGGGGAGTGTATGTGCTATGGTGAGCGCTGTGAGTTGTGCAAGACTGTTGAATCACAGATCTGTATCTCTGAAACATATAATACATTGTATGTTAAAATAAAAAAGAAGAAGATAGCAGGAGGGGAAGAATGAAGCGGGGGAATCGGAGGGGTAGACGAACCATCAGAGACGATGGACTCTGAGAAACAAACTGAGGGTTCTAGAGGGGGGAGGGGGTGGGAGGATGGTTAGCCTGGTGAGGGGTATTAAAGAGGGCACGTTCTGCATGGAGCACTGGGTGTTATGCACAAACAATGAATCATGGAACACTACATCAAAAACTAATGATGTGATGTATGGTGATTAACATAACAATAAAAGAAATAAAAAAAAAAAAAGGCGGAAGCTAAATCGTAGCTACTTCCAGCACAAGCCAGCACTGTGTCTTCTCTAAAAGTACTGAAAAGCTGCCTTCCACCAAGCTTCCCTTCCTAAGCCTATTCTCCAAACAATAGCCATGGTAAATTTTATAAACAAAATAAAATTCTGTCACTCCCTGGCTTAAAATATTCTTGAGGCTTCCCACTGTACTTAGAATAACAGACTCCTCACAGGACGGCCTCGCACATGCTACAAAATGTGCTTACTCTCTGCCGACAACACTGTCTCAAGCCACCTTTCTCTTTCTTGACCACTCAGATACCTTTCACTCCTGAAGGTTTATTACTTGCCATTATTCTTTTGTCAAAATTCCAATACAGTTAATATGCAGTGCTGCATTAGTGTCCGGTGTACAATATAGAGATTCAGCACTTCCATACATCACCTGGTGCTCATCCCAAGTGCATCCCTTCATCCCCATCACCTGTGTCCCCCATCTCCCCCACCCACCTTCCCTCTGTAACCATCAGTGTGTTCTCTAGAGTCAAAAGTCTGTGTCTTGGTTTGTTTCTCTCCTCTCTCTTTCCCCCCACCTCCTTTGTATTTCCATTTGTTTTGTTTCTTAAGTTCCACACAGGAGTGAAATCATATGGTATTTGTCTTTCTCTGACTGACTTATTCTGTTCAGCATTATACTCTCTAGCTCCATCCACATCGTTGCAAACACTTGCCATTATTTTTGATTACTGTTCTCAATCAATGTCTGGGGAATGAGTGAATGTGAATAAATACATGAAAGAATGGATGAATCAATCAATCATTCCACAAATAGGCACTGGCAATCCTGACAATCTACTATACACAGGCACTCTTCTAGACAGAAAAGATGCTAGGGAATTAACAGAATAAAGTTCCAGGCTTCAAGGAACTTACATTCTAGGTGGAAGAAAATAAATAAGTGAATATTATAGTGTGACAGGTGGTGATAGGTGCTATGCAGAAAAGGGAGCAGGGAAGGCTAACAGCCAAGACCTTTGGAGGGAGAGAATTACCCTTTTAAATAGGATGGACAGGGAGGGAAGCCTTCTTCAGTGGCATGGGACATCTGAACAGACTCCAGTGGAACCTAATACCTTTTCTCCTGGAATCAGCCTACCCTCTCCTACCTTCCTTATCAGGGACTGCTAATTATCCACCACCTCGCTCTGCTTCTGACCTAAAAGCAGACTCTAGTCCACGCAGGCCCCAAAAAATGAAGTACGAAGGATGACTTGTCTCAAGGTGCAATACATACCAAAAAGAATAAGACACTACTTTTTAGAGATCCAAACACCATGATGGGTCCCAGGCAGAGGGCAGTGGACATCAGGTGAGCAATGGAGATGTAGCTCAGGTCTGTCTCAGAAGTGAGCCCCAGTGGGTTTTCAAACACCTGTGGTAACTACAGTTTTAGAATGCACTTTTGGAACAGGCATCCTCAGAAACTGACAGAATTCCACCCTGAAGGATCCCCACTGAAAAGGAGTGAAGATGTGAGACTTGCAGAAATCTGGAGGAAGAGCTCTCCAAGCAGAGAGAACAACAGAAATAACTAATGAACATTACCCCAAAGCGTCAAAATAGAAACCTACCAAGCATTCTTACGCTTTAGCACCAACTTCGAGAATGACCTACTGTCCTCTTAGACTCTGACCTACTGCTGCCACTCCTTGTGTCCTCTCCAAAATCAGCTTCTCTGCTCTGTGTGTGCTCTGCTCCCACACTGCTGAGCCTCATGTACCCAGGGTCGGCTTCCCCAGCCCCTTGAACCTGTGCATCCTACTTGCTTTGTTGCACTCAACCATGGTAAACCACTGGCCTCCTGCCCAAGTTTTGTGATTCTTTTTGCTAAAAGTTTATCTGGTTAGCAGTCATCATAACTTCCCAGTTATTCTCTAGCTGCAGATATTCTCCAAGTCCTACTCTTGTGCAGATACCACTGTGGGAGCGAAAGCTTGCATGAAAAAATCACAAACACTCTGAAATTCTAATGCCTACCAAGCACGACAGCATTGTATGGGGCCACAAAAGCTCATGCTGTTCCTTTATCATCTGTAAACAAGATCCTATTTGATGACTGCCAGTTTTGAAGAATTCCAGAGAAAAGATTCTACTCTAACATGCCCTCTCTCTCCCTCGCCACTAATTAGAACCATTCGTTTTGTCTTTTTCCCCCCAAAGTCCTGGGAAAGAGCTTATCTGAGACTGAAGCTAACCCAAAGAAAAGCTAGGCTAAGAGATACAAAGAGACTAAGTCATAATGACAGTTTGAATCCCTAGATTCAGACACACAAAAACCATCATGCCTAAAAACCTATCCATAGACATAGACTGTTCAAGAACCATTAAATCTCTGAACACTTCCTTTTTCTTCTGGGGAGGGGCACTTTAGCTAGCCTCAGGTGGGCTCCTAGTCACCCCATAGAAGAGTCCCTATAAAAATGATACACAGGTAGTTTCCTTTCTCTGACAACGTAATACTGAAAAGTACACCTGTTCATGGGACCTGTGTGCAGTGCTGAGAGGGAAGAACAGCTATTCACTGTCTCTGCTGGAAGGACTGGGTTGTCAGACAAGTGAGAACAAGAAGGCATGCCTCAATATGGGCAGTTCATTCTGGGGTTTCCTTTCGCCGAGTCTCTGAGCTTTCCTTTTCTCATTTATAGAACAGGAAGCTGAAGTGCACTGCCTTTAAAATACCTTGCCAGGTGCCTGGGTGGCTCAGTTGATGAGCGTCTACCTTCGGCTCAGGTCATGATTCCGGGGTCCTGGGATCCAGCCCCGCATCAGGCTCCCTGCTTGGCAGGAAGCCTGCTTCTCCCTCTCCCTCTGCCCCTGCTTGTGTTTCTACTCTCGCTATCTATCTCTCTGTCAAATAAATAAATAAAATCTTTAAAAAAAATACCTTTCAACACTCACTGTCTATGATAATATATGACCTAGGATTTTCATTTTGTCATTAAGCTTCAAATTCTAATAGATGGGTTAGTACACCCTGCTTCCTTTGATTGCCAATGACAACTGCATCATAAGAGCAAAATGTTTTATTATGGTTACTATTACATATTAATGTACTATTAACTCTCAAATATTAAACCCTATCTACATAGTGAATCATTCAAGCCGTAATATACTGTAAAACTTAATATATAAATGTGAAGTAGTAAGCATGATTGTTGGGTTGTTGGCCTCCAGCCATCTTGCTTCTCAGGATGAGCATTACACAAGGAAAGGCAGAGGAAACACGTGGAGGTGAATGTCAAATAACACCCTTCCATGGCACTCTTTGGAAACAATGTGATGAAGGAAGCTTACTAAGGGATCGATTCAATTCAGTTAAATGAACTTTCAAGACCAAAGCTTCACTGAAAGAAAATCACAAGAGTATATTAATGAAGCTGCTCAGGGGCATCTGGGTGGCTCAGTTGTTAAGCGTCTGCCTTCAGCTCAGGTCATGGTCCCAGGGTCCTGGGATCGAGCCCCACATCCGGCTCCCTGCTCAGTGGGGAGTCTGCTTCTCCCTCTCCCACTCCCCCTGCTTGTGTTCCCTCTCTCGCTGTCTCTCTCTCTCTGTCAAAAAAAAAAAAATCTTAAAAAAAAAGCAACTGGTATTTGCACAGCATTTTAACTTCACAAAGTCCTTTCACTGCCTTTATTCTACACGAGACCCCATCCAAAGCATATACTGAGTATCACTGAGACTTTCATAATTCAAGAAGTTAGAATTCTCAGGTAGAATGAGCTGGGCAATGCATAACTTCTCGAGCCTTAGAATCCAATTGGATGCTGCCACCTTCATTTTCTGTTCCACACTAATTTTCAAGTAGAGCTTGCTTTCCATTACAGCAACTTCTGAAAACATGGGTTTGCAAAGATGTGACTTCACTGAAAGGATTGCAGTGACCAAATAGTGGAACTGTGAACTCTGTCAAGCTCTGTCTGACAGATATCATTGTGTTTCCCATAGAACTTTTTTTTTCCTCCCATAGAACTTTCATGGGTCCTGAGCCACTCTTGTCGGTTTGCTGTGATGCCCAAGAGCACTTGGAACAGGGAACTAGGGGGACAGTGTCTCCATCACCTAGAGGGGAGTAATGTTTTATGAGATATGATGGTAACAAGTGGAGCAGTACTAATCCTTGGTGATAGCTGGTTTAGCCCAGAAAACAAATGCTCCCAGACTTGCTAAAATGAATTAAGTATTTAAACAGAGATGGGAAAACCACTTCACCAGGAGAGGTTAGACGCAATTCAAGAATGAAATGAGAACTTGAACGGTGTGAAGTCTGTGATCCCTGCTGGCCTGAGAGCCCATGATTCCATGAGGGATCACTGGCCTGTCCTGAAGGGCTAGGACAATTCACTAGAAAACATGATGAGACAAGGGCTGGATAAACACAGAACAGTGTGCAAAAACAGCTTTTAGTTTTTAGTATAATCCTATAATTGAATAATATCTTCTCATTCTTTAAATTTTTCCTATTTCTTTTACAACTTATCTTTTTTGTAATTTATTTTTGACATAATTTCAAACTTATAAAAAACCACAAGAATACAAAAAACTCCTCGATGCCATCGATATTGACATTTTGTCCTATTTGCTTTCTCATTCTCAGTTAATTCTGCCTTCCTTCCTCTTTACCTATTATCTATTATTCTATCTACACACACACACACACCATAGTCATAAATAGTTTTTTCTGAATATGTGAGAACATGTTGGTGTGCTCTTTACCCCACAATTCACTGTGTATTTCCTAAGAAACAGAATATTCTCTTACATAGTTATAACATAGTTACCTTGATCAGAAATTTTAACATTGCCACAACAATATTAGCTAATTAAAACTCCACATTCAAATGCCAATAATATCCTTATAGTTATCCATCCTGCTGGGCCAGGGTCAAATCCCAGATCACATATGGCATTTGGTTGTCATGCCTATTTGGTATACTTTAATGTGGAATAATTCCACAGTCCTTCCCTTGTGTTTCTTGAACCTGATGTTTTGTATAATGTGGGTCAGTTAGGATTCATCTGATGTTTTCTCAAGATTAGAATCAGGTTTGCATTTTTGGCAACAGTACAGTGGAAGTGCTGGGGCCAGAACTCTATCATCCCTCCTGTATTTGGTATTTGGCATTCCACTGGGAAGAAGAGCTTTCCATTCTTCTCATTCATTCATTCATTTATATGAGTCTGGACTCACAGATTCTTATTTTTTTTTTTAAAGATTTTATTTATTTATTCATGAGAGAGAGAGAGAGAGAGGCAGAGGGAGAAGCAGGCTCCCTGCAGAGCAGGGAGCCCGATGCAGGACTCGATCCCAGGACCCTGGGATCATGACTTGAGCCGAAGGCAGACGCTTAACCGACTGAGCCACCCAGGCGTCCCTCACAGATTCTTATTTTATTCAATAGGTTACCATCCATTAATATCATCACATATGCATTTTGATTCTCCCATTATCCCAGATTTGACCAGCAGGAATCCCCTCAAGATAGCTCCTGTATCCCTCTGACATTCTTCATGATTCTTACAACACTTTCTTACTTTCTCATCACGTATTTTGCCAGCCCTGGTATTAGCCATTTCTGTTTCTCAAAGAAATACAAGTTCCTTTTAATGGAGAGGGGTATTTAAAATTTAAGCACAGGAGTTGTATGGGCCACTGCTGTCAAGGCCTCTAGGCCTCTCATTTATGTAAACAGTGTATAGATGAGAAGCCCTCATATAAATATATATACTTATATACAAATGGGTAATTCTGTATTTATCTATATGTATGTATAGGGATAATAAAAACTATGAATTCATACTAATACCTCTAGTTCCAGCTAACAATTCAGTGTGCATTCTAATACTCCCCATTTCCATATTTGTAATTCCCTCTTGCAACAGTGAGAAATCTTACTGACAAGAGCCTTAATATATTTATACCCCTTCTCAGGCCTAGAATATACATAAGTAGTTTCAGAAATGCTAAGCCATACCACTGAAAGCAGCAAACCTAAGGTGTCAATATTCTTTTAGATTTTTAGGTAAATTAAAGAAACACTAAAATGTGAAATTCATTAAACTCTGACAAGTAGATAAATCCTTATAACATATATACTTATTAAGACATACAAAATCAACATACAGAAATCATTTCTATGCACTAACAACAAGCTATTTACAACAGCATCAAAAAATAATAAAATATTTGGGAATAAATTTAACCAAGGAGATGTAAGATATGTAGACTGAAACTTATAAAAAATTGAAAAATGAAAGAGAAGAAGACACAAAATAAATGGAAAGAAATTCCATGTTCAGGGATTGCAAGAATTAATATAGTTAAAATGTCAATAGTATCCAAAGGGATCTATCTAGTCACAATGCAATCCCTATCAAAATTCCAAGTTTGTTTTTTTTTTTTCCACAGAAAGAGAAAAAACAACCCTAAAATTTGTTTGGAACCACAAAGACCCTGAAAATCCAAAGCAATCTTGAGAAAAAAGAACAAAACTAGAAGCATCACTCTTCCTGATTTCAAACTATATCATTATAAGGCTCTAGTAATCAAAGTAATATGGTACTGGCATAAAAAGAGATACAAAGATGAATGGAATAGAACAGAGAACTCAGAAATACAGCCATGCATATACAGTCCACTCATCTTTAAGGAGGGCACCAAGAATATACAATGTGGAAAGGACAGTCTCTTCAATAAATGGTGCTGGGGAAACTGGATATCCACATACAGAAGAATGAAACTGGACCCTTATCTTTCAGCATACACAAAATCAACTCAAATGAATTAAAGACTTACATTTAAGACCTGAAACTGTAAAACTCCTAGAGGAAATCACAAGGAAAACACAGTTCCTTGACACTGGTCTTGGCAATGATTTTTTGGATATGATATCAAAAGCCAAACCACAGAATGGAGAAAATATTTCAAACCATTTATCTGATAAAGAAGTAATATCTAAGATATGAAAAAAAAACAACCCCACTCATACACCTGAATAGAAAAATAATCCCAAATGACTCAATTAAAAAATGGGCAGAGGGGCTGAACAGACATTTTCCAAAGAAGACATACAAATGGCCAACAGGTGCAGGAAAAGGTGTTTAATATCACTAATCATCAGGAAAATGCAAATCAAAATCACAATGAGATATCACCTCACACCTGTTAGGATGGCTATCATCACAAAGATGAGAGAGAACAAGTGTCGGTAGGGGTGTGGAGAAAAGGGAGCCCTTGGGTACCAGGGGTGGGAATGTGAACTGATGCTGTTACTATGGAAAACAGCACGGAGGTTTCTCAAAAAATTAAAACCAGAACTATCAAATAATCCAGCAATCTTTTTTCTGGGTGTATGTTCGAGGGAAATGAAATCACTATCTCAAAGAGATATCTGCACCTATGTTCAGTCCAGCATTTTTCACAATAGCCAAGATATGGAAATAACCGAAGTGTCTGTCAACAGATGAATGTATAAAGAAAACGTCACACACACACACACACACACACACACACACAAATTGTGTATGTATATATAATATATATACATACATAAATATATGCATAATTTATATATAATTTTGTGTAGCATTTGTGTGTGTGTGTGTATGTATGTATATATATATATATATGGCATTAGAATATTGTGTTCAGCCCTAAAAAATGGAGGAAATCCTGCTATTTGTGGTAACATGGATGAACCTAGAGGGCATTATGTTAAGTAAAATAAACTAGATACAGAAAGACAAACACTGTATTACCTCACTTACATGTGGAATCTAAAAAGGCAAACTCATGGAAGTATAGATTAGATTGGCAGGTGTCAGGGGCTGGTGTGTGGAGAAAATGGGGAGAAGTCAGTCGAAGGTTACAAACCTTTCTGGTGGGATGCAAACTGGTGCAGCCACTGTGGAAAACAGTATGGAGGTTTCTCAAAAACTTAAAAATAGAATTACCATATGATCCAGTAATTCCATTATTGAGTATTTACCTAAAGTTTATGAAAACACTAATTTGAAAAGCTATATGCACCCTTATATTTATTGCAGCATTATGTACAACAGCCAAGTGTCCATGAACAGATGAATGGACAAAGAAGATGTGGTGTGTGTGTGTGTGTGTGTGTGTGTAATATTACTCAGCCATAAAATAGAATGAAATCTTACCATTTACAACAACATGGATGGATCTAGAGGGTACAGTGCTAAGTGAAATAAGTCAGTCAGAGAAAGACAAATATCATATGATTTCACTCATATGTGGAATTTAAGAAACAAAACAAACAAGCAAAGAAAAAAAGAGACTCTTATATACAGAGAACAAACCGATGATTACCAGAGGAGAGGTGGGTGGGGGGGGATGGGTGAAACAGATGATGGGGATTAAAGGAGACACTGTGATGAGTAAAGGTGATGTACAGAACTATTGAATCACTATATTGTACACCTGAAACCAACATAACACTGTATGCTAATTATACTGGAATTAAAATTTTTAAAACAGATTATCATTAAAAAAGAGAGAGAGGACCTTAGAGATTAAAACAGACATAGAGACATATCAATCCAATGCCACATGTACCCTTTTAAGGATCCTAATTCGAACAAAACAACTGTAAAAAGAATCTTTTCAGAGAGTTGAGAAAAACTGAATCTGGTCCAAGTATTAAGATATTGTTAAGTGTGATTATTGTCAGGCATGAAAACGGCACATAATTGAGATTTTTTTTTTTAATGTCATTTCCTATTAGAAATCTATACTGAAGTCTTTATGGCTGAAATTACATAGATGACTGAGATCTGCTTCAAACTACACCAGCAAGCTAATGCAACAGGAATAGCAAAATGATCATCATTGAAGCTGGATGACAGGTACATGGTGGTCAACATGCAATTCTCTCTACTTGCATGCAGAGAAAATGTCTATGAACAAAAGTTAAAACGGAAGGAAAGGAAGAAAGCAATAAGAGGCTCAGGAAAGCACCGATCCCTCCACTGCTCATTTACTGAGCAGCTTTTCTGTGTGTCCAAAAGTGACTGAAACGATCTACCCTGTGTGATTTAAGAAAGCAAAGCACTCAAAGGCTGCAAGGGCATTCAGTGGTTAAGTGACAATCCCAGACAATGATAGGAGGTCACTTCATATCTGTGATTAACTTCTACACGAATAACTGTGGAATAATAAATAAATAAATATATATATATATATATATATATGGAAAAAAAGATTATAAACTTTCAGTTGTAAGATGAAAAAGTTCTAGGACCTGATGTACAGAATGGTGCCTACAACTAAAAAGACTGTAGTGTATACCTGAAAACTGCTGAGGTAGATCAGTGCTCTCACCACACCCACACCCCCAACACACACCCCAAGTGTGTGGGTGACAGGCGTGCTCATTAACTTGATCGCAACAATCACTTCACAATGCACACCTCTACCACGTGGTGTACACTAAAATGGACACTTACATATATACAATTATTATTTGTCAAAAATAAAAAATAATTTTTAAAAGAAATAATTTTAATAATAAACATCTCCATAATAATGATAATAATAGAGGACACAGAACATTTAATCTCTTTATAAAATCTCTCCCATAATCCTTAATCACCCCCTGCCCCCAAGACAGCCACTATTTCTGACTTCTTTCCACCACAGATTAGCCTTACTTTGGTTTTAGAATTTTATCGAAATGGACTGATAAAATACATACTGTTTTAAACCCTGCTTTACCTGCTTGACATAGTATCACTGAGATTCATGCATGTTGCTGTGTGTTCCAGTACTTTGCTCCTTTCTATTGCTAGTTGCATTCTGTTGCATGAATAAAGACAAATGATATGTTTATCCATTCTACCACCGTTGATCATTTGGGATGTTTATGTTTTCCAGCTCTGGGCTATTAAGAATAAAGCTACGATGAACATCTTTCTGTTTTCAGTTATCTTAGGCAACTACATAAGAGTAGTAAAATTCGTGGGTCAGAAAGTAAATGTATGCTTAACTTTACAAGAAACTGCCAAACTTTTACAATACTACATATTAAGGACAATGTTACCAAAATGATTTAGATATTTTAGATTAAAATAAATGATAGAGGTCATTTATGTTACACAAACATCACTGGTGGAAAAATTCTAACTATTCTAAGAATGAGCGATCACAAGGAAGAGTTATGGAAGGCTGTGAACCTCAAAGACAGACAAAGAGAATGGGGGTACATAGCAAAGAGGGTGCTGCTGACCCTTTTGCAAATGCTTATTTTAAAAAGTTTTAAAATCCTGAATATAGCCAAGGGACTAGGACACTCATCCTGAACTTACCCTAATACTACAGGAAAAAAAAAAAAAAAGCAGCTAGTTGCCTTTACTTGCTCTGCTATGTAACTGGGCACAGAGGAAATGCTACACATAGAGTTGTTTCAAAGTGTGGTACAGGGTAGGAAGGCAGGTGCACCAGCAGCTCAGCATGGAAGCTCAGAGGAAGCATTTCACAGAAAGCTAGGAAGGGTACAGAACCTTGGAGGCCACGGGAGAACAGCACAGTAGGATACAAGGTGAGACAGTGAATCCCTGTTAAAAGTGGTGGAGGCCAGCTGCTGGGATTCTGTAAGTCAGGTATTCTTAAAAACAGGTTAGCTCGACACAAGGAAACAGAAATAATAAAAACTTAATATTCCTGAAGAACATTACTGTAAGTTTCCAAAGAGGTTTCTATAATGTTGGCTGATATTAACTAATTTAATTTAGGAAGAAAAACGTCCATGAGATGAAAGGGCTTTTCTTAATAATAATTTAGGAAAAAGGAATCCATGAGAAAAAACAGTTTTAAATCACTGATGGATACAGCAAGCATTTCTAGTAAGTTTAAGGCTGCTAGCAGAAAAGGATTCACTTTTCAGGGCAGATGAATAATAAAGTTAAGGAAACAAAAGATGTATCTAAGTGCTTAACCCAATAGATGTATTTCTGAATGTCAGTATGTAATTAAGTCTTTTTTAAGCAAATATTTCCTCAGCAGGTATCAGATAAAGCTCCTACTCTCATGGAGTTTAAATGCTAGTTGGGGAAAATAGATAAAAAGCTATCAGCTCAGCTTTAGAGGGGAGGAGGGTGGGGGGATGGGTTAGCCTGGTGATGGGTATTAAAGAGGGCACGTACTGCATGGAGCACTGGGTGGTATATGAAAACAATGAATTGTGGATCACCACATCAAAAACTAATGATGTATTGTATGGTGACTAACATAACATAATAAAATAAAATTTTTTAAAAAAGCAAAAAAAAAAAAAAAAGAAGGTATCAGCTCGTGATAACATCTATGACAAAATAAAAACATTTTTATGACTTTGTTGCCGTTTTAATTTAATGAACTGTAATCCAGGAGGAAGTGAATTCTATGTGCAGCAACTCTTGACTAGATCATTAGTATATTCTTTTTCATACAATAAAGAAATGTGCCTTTAGTCAGCTTTTGACTCCGTGGACTAAGACCAGCTATGTGTATGGGCTTAGTATAGTCCCTCTGTAGTTAGTACTTCTCAAAATCCTCTAAAACAGAGCTGCGGTTGCCAAGAACTGTCTGACAAAATAGGTATTAATATAAAATCTTGCAAAAGAGGAATGTGTTTAGTTTCCACTTTAAAATTTGTTTTTCGTAACGGTTTGATACTGCTGTTTGGATGAAACAACACCTGCCATAGTGATTAACAGGATGGATCAGCAAAATCTTCCACAGGCAGATGATCCATGTGTTGAATCTATTGTTAAGATTATGGGCTTCATCTTAAATACAAGCAAACAAAAACCACTGTCTTTAAATGGTCAGTATGAAATATTTCCATATAGCAGAATGATGCACTTCGGTTATATAATTCTTTCAGGAAGCCAAGATGCTTAGAACTGATACTCCACACAGGTTTCTCAGGTTTCTGTCGCTATTGTTAATAACTAGCAGCAGCAAAGCCTCTGAAATGAAATTTAGGCTAAAACTAACCATACCACGCTTTATAAGAAACCTTATTTTGGGTTTCCATAAAACTCAGGTTGCCTAAAGCTATTTTGGCCTGTGTAATGAGGAAAACATGGACTTTGCTTGTAGGTGCCCCATATTCCTCCCTAAGGTGGGGTGATTTTCCAATGTAATAAGAAATACTTGGGCTCTATGATATTCAAAATTCAAAATGCCAGAATCTCATTTTACCTGATGGGAACATTACATCTACTGCCTGTTCTTCTGGTTTCTCAGTCTTACAGATATGCTGATAATCAATGGGGACAGGTTACCTGCCTGCTCTCCAGATCCCTGTTTATAAGTATCATCATTAACTGTCCAAGGCCCACCTCTTAGCCGAAGTCTGATTAAAGGAAATTATACTCAGGAAGATTTTAAAGACATGCTTTCTGTCTGCTTCTCTGCATGTTCTAACTTCTATCCTTGGGCCACAGCACCATAGCCCGGGATTATCTACTAGAGGGAGGATATAGGTAACATGAGAAATTACTCCAGAAAATTCTAACATGTGTCTACGCTACTCCAGCCACCTGTATATTACTTCATTTACTTAACGTTGAACCACATTTTAATATTATGCCTTTGAAACTAATGATTGATGTAAAATCAGATCTATAAACAGATTTGCGTTTTTATGAAACTCAATAAAACTTTGCCCTGAAAAAAAATGGATCAGCACTCTTCCCTTAGAGAATAAGTGAAGTGCCTTCCCTTGGGTCATGCTTCACGTGTCTGGAATTGAAAGTCAAGTCTTCTGCTTATTCAGAGAAAAGTACTGACTACTCAAAAAATTTTTTTCTCTTCTTCTTCCACTGTTTTGTTGTTATACTTATTTTTCTGATAACCAATTTAAAGTCTTTTATAGATGATACGGTATGAAAAGAAATGGAAAATGAGTAAATGGGGCTCAGTTCTAAAGGAAAAGACTGATATGCCACAAGGAGGCTCCAAAGGTGGGCAAGGCAGCGTCCTTCCAGTGTTCTTCCTTCCCTGTCCTGTATCAGCACACTTCCTCTCTCCCGGATCACTCCCATAAATACATGTGCACGTTGTCATTTACCCCTTTTTTTAAATAAGAAAAAACATTTTAAAAACCAAACATTCCAGGAATTGAGGGGTGAACAAAATGAACAAAGAAGGTCAAAAGGTACACATGTCCACTTATAAAATAAGGAAGTCCCAGGGATGTCATGTACAGCATGGTGACTACAGTTAACAATACTGTATTATGTGTTTCAAAGTTGCTAAGAGAGTAGATCTTAAAAGACCTCATCACAAGACAAAAATGTGACTATGTGTGGTGATGGGTGTTCATTAGACTCACGAGGGTGATCACTTCGCAGCACTACAGATATTGAATCGCTGTGCACTGTGTCATACACCTGAACTAATAAAATGTCACATGTCGATTACAGCTCAGTAAAAAGAGTATTGATCCCCCTCCTATCTAGCTCCCCCACCTCTCTTTCCCCTCTCCCTTTTAAGGCAAAACTCCATAAAACAACTGTCTATATTCACTGCCTTCAGTTTCTCTTTTCACTTCCTCAAACTCACTCTAATCGTTCCAATGAAACAGCTCTTATTAAGATTACCAACGACTTCAACATTGCCAAATCCACAGGGTAACTCTCAGCTCCCCTGAAATATGGGCAGCATTTGACGTGGTTGACTACTGTCTTTTACTTGACATACTGACTGCTACGCACGTGCCCCGTGGTTCTCCCCTGACTCCTGGACACTTCTTTTCAGTCTTTGTAAGCCTTCCTCCTACCTCAGACTCCTAAATGTCCTGGCCCTGGGCTGGTCTTTACATTTTCTTCTCTATTTAAACCACACTCACTTCCTCCGTGATCTCATCCAGCCTTGCATCCTTACATCCCATTATATACTGGTGGTTCTTAAATCACCCATATCACTAATAAATCTCAAATTTGTATCTCTAATTCACTTCATTCACCTAAAGTCCAGACCCATATATCCAACCACTACCTCCTTAACATCTCTATCTAAAAATCTATTAGGTATCTCAAATAGCACATCCAAACCTGAGCACCTGATGACCTCGCCACCCCACGATGACTTCCTGCAAACACTCCCATCCATGTAATGGCATCCCATCTTCTCATTTGCTCAGGCAAAACCGAAATGCCATCATTTCTCCTTTCTTATTTTATATAAGATGTGTGCATCTGGATTAATCAGCAACTCTTGTTAGCTCTACCTTCCAAATATATCTAGAATTGCATCTATCAATCCAAGCACTGCTCCTCACCTCCATTACCCGCTACCCTGGTCCAAATCATCTTCATCTCTTATAGGATTACTGCACTAACCTACTTGCCATCGCCTGGCAATGAAAAACTATTAAAGTGCTGCTGAATTTATTTACTTAGGATTTTCGCACTTATGTTTCCACTAGTAAAAATGGTTGGTAGTTTTTTTGTTTTTTATAATACTCTAACTTTTGTGTCAGGAATAAACTTCCCTCCTAGAATGAGTTCTTTCTCTAACTTCTGAAATACATATTTTGTATTATGTAGAAATTATCTCCTCTTTAATGTTTGGTGGAATTACCCAGTAAAGCTTTTGGACATCATGCCATTTTAGGTGGTTTTCACTAATTTTTCAGATTTTTCATTGGTTAATAGTATGTTTAGATTTCTTAACTCTTCTTCAGTTTCGATAATTTAGAATTTCCTCAAAATTGGCCATTATGTCCAAATTTTCAAATGTATTAGTATACAGTATTTCCTATTAAATCATTCATAACTTCCGTGTTTATAGTTATATTCCCTTTCTCATTCCTTAACATTTGTATTTTACTTCTTGAAGAGGTTGCCAAAGATAGTCTATTTTATTGATCCATTTAAGAAAATACCTTACATTAATAATCACATCTATATTTTTAAGTGTTGATCATTAAGTACTTCTCTTATTAATTCTCCCCTCTGCTTTTTAAAAGTTTATTTTTGGTGTTCTAATAATGAATATAAGAATATAAATTTTCATCCTGTTTTAGCTGCATCCTCTAAGTTTGGTTGATTTTATCCCCACTTTACATTTGAGGCTTTGAAAAGTTGTTTTATTAAAATGTCACCCAGATAAATAGTGGCAAAGTAGGAATTCAAATCTAAGTGTGATTTACACTGTATCAGACAAGCTCTTTTAAATGTATTATAACAAAAGGCACAGAGATGCAATTCACATAAAAGGAAATACACCTATTTAAGTATGAAAAGATTATCTCTTTTTTTTTTTTTTAAGATTTTTACTGGGGCGCCTGGGTGGCTCCAGGGATTAAGCATCTGCCTTCTGCTCTGGTCATGATCCCGGGGTCTTGGGATCAAGCTGGGCATCGGGCTCCCTGCTCATCAGGGAGTGCTTCTCCCTCTCCCTCTGCCACTCCCCGTGGCTTGTGCTCTCTCTCTCCGTCAAATAAATTAATAAAATCTTTAAAAAAGTAAATAAAGAGGTGCGCACACCTCTCCCTCTGCCTCTCCCTGTCCCCCTCCTAAACAAACAAACAAATAAATAAAAGCAAAAGACTATCCCAGGAGAAACAATCATTTAAAAGTTGTCATTCTAGGGACACCTGGCTGGCTCAGTCAGTGGAGTGTGTGGCTCTTGATCAAGCCCCACATTGGTTGTAGAGATAACTTAAAAATCTTAAAAAAAAAGTTGTCCGTCTATAATCTTCCCCCTCTCACTTTGTTAAAGAACTAAATAAGATAAAAACAGAGAAACCAGGCAATTGCGGCAGCCATGTGCCACCGATTTCAAGGCGACCTAATGCCAGTGAAACCTAATTGAAAACAGTCACCAAGGGCTTACTTAAAATTCCCCGTCCCAAGAAATGGCACTGTTGCATTAAGTTAATAACAAATGCTCTGGGGAAATTAATGACATAGGATCCCAAATGCATATGGTGAGCAGTGGATGTGAGTTCCCGCTGTTTATGCAGCAGGGCCCTGAATTTCGAAACACACTGAGAAATTCAAGGAAAGCAGGATTCACTAACAGAATTGAGCGTTCTTTCAGTTTTATGAAATCACTAGACTGGATGTAGTCGTACTGTTTACCAGGACAGGTTAAAATGAAAACGTTACAAAGAAATGTTGATTCCAATACAACAATTTGTTTCAGTCAACCTACAGACAAGTAACATAGGTCAATTTCTCCTGTGGGAATGTCCACCACTCTGTTCCCTCACTGTTCCCCTTGGCCACCTCCTACTTAATCGGTGTTGCTGAACATCACTAGCTAGCATTCCAACACAGCATCCAACAGGACAATTCTAACAACACTTACATTTACAGTATGCAGAGACAAGGAAATTCTACCCATAAACACCAAACCTAACACCATTCAAAGACAAACAAACATAAAAATAGAAGTCAACAAATAACTTCTCAACATATATAACAGCATTAGAAAAAGAAGAAAAACTACCCAAAATACACAGGTGTGAGAATCATGCTAGTATACCCAGGATAAAGCTACTTTGAGATGTGAGAGGAAGAATATGTGCAAAATGAATTTTAGGAAAGCAACCGCTTTCAAAAAAATTAAATAATAATTGTACAATAAGCCTCCTGTCTTCAGGCTTCTGCCCTTGCTGTTCCACCTGCCTGAAATGCTCTTCCCCCAGCTCTCAGCAAGGTTCACGGCTTCACGCCCCTTCTGTCTTCCCTCAGTCACCTTCCTGGCGAGCTGCGCCCGGCTGCACATGCACACGCACCCAGCCCGCCGCCCAGCTGCCTCGCCCCCCGCCGCCCCGCCCCCCGCCGCCCCGCACCCTGGCTCTGTCTCTCAGGTGCTCATTACCACTGACCCAGTGCACGTGTTATTTACTTATTGTGTCTACTGCCTCTACCCCTCACACTGACGGAAACACTGTGATGGGAGAAGTTCTGTCCAGCTTCTTCCTCAATGAGCCTAGAGGAGTGGGGATCAATTACTGTGTGGTGACTGAATGACGATGTGTAATCAGAAAAATATAGCAGACTGCTCAGATATGCTGCTTTGTTTTGTTTTGTTTTGCTTTGAGTAGATTCCGTGCCCAGTGTGGAGCTCAACGCAGGGCTCAAACTCATGAGGCGGAGATCAAGACCTGAGCTGAGATCTGGAGTTGGACGCTTAACCAACTGACCACCCAGGTGCCCCAGGATATGCTGCTTTTAAGGCATCTGACATGGTATCTCACATTATTATTATGGGTGAAATTTCCATATGTAGCAATGCCCTACTTATTTAATAAACTGAAAAGGGGCATAGGGAAAGAACTTGGAAATATTACTCAGATTTGTAGCTTCAAAACAGAAACAGAATGTTAGGTAACAGAAGTTAAGAATGAGGCTTTCCTCAAAGTGTTGGGATGGTTCCAAACAAGATAAAATGGAGCTTAAATAAATACACAGTCCTATAGTTTATTTTTTAAAAATCTGTTGACAAAGGAGTTTTCTTGGTTTTCCTCATGTTACTGACTTTTCCTTCTGCATCTCCTTTGTGAACTTTTCCACGTCTTCTCCACGAAACAACTGGAGCGTCCAAAGTTCAGCGCTCAGACCTTTTCTCTCCATAGACAAACGGCCTAAGTGATGTTGTTTCATCCCATGGCATTGTCTATATGCTACAGACCCAAATCCATCTACGTATCTAGCTATGGCCTTTCCTCTTGGCTCAACAGTGTAAGCACTTGCTTTCTAAGTATCTCCAATCTGATGCCTGATAACTCCAGTTTCACTTGTTCAAGACTAACGTACGGAGTTCCCAGCCTCACTCGCCCACGTTCATCCAGCTGTAGATTTCTCCGCGCCACCCTTCATTTACAAAGCGCATGGTGCGACTTCAGAGATTCGAGATGGCAGCTCTGCTGAGAGCAACACCCCAATGTCTTCTGACTCTGCCTGTTTCTTCCTGTCAGAATCCCCTCTTTATCTTCAAACATCCCTTTCTAGCCTTTGCTGCTACTCCCAGTGGCTGCAAAAATTCCAGGCTGACCCCTCAAGCCCCCGCTATACCCTAAAGCACCCAGACTTGGGAACTTTCCAGTTGTGAGCTCTGTTAATAGTGGAGGTCTCCAGTAAAACCCTGAGATTTACAGAAACCTTAAGAGTCGGTAAAGGTTGCCATGGACAGAGCGAGTTCTGCCCAGTCTCCAGCAATGGCTCCAGTCATTTTAGAGATTCCTTTCTTCAGATAATCCAAAGTGAAGGAATATACCTGTATATGTGATCCTACGAACAATACTTCAGTTTCTATTTTATACTAGTGATGTCTTACCTAAGACTGCATCAGATGCAATTCAAATGATTATTTTCAATATTCAATCCACATATACGATCTTTACTATATACAGAATATATAATTAAAATATTTTTCATATGCAATGAATTATAACTTTGTAGTACTAAGCACAGTTTGCTAAAAGCTTTCAGTACTCATGCCCCACAAGCTTTTAAGTTTAATAAGTCTCTTAAAGTTAACACTAAGTAGTTTCTCTTGGACACGAAAACAGTGCGTTTAATATTTCTAAAAGTACTGAGGAATGCCACGGTCTTGAATACACAAGCAGTCACCTTTCGTTCACCCACAAACAAGGTGCATGAACTCAAAGGCAGGCTAGAGCTGCTCGCTGGGGGAGCGTGAGCGAGGCTTTCGCTCCTTGGCTGGAGCAGCCTGCCACCACATTGGGAATGTTTGTGTCAGTGTAAAAGCAGCCAGAAGTCCGTTCTTTACCTGCAGTCTCTCAGTTTCTAATGTTGGCAACTCATTCAGAAAACCCCACACGCACGTGCGGGCCAAACAAAACGCAGCTGTTCGTGCTACTCACTTTGGGGGCCTCCAATTTGCAACCGTTCTCCCTCCTGACTTCACTCCATACTAATGAGTGATGCTCCGGAGCAGACACTTGGGTTTTGCCATTATTTTTCTAATACTTTCACATGTGAGAGCACTGAGAAAATGTATGCAAGTTATTTACTCCCTATACTGTGGTGGCAAAATTATATTCACACGACTTACCCTGCTGACTTCCTTAGGAGCCGATTCATCTGGTGGAAGGAAAAGGAAGGGAAAAACACAATTAGAAACTCCAAGTAGGTTCTGAAATACAGAATATGTCATTCACTCTCAATAAACTTCTTACAAAATCTAAGAATTTGGCTTTAAACATCTATCAACTAAAGGTTAAACATAATAGAGTTAGATGTACAATAAAGTTTGGAGGGAAACGAAATACCACAACAATTCACAGGCCATTTTCAAGATTGTCTCGTTAGACATTCTGAAATGGTAGCATCTGCAAATAATATTCTTTTTTTTTTTTTAAGATTTTATTTATTTATTTGACAGAGACACAGCGAAAGAGGGAACACAAGCAGAGGGAGTGGGAGAGGGAGAAGCAGGCTCCCTGCCAAGCAGGGGAGCCCGATGCGGGGCTCGATCCCAGGACCCTGGGATCATGACCTGAGCCGAAGGCAGACGCTTAACAACTGAGCCACCCAGGCGCCCCTGCAAATAATATTCTAACTGACACAACCACATGAGTATCACAGTGACTGTGAACATCTGTTCTGCTGGGGTTAATTACAGCATCTCTTATTTGCTGGAGTAAGACATGACCCTGCACAGCACCCGGGCCAAGGCACGAAAGACACCTGTCCACAGGGCAGCTTTGTCCCATGGGTCCTGGGATTTGGGTGGCCACCTGTATCAGCTCGTCAGCCGTGTTTCCCATAAAGTGAGATTGATGGATGGCACGCCTAGGTGTGACCCTCTGAAGGGGTCTCCCCGTGGGGCTAGCCACAGGACAAGAGTACGCCCACGTGACCAATAGGGTACAAGAAACAAACTGGCCAAGACTCCATTCTAGGTCACTGGTTCTGACCCGAAGGATATTTATGCGGCCCTTACAGACAGCGGCTGGGCTGGGCCTCTCCAGAGCCCTCACTGGGAGGCAGCCTTTAACTCAGTGCTACCGCTATCTTGTATCTTCCTCATCAATCAAATCCCGTCTGACTACCACCATTAGTGCACACTCAACGTGCCCCAAACCTCATGGATTCTGTGTTCCTCCAAAGCACAGTCTAATTTATCTCGACACTGACAAAAGCATGTCTGTCCCACAAGTTCAAACAGGGTTGGGATTCTCCTTCCTCCTTCAATATCCTTATTAACCAACTGCTGACGCCTGTTGTTTTCTTTTTGCTAATCTTTCTCCAATTTGTTGCCTGCCACCATTTCCACAGATAACACCAAGTCTAGTGCCAAATCAACCGGCAGCCTCCAAACTGGTCGCTCACCACACACGCACACACGCGCATGCACACATCTACCCCGTCCCTCGGATGCTCCAGAACGTAAAGGAAACTAGATTTCCATGTTAGCTGCATAAATGACTTTACCTGGAGCCTTTCAGAAATTACCAAGTTTGGGACTATTGGAGAATAGACATTCAATAAACAGTTCCTATTTTGGGGCCATTATTGTATTAATACAATATTATATATTTTCTTCTAATTGTTCCCTAGTGACTTGAGTACTGCATCTCATTCCCCAAAATGTCCCTGAGCATGTTGGAGGAAAAGCACTTAACTTTGCCTTCCACACTGAAGTCACATCATAGCAGAATTTCATCTACTCTCAATTCCCAACCCCTAACCTCTCCCAGACTGCCCCCAGAGATAGAACTATGCAATTTAGTCATTACAACAAATGTATTAACAGATCCTAAAGTTACAGAGGCTTACATGTTCTTAACTTTAATCTAAGAAATGCAGTGAGCATGGCCACATGTCCCAGTGGATTAAGAAGCACATAATGAAAAGCAGTTGTACGAAGAAGTTTACTCTCAGGACTGATTGGCGCTCGGGACTGTGGCACTTTGGGACCTCCCACTCTCCACAGCCATCCTCAGATCTGAATGCTGGCTCAAGGGAAGAAGAATTTGAATGTCTAGGTATCTATAAATACATGTACCCTTTGCTTTTTCCTTTAGTTTTTGCTTGACGCTTCTCAAACTTGAGTGTCCGTAAGATACTCTACCAGTAGGTATTTATACATACTGAAGGTGTACTTACTAGGTAATCCTCCAAGGGATTTTTTTCCCCATGAGCTGTTCTTCCTAAAGCTGTTAAAAATCATTAAAATGATGTTGAGATTGAAGACGCTCTCTCTTTTTTCTCTTCTTTTAAATAAATTTCTCTTTAACAGTCATAGACATTCTCTCTTTGAAATTAGTTTTTGTTTTCTTGTTTATTCATCCCACTAGAATGTTAGCTCCTTGAGAACCGGGATACATGCCTGGCATATAATGATCCCGTAGTACATATTTGTTGAATAAACAAATGTTAATTGAACCCCTAAAGCTGCATAAAAATTAGTGTCTGCTCTTGTGAACATTTTTGTTACTAATTTGATGCTCATGAATTATTCAAAATCTTGCATCCATGGCAATTTCTTACTTTGCCATAATCCCCAACATCTTTCATTTTAAAGCAAGCTTTATTGCTGAGCAAGATTTTATTAATGTGGTTCCAACAGTTCAGTCCTGAGTGTGTGCTGGAGGTATGGTGACCTTCCAGTCATGGGTTCTTAGGAGGAGACATTCTAAGCCTTGGGCTCTTAACCTGGAATTGCTGGATGATTTGCAAGGAGTTATGAACTGCATGAGAAAGATGGGATGATCTTTCTGCTCTGTTATTTTGAAAATGTCTTTGTGGAAAAAACTTTTTCAGAATCAAATTATATTGTCAGGATATTCTTTAAATCAAAATTAAGTACTTACAAATCTTTAGAGCTGTGCATATATTTGTACTTTTACTTTTGTGATGACTTTTGATAGTTCTTTGAATATGAAATGGGATTTCAGGAATGAACCCAAATATAATTAGAACATAAGGGAATTTATACTATGATGTCTGATTTGAAGTTCTGTGGCTGCTTATCATGTTCTTCTTTACTCTGTGTTTGGCTTTGTGGCTTTATTACTCTATGTTCCGAGAATGTGTTTTGAACAATTTCTACTTTTTAAATTGATCAATCATTTCCTTAAGTTTAACATACATTTTTTGTTACATCTTCCATGGACAAGTTTAATTTCAGTGCTTGTTCCATAGGATAAGAGAAGTTCAAGATTTTGAACTTGAAGATATTGATACTGTGCATCCAAAGAAAAGACACAGTGACCAGAAGTGACAGAAATTGGTGATTTCTGGGAGGACTTCACTCTGCCTCTGTCCCGTAAGACTGTCCACTCACTTCGCCTTGTGGGCTTTGCAGGTATTCTAATATTCCTAAATAGAGCATATCTGTCTTCTCATTATGGAAAATATTTACTTCCCATGAAAATTAATATATACAATTGGCCGTTGAACAACATGAGTTTGAACTGAACAGGTCCATGTATACATGGATTTTTTGGACAAATATACTACAGTGCTATAAATGTATTTTCTCTTATGATTTCTTAATATTTTCTGATCCCTAATTTATTTTAAGACTATCATATATATATTAACATACAAAATGTGTTAATCTGTTTAAGTTATTAGTAAGGTTTCTTCTGGTCAACAGTAGGCTATTTGTAGCTAAGTTTTGGGGAGTCAAAAGTTACACACAGATTTTCAGTTGTGGTGGGGGGGGCAGGTCAGCACCCCTAAGCCCCCTGTTGTTCAAGGGTCAACTGTACTTCCAGCTCCTGGGAGCTGGTGTGGCTCCATTCAGCCTCCTCCAGCCATTCCTGCATTCTGCAGGAGCTGTGGAGCTTGTCTAAAGACAGCTGTCTTCTTACAAAAATGCACCCTTTTAAGATTCAATCCCCAAATATTTATCAAACATGTAATACATGCCAGACACTGAATAAATGCCTCAGTTGGCCCAATCAGGCTAAAGGGAAGGACTTCTGTTTCATGGCTTTGAGAGAACCACAAGCATAAGGACTGGCCCTAGTGGGTGCAATCATGAGGGGAGTCAACCTGAAATCAGCTGACCTTGAAGCCTGCTTTACCTAGGGACTCCTACATATGTGAGAGTTAATTCCCCTATTTATTAAGCCAATTTTACAGGGTAAAACTAAGAACACTTCAAAAAAGCATGAAGGAAAGGTAACAAGATGTTACTAGGATATTACTTTCATACCACTAAGTTAACACACTGTTACTTAAAAGTTCCAGAAAGCTCTTCTATTCCTACCAAGAAATTCCTTTGTTTAGGATTTAAGTCCTCACAGTTTGGTTGTGCTCTATTTTTCCAACTGGAATATGCAACACAGGGGGACTCCCTTCCCACTCTATAAGACTGGTCTTTCTAGAGCCTCAAACATGTTTTGCTAACTCTTACCTCAAAATCTTTATATCTTCAAACAACAATTATTGAGTACCTACTAAGTGCCTGGCACTATTCTAGGTGCCTACAATGTATCGCGAACAAAAGGAAAAAATGATAATCCCTGTGCTCATGAAGCTTTATTCTAAACATAAACATGATAAAACTTTATTCTAACCATAAACATGATAAAACACTAAATTGTACAGCAAGTTCCCAGTGTAAGTGCCTTAAGTGGGATACAAAGTGGCGCAGGTTAGGGAATCTCAGAGAGCGGTGGGAGAAGGGGTGGTCAGAACGGGCCTAGTCCAGGTGGTGAGCTATGAAAGCAGCTCCCTGAGGGAAGTGCATTCCAGGCAGGAGGATTAGCCTGAGCAAAGACCCTGAGACTTGAGTGTCCCTGCTGTTTCTTGCCAAAGTTGAATCCTCCTCCTTTTCAGGAATTAGCTCAGCTTGCATTTTGCCCATGAGGCCCTCTCAAAGGCACCTGGTGCGCATCCTTTCCTTAGAAGTCTCACATACTGCTCTCCTGTTGGGAAAGCAGAGTGCTATAGAAAAATGGTAAGTGTGGAGTCCAAACAGATCTATTTTCAAATCTCAGCTTCATTGACAAGCCGTAACTGGGTTCCTTGACCTTTCCAGACTTGGAAATATCATACTTACAAGAGAAGGTCAGGTCAGACGGTATTAGGAGTAAATGGGATAATGTATATAAAGTTCTTGCACACAGTGAGCTGTCAGCAAACTGTAGTTTTGTTTCTCCCCATTCAATCTGGCATGAATTACATTCTGCCTTCTGTTGATAGCTACATACATGCGGGTGACTTAACTTCCTGACTCAATAGAAGTTCTTGAAGACAAGAGATAACATCTAATATTTCTTCTCCATTACTGAACAAAAAGGCATTCCAAAAAGATTCTTGAATGATTACGATACAGACAAGGATGCTTCTGCATGCAGAGTATTTTCCTTCAGACATCAACAGAGTGGTAAAACACTAGAAGACTGTCACTTTTGCCAGTGGTCTAAAACTTCTTAGTGTAACTCGTAAGGATAGCGATCACTTTGTTTTGTTCTCTCTCTTAATTTTTTAACATTAAAACCAGGCACTAATGGAAGAACAGAAGCCATGTAATCAAGAACTTAAGCACCAGGTTAGTTGGTTTGGGCCAACTAATGGGGAAAAATGAAATAAACTATAAATTGCCAGGTAACTGAAAGGTATAAAGAACTATATACTTGTGGTATTCCTGGTCAGAAAAAAAAGGGGGAGAGGATATATATACAAGTTCACAAGCTACATCATAAAACAGGTAAAGCTGTTATTTTTTTCCCTGAAGGACTATTATGATTTTTAATAACTTGGAGAATCATGTTTTCTAGCATATGTTATTATAGTCTATTCTTTTGTACTTAATTCTATATAAACAGAATAAGACCATTCCTAGAGTTAGTCCATGAACCTTTCCAATTCTATAATGAAAAGTGATGGCTTAAAATGGCATAGTGAGAACTACAGGTGTTTTCCGATACATATAAAATGTAATAATTTATGACGTAGTTTCCTTATATTTTGTAGGTATGAGGATTAAGAATATATATGGTAGATAAGTGCTGTATATATAATATGATATAGTTTCTCTCTTGTAGCTAAGAGAAAATTATATATATATGTGTATATATATATGTTGGATTTCATATATATATACATATATATATATATATATATATATATATATATGTATATATATATTGGATTTCACTTATCAAGGCCACAGAAGCAAAGCTGAAAAAAGGTATCATGATGCAATCACCATGTTTTTTCTTCTTTTGTACATATTGTAGAAATTATTAGTTATCTCTAAGGGGCCTAGAACTGTGTTGAGTCTATGACTGAACTCTATGTGTCCTGATCATTATCTGGATTGGCATCATGCCTGTGAGCAAAGGTAACAAACTTTAAAGTTCACCATGAGAAAAACCTGAGCAAACCCATGCCAGACAGGCTTATACATAGAAACATTTTAAGTTGATTTTGATTTATCAGTTGATACTATATGAGCTGTTAAAATATGTGAACGATTCTATCACCCTGACAGGAGAAACTGGAGTTATTAATTTTAAACTCTGTTAACATTTGGGAAATTATGCAGTCTTAACATGGAAAATTCTGTATTTAATAATGTCTTTCAAAATTCATAGTTGCAAGAGGCTATTTGGAAACTGCTAAGAAATTTTAGGAATTACAAATAAAAAAAATATTGAGCTTTCCTAAAACTTTTACAGTGTTTATGCATTTTAGGAATGCTCTTTATTATGTTGCTTCAATACTGAGGATGTGGGAAAATGAGAAATCCAAAGCTTACCTGTCTTATTTATAAAAATGATAAAGAAGGACTTAGTATCAAAGTCTGAATAGTCTGGGAGTTTTCTGAGGATGGAAATTGTCCCAAATGTACTGTTCATCTCCCGATTCCCAAGATTCTCTGGAGTACATGAGATTCCATGAGATCTGACTAATCACACACTACTATGTCAGTAGAGATCTTAACTGAAAACTGGAAACAGTAAAGATCCTGGCACTAAATAAATTATAAACCTTAAGAACTCAGAAAAAGGTTTAAATTTTACTGACTCAATCATATTTTGAATTTCAGTAACAATATTAATAAATAAGTTGGAAATGTGTTGCCAAAGTTTTTAGTTGTCTGCAAAACTTCACTTTTAAAACTGTGGTTAAGTTACTCTTGGGTCTGCTGTAAGCTTACTTGCTACTAACTTCATTTTCACATCTTTGGACTTCTCAATAGCTGTTCAAAGGAGAAAATAATGTAAGGACTTTATTATATTTCTACCAAGTTGCTTCATGTTCCCTCCACCCACCCTGCAGAATGTCAAGCATGCAGTAGATGGAGGGAGTTTAGAATTCTGCCTTTCTTTTTAGTTTGCATGTACAAGGAAAACAGCAAGACTTTTAAAGAGTCTCACTTTATTTAAAAAAAAAAAAAAATTCTCAATGTCTGAAGAAAGGTAAGGATTGCGAGTGGTTCTCTTTCTGCTTCAGACCAGCTGACTGAGCAGCACAGGAAACCCGCTCTGGGACAGAGTCTGCTCAGGCCAATGGGAGCAAAGCAGTCTCAGCGGAGAGAGGAGCAGGCCACATGTCAGTGAGGATGGCCCTTTGTGCGGTGTACTTACATCAGAGAATTGCTTATTCTCTAGGAATATGTTCACTTATATTGGACATATGTTTTATTTAGTATTGATACCATCCAAAGGAATAAAACAAACCAGGCAGATGCTTAGTGTTCCTGAGGCACTAACACAAAATACTAGAACTGAAAAAAGAATTTAATTGTCCACAATTTTCAGCAAATTGGCTCTTTCTTGTTACCACAATTCTGCTCCTTCAACATTTCTGGTATCGGCTAAGAAATTACAACTTCTAGATAATTCTGTATTAAAGGACTTTTTAGCTTAAAAGTAACAGCTTACAACAATGAATCATTGAACGCTTAACTTTCCCTTTGTCTGAAGTTTGATATGGGTAACATTCCCTACAGTATGAAAATAATATGCCACTTTTGCTCATGAAGGATTAACTGCTACAGAAACTGTCTTCCAGTCATAAACAAGTAGAAAACCAGACAAAATACATGAAACAAAAGCTATTAGACATTGGTCACCAGGCAGTTCAACACTGTAATCCCAGAGATAAAACATTTGATGCTCATTCAGGATAAAAGCTCACAGCAAATTAGGAATTTAAGGGGTTTCATTACCCCGATAAAGGGCATCTATGAGAAACCTACAGGTGCTACCATGCCTGAGGGTGAAAGATTAAATGCTTCCCCCCCCTAAGATGTGGGACAAGATAAGAATATTTACTCTCACCATTCCTATGCAACGTTATACTAGAGGTTCTAGCCAGCAAAACAAGACAAAAAAAATGTGTGTGTGGGGGGGTATGTGTGTGTGTATCTATCTATCTATACATACCTATAAACTTACAAGTTAAATAAAATTATATTACATATAATATAAATATTATGTATGTGGTATAAACTGGGTTGGAAAGAAAAAAATAACACTATTCACAGATGACATGATTACTCAGGTAGGAAGTTCTAAGGAATTTACCAAAAAACCCCAGTAGAATGACAAAGTGAATTTAATAAGATTGTAAGATTCATAATCAGAAAAATTCAAGTACCACATAGAGAAGTATACTGTTTTATGATAAAGCAAATGACCCAGAAAAGCCAAGTAAATTCTGAAAACTACAGAAGTTGTAGAAGTTACACTAAGTTACACCAAGAGTCTCTACAGCGACATCAATCAAAGCTGGTAGAACTTTTCTTCACGTCCGCAGCAGCACTAGTCCCTTGTCTATCTGATGACAGGCATCCTGACAGGTGTGAGATCCCATCACACTGTAGTTTCTATTCACACTTCCCTGATGGTGAGTTATATTAATGTTCTATACTTTACACATGATTTTATTTGTCAATTATACCTCAATAGAGCTGAAACAAAAATATAATACCTTGATGGTACCAATATAAGGACAGACATGCAGTTCAGTGAGCCCAAATAGAGAATCCAGAAATAAACATATGCATATATGTGATTTTTCAACAACGGTACCAAAGTTATTCACTGGAGTAGGGATTATCTTTCTAACAAATGGTGTTGGAGGAAATGGATATTCATACAGAAAAAAACAAAACCAAAACTCAACCCTTACATTACACTCCATATAAAAGTTTACTGAAATGAATCATATACTTAAGAGTGAAAACTAAAACATAAGAGAAAAATCTTGAGTTAAGCATATTTCTTGGATTAAAGTAAAAAACTATGAAGGAAAAAATAATAAAATAGACTCTATGAAAATTAAGTATATTGGCTCTTCAAAAGACACTGTTAAGAAAACAAAAAGAAACATCATAAACTGAGAACTATAGAGTATTACATATCTAATTGAAAACTTGTATCCAAAATATATAATCTTACAACTCAAATATTAAAATAACAAATATCTCCAATTTTAAAATGGGCAAAATATTTGAATAGAAGCCTCACAAAAGAAAATCTAGAAATGGCAAACAAATTCATTAAAAAATGGTTGACGTCCTCAGATATCTGGGAAATGTAAACTGTAACCACAATGAGATACCACCCACACCCATTAGAATGTAAAGGGAGAAGGAAAAAAAGGTGAAGCAACTGGACCTGTATGAATCGCTGAAAGTGTGCTATATCCAAATAACAACACATTCCCGAGAAACAGAAATGAACAAAGCACAACATAGTGTTCTGCTAAGTGAGAGAAACCAAACACACTGTATGATTCCATTTACGTGAAATTGTATAAGCAGGACAAAAGGCAGATCGGAGGTTGCCAGGGACTAGAGGCAGGTAATAGAGGGGAGATGGGCGGCAAAGAGGCGTATGGGAACATTCTAGAAGGGAGAAATGGTGAAGTGGTAGTGGTTATGTGACCGTATGCATTCGCGAAAACTCACTGAACTATATCCTTAAATTGGTCAGATTTATTATACATGAATTATGCCTAATACGCTGATTAAACAAAAAGCTTTGTCTTGCACTTAGGCTTTAGCTCAGTGTGAAGCAAGCACCAGCATTTCTTCATTCCATTCTTGGTTTGTGTTTCCATTCAAGTTACCATCTTGACTAGAATGTCCTCTTGGTCCCACACTCCAGTGCAAGCTAGAGGCACTGGCGAGAAGTAAGGGTTAACATGTCCTGCATCCCCCTCCATTCTTCCCACCATCACCAACTTTGAAGTCGTTCCTCCATATTTACTAAGAACCTTACAACCTGACCAATTTCATTCTTTTCCCTCAAAGCTGCCTCAAATCATTCTGTAGAGCTTTGATGTCCACATGGAAGACCATACGGGGCAGAAGGCAAGCAAACCAAAGGAATTTCACAGGGAAGGGTGAAGCTGCTCCAGCAATAGGC
This sequence comes from Leptonychotes weddellii, assembly GCF_054177405.1. NCBI lineage: Eukaryota > Metazoa > Chordata > Mammalia > Carnivora > Phocidae > Leptonychotes > Leptonychotes weddellii. The sequence goes on from NC_138376.1 coordinate 127,872,482, forward strand.
TGTCAGGGATTCAAAGAGAGTTTCAGGCAAGACATAAGGGGTGGCACCACCAGCAAGAGTCTACATGGAGACCCGGCAGACACATGAGAGCCCCTGTCCCCACCCATCGTGAATTAAAAGGCTCTGAGTCACGTTAGCCTTAGAAGCCTGAGAAGTGGGTTCAACAGATTCCAGTGGACACTGTTAAATTAGCCTGGTGATGGGTATTAAAGAGAGCACGTATTGAATGGAGCACTGGGTGTTATATGCAAACAATGAATCACGGAAGACTACATCAAAAACTAATGATGTAATGTATGGTGATTAACATAACATAATAAAATAAAATAAAAATTCTTAAAAAAAAAAAAAAAAAAAGGCCAAAGGCTACTCAACATCACTACCAGAATGCTTTCTAAGTGTTCCTTTGTGCCCAAATGTCTGATGGAAGAAAGGAATTAGGAAGAAGCTGTACAAGACTAGAACTCTTATATAAACACTTTGGAAAATAGTTTGGCACCTTCTGAAAAGCTAGTCCTAGGTATTGATCTAAGACTAAGTACACAAAACACCAAGTGTTCAAGAAACACCAAGTTAATGTAAAAGAAAAAACAGTAGGTTTTAAAGTAGAAGTAATTGAGACCTTTAATTGCTAAGATTATATGTTTTCTACTATCAGTAGGAAATGCAAACCATGAGCAAGACGATATCAGATAAATAAAATTACAGATTCTTTTATATATCCAAGTCAATCTTATTGCTGTATTTAGACAAAGAAGGCTAAAGACTCATCATGAAATTCAGTATTCCCTGGCATCTTTTCATTATAATCAATTATAAAAGTGAATTAAACATTCATTTTCAGGGGCGTCTGCATGGCTCAGTCATTAAGCATCTGCCTTCAGCTCAGGTCATGGTCCCAGAGTCCTGGGATCGAGCCCCGCATCGGGCTCCCTGCTTCTCCCTCTCCCACTCCCCCTGCTTGTGTTCCCGCTCTTGCTGTGTCTCTCTCTGTCAAATAAAAAAAAAAACAAAAACAAAAAAACATTCATTTTCAGAAAAATTTGTTGACTTAAAAAACACTGTGACTGTGTTTTCCTGGAAATTGGTAAAAGAACTGATAGTGGAATAATTCCAGAATTGTACCAAGAAGAAATAGTATTTTAGAATGTTATTTTGGAAAATTTGAGAAAATAACCACTGAACAGAGACAAGAAGTCATATTCTTAAACTGAAATGCATTAAAGACCAAGATTATGATGTCCTATTAACACTACAAAAATTAACCAAACATAGCCGTAGTATTAAGTATCTAGAATTTAAAAATAAATTACAGCATTATTTACCTGAGATAAATGATTACATACTCTTCACCTCTACTAAGATCCTGGGGCAATAAACTTGAGCTCTCTGAACAAACTGGCCATGGTTCTGGAGCAGAGGTAGAACAAAGACCAGTTTATTGGGGCTTCAAATCCAGCAGAGCCATTCACTTGTTCCAGAAGATCTGTGGGGTTTTGTTTGTTTGTTTCTTTTAAGTAGGCTCCACGCCCAGTGTGGAGGAGCCCAAAACGAGGCCTGAACTCCTGACCCTGAGATCAGACCTGAGCGGATATCACGAATCAGATGCTTAAACGACTGAGCCACCCAGGCGCCCCAGTTCTATGGTTTTTGGTGCTATCATGATCTAAATTATGGAGCTTCCAGTGCTTTCCAAACTTTTTCTAACAGGGCAAGTTTTTATTTTCAAACAAAATCTCATATGGAATAAACCAGTAGATTAAATAGGTTAAAAGAAATATAGTAGCAGATATTGTAACTGGCTTAATATCAATTCCAACTGCCTGTAAGATCTTCCTGTCCTGGAAATTAAAAGTGACATCGTCAAATCTCCTGATCAGATGCACCTGATCAGATATACTAGTAATGTGAGACTGGAGTCCAGAACTGTTAAGTGGGAAGAAAGAGGCATGAGGTTCCCCCCTTTTCTGGGAGGATCAACAGAGACAATGTGGATCCATAGGCACCAGATTCTTGCCTCCCTGGGCTTCCTGGAGCTGAGGGAGTACCTTTGCCAGTTCCAGTGGAGGAGCTGAAAATTCTGCAGCCAGGAAGTTTTCTTGGTCATTCTGCCTACAGTTGACCCCTCCAGCCCTTCCAATAATTTTTAAGTGGCCCAATACATTTCTCTTTGTTTAAGCTAGCTTAGATTGATTTCTATTATCTATAACCAAACCCGATGTGTTTTATTAGTAAAAATTTACTCTCAAAGTTAAAAATTATTACCTATCTCATTATAAAGTCAACAAATGAAAACAAAGAAGCTGTTCTGGTTAACATAAAATTTTGAAACAGATGTTATGGAAGACATCTGTAATCTTACGTCAGTCTCAGAATCTGATTAATTTCTGGGTTTTTCTTTCAGAGACCCATAATGGTTCACATAGATAACAAGACACAAAAGATAAAACATTGTTTTGGAAGGTTTGTTTGTTTTATAGACTTCCTTACAAATTCAAAGCCTCTTGATTAAAATGACTCAGAAACTTAAGAGACATATTTACAAAACTTTCTTTCAAAGTTAATCACTAAATATACAACAAATGCAAATACAAATTTCCTATAACAAGAAACACCCAAACACACAATAAACCAACTCTTGAGTATGTTCTTGTGATCAAATAGGTACTAAATTAACCTTTTTGAAAAAAATTAGGACAGAGCAGAAACTTTACTAGTATGACACATTTATGAGACGTTCAAACAAATGTATAGATAGGTTACTGTAAGTTTTATCGGAGTTCTGCACAAAAATGAATGAAACCAACAGCACAAAATTAATCTCCAGGCGGTCTCCAAGATTAAAACTTGGTACACTTAAGTATTCCTGTTATTTTAATATAGTTTTAAATAGTTAAAACAAATTTAAATCAAACATTCCTGGAACCCCTGAAGCACTTCTGTAGAAGGATAGAATTCTAACGAACACAGAAGAAAAACCACTACTACGTGATTCCATTTCCTGTAACTTTCCTTTTTGTTTTATGCCACAGTTAAAGAGAAAAGAGAATACTGCTAATCATAGGTCTGTGAATGACTTATAAGATGATATATATTCAAATAAAATAAGCACAGGGAGTTCAGGTGTGAGGCACTTGGCCTAGATAATCATGTGTTAAATCCAATTCCAAGTACACAAGATTTACATAAGTTCTGGGTGCATAAGCTTGAACTCCCCAAATATTTCCCTTGGGTAGAAATTTTAGCATTTTATCTCTTTCATGTATTCCTACATAAATACTTAAATGTGTTTCTCTTTTAGTTCTAAAATAACGTTCATTGGGATTCCCTGCTGTACGGAGCTATCATCTGTCTGAGCAGTCCCACCTACTTAGTCAATAAGGCAAGCCCTACACCTGTGAGCCCCTACCAGAAAGTACAGCACCCCTCCTCACACTTACCTGTCCCTACACTGGCTTTTTGTTTTCTCCATATTACTTAGGACATCACACATAATATATAATGTGCTCATTTATTATTTTATTGCTTGTTTTCCCTCTACCCCTCCTTTGTTCAATGAGGGCAAAGATGTCTCTTGTGGAATTCTATACTTCAATGCCTAGAACTGTGTGTGACACACAGTAGATGATTCGTAAATCTCTGTTGAATGAATGGCCATATATATATAATAACTATTTGATCATATTTATCCACGGGTAGAAATAAGGTAAAATAAATTTATTAATGATAGTTATGAATATTTATTCAATGCCTACTATGTTCTTAGCTTGAAATATCAAAAGATATATTATTTTCTAGCAATGAACTGACTTGCTTTAATTTAATAATTTCATATATGCCACAGCACAAAAAGCACAGAATAACTAAAATCAATAACATATAATAGACCTGAAGCCACTGTATTGAATAGAGAATCTACACAAACCTCTGATATAGGCCAAAGAATTTATCCATATGTGACATTATGGACACTTCTAATCTACTAGAAAATATTTGCAAAAAATGCTGATAAAATAATGATTTAAAATTAGCAGACAACTCAAATGAACATTCTGAAATATAAAACCACACAACCATGCATTTCCGAGGGTTCAGTGCTGCAGAAATGGGAGCAGAGATCTTAATATAAAAATAACCTGGAGGTTTAGGATAAAATGGCACCTAATATTATGATAATCTTCTTATCACAACCTTAGAAAGAAAACATAATGTTCACTAATGTTATAGGAAGAAGAAAAAAGTGACAAGGGGCTTTGATAGGTGGTTTTATTTTAATACTGTGGAAGAATAAAATATTAAATCCTGATATTTGTAGACAAATAAATCAGAGACATATAAAAGAACATCTCCCCAGGATTGTATAAGGAAATGAAAGGACTTTATTTCCTGTTAGATGATTATTCTTCTTTTATCCCATGGCTATCCTCCATGGATGAATGAGAATGGTGAGCAGCACCACTGTCTCTCTAAAACCTTCTGGTCATCTTCAGTCATTAAATCCTTAAGCAAATAAGGAGAAATTAAATACAGATCAGTGGACCAAACTATGCTTTCGACAAAAGAAAAATACTTCATATTTGTAAATTTACTTGGAGTGGCAATGTAGACAGTTTTAGTCTCCCGTCTTTTACTTTAGTGTAATCTAGGCTTCTTTTTTTTTTAAAGATTTTATTTATTTATTTGACAGAGAGAGACACAGCGAGAGAGGGAACACAAGCAGGGGGAGTGGGAGAGGGAGAAGCAGGCTTCCCGCCGAGCAGGGAGCCGGATGCGGGGCTCGATCCCAGGATCTCGGGATCACGACCTGAGCCAAAGGCAGACGCTTAACGACTGAGCCACCCAGGCGCCCCTGTGATCTAGGCTTCTTACAAGATAAAGCAAGGCATGACCTTCCTTGGGCCATCACCCCATCTCCCAGGTCATGGAAAATGCTTCAGAAACAACTACTGAATGAGTGCAGGAAAACTAGGCTATCACTAGCACACGTGCGGAGGGCAAAGGGGCACTGAGAAAACATACAGGGGACTAGGCCGTGGCAGCAGGAAGTCTTGTGAACAGAGACCATCATCATGGTGTCAACGGCTCTGGGGAATCTACGAACAATGGTTGACAAGGCCAGGAGGCACCCTTTAAACACATGTGTCTGACGTAAGAAACCAGAAATTCTACAAACGCCATTGTTCCTCCCATTATATACTCACAGTTTTTGCATGTGCTCTCCAGAGTAACAAATGCTCTCCTCCCCAGACATATCCTGTCTTATATCATTTCTAATATGTGTTGGGTAAAAATTTTCAAAAATTGTTTAAACTAGTCTTCCTTCTATGATCCTTGTAAAAATAAATTCTATCTCCTAATAGATCTGTCATAATAATGCTGAGATTCAGTGACCTGAATGTTCATAGTAAAAAGGTCTATGTACATAAATTATTTCTAAAAATAAGAAAAACAAAAGAAAACATAACAACGTAAAAGAAAAAGTTAATGGGGAAAATTATGTTTCTGTAGTCTAGTAAGTTCAACATCTATTTGGAATGGTTCAAACAACCTTTCCAAGGCATAACTATTCTTTTTATATGTATAAGATTGTGATAAGTACACTGCAAATATCTGAAGAAATCAAATAATAATATTCTAAAGATTTCAGTCACGTTCATAAATGTAAACTTTCATTATTTCATTTTTATTATATATGTTAAAGGTAGAAAAACTAGAAAATATAAATGAAGACAAAATTTAAATCAGTAAATATAATACAAAAATCAGTTATTCATCATAAAAATTATAGGTATTTCCTTCTATACTTTTTCTGTGCCTCAATATGCATGTAAATATAATTCACATTTTATAAAATAGTGTCATTCTATTTTTTTATTTAAATTCAAGTTAGTTAACATATAGTGTATTATTAGTTTTAGGGGTAGAATTTAGTGATTCATTAGTTGCATATAACACCCAGTGTTGGGGTGTCTGGGTGGCTCAGCCGTTAAGCGTCTGCCTTCGGCTCAGGTCATGATCCCAGGGTCCTGGGATCGAGCCCCGCATCGGGCTCCCTGCTCAGCAGGAGGCCTGCTTCTCCCTCTCCCACTCCCCCTGCTTGTGTTCCCTCTCTCACTGTGTCTCTGTCAAATAAATAAATAAAAATCTTAAAAAAACAAAAAGCAAAAACAAACCCAGTGCTCATTACTATCAAGTGCCCTCCTGAATGTCCATCACCCAGTTACCTCCTCTCCTCCAGCAACCCCCAGTTTGTTCCCTATAGTTAAGTATAGCATCATTCTAAATTAAGCTATATTTGCTTTTTAAAAACTAAAAATATCGACATCTTTATATGTAAGCAAATATAGGTACAACAATCATTCTATGATTATGCTATAGTTATGCTACATAGATTATGCTACATTGTATATATACATTCCATTCGCCAAATTATATTAATTGATTTGACTAATCTCTCTCTCATACACATACGTACGTACGTACACACACACACACACACACACACACACAAACACTTGCAGGTACACCTGGAAAGATCCCCATTGTCATACACAATGCTAAAAGAAAGCAATCTTGTCTGCACACCTATGTGTATGTGTGTATATTTTTCATGCTAATAAATTCAAGTCTTAAATCTTTGGTTTCGATTGACATCATTGTTGCTTTTGTAAATGTTTAAAAAGTACAGTTTTTTCTCAATAGGATGTTTGACTTAAATTAGTAATATTTTACTCCCTAGCTAGAAATTTTCCATTTAAAATTTTTAATGCACAAAGGTAAAATTTAGGGCTCCATGACACCTCAGAGAGTGTGTAGCCGAACCTCATGACACCAGAGCCTTACAACCTACTGAAAGACTACCTGACCTCTGCCCCACCCCCTTCCACAACACTCCCCATGATTCCACCTGTCTGCAAGTTAAATAATCTTTTTCCTTGCTAAAATGAACTAAGTTACATAAGGCAAATGGGTGTCTCTATTTTGTTCAGTGATGTATCTCCTGTGCCTAGCTTCCTTCCTAGGACCTCCTTATCTATTTGTTGAATAAAATTAGTCAGTACTAGAGTCTCTCCAATAACTGCTGGTCAAAATGGTCACCGGGGTCACCATTCTCCCTGGCTAGGTGTTCCTACTGCTACATAAAGGCTTGCTCCTGGCAAGTGACGAGGATACTGCATACATCTGCACTTATCACTTGGTATATGGGAACAGCAACTTCCCAGGGCTGTGGGGAGACCAGGTCAAGACTGTAGTCACCCTTCCCAAACCAGTTAATCATAAAAATGCTAGAGTCAGTCCATTTCACAGACAATACTCCAGAGCCAAAGAAAGGTCATCATCAGGGAAATTCTGGAGGGGGCTCAAGTTTCAAAGGGCAAAGATGGTGGGAGTTTCAGATAAAAGGCGAGGTCATTTCAAAGATTCCACCAAGCAAGGGGACAGGTAGTGACAAGCCCTGAAGACACAGAGCTCTGGCAGGACTGCCAGCCATGGGCAGCTGAGTTGGGAAGTACAAGACTGGAAAGTCAGGGATCTAACATCTTTGAAGGAGTCAAAGAAGCCACCAGTTTAAGTGAGGGCAGAGTAAAAGAGAACCAAGGATGGAGAGGATGGGAGGGAGACCATGAAGAGCTGGTCAGACTAACCCAGGCAAGGGGCAGCCGGCCCTCTTTTCTTCCCATTCACACCTGAAGTGTTCCTGCTCTAAACCTAAGTCTTAACATGCAGGTTTGTGGGAGGACTTAGCTCACATTTTCTCTAAGAAATATTTTCAACTATTTGGCAGGGCCTAAACTCCTTTGAGGAAAACCAGAGATCTTCTATCAGAAAATTAAATGTACATTCACAAATTCTGCGTATGATGTCAGCAGGGCTATAGGAACTCCAGTTTGATTTTGTAATTGTGTGGCAATAAATCGGTTGCATTCAAAAGTTGATCGAAAACCATTTTAAATTATGAATTCTAAAATTTTTTTATAATTTATTCTTTTTTTTAAAGATTTTATTTATTTATTTGACAGAGAGACAGACAGCAAGAGAGGGAACACAAGCAGGGGGAGAGGGAGAGGGAGAGGGAGAAGCAGGGAGCCCAATGCGGAGCTCGATCCCAGGACCCTGGGACCATGACCTGAGCCGAAGGCAGACGCTTAACGACTGAGCCACCCAGGCGCCCCTAAATATTCTCTTTTTAAAAAAAGATTTTATTTATTCGAGACAGAGAGAGAGAGAGCATGAGCAGGGGGTGGGGGGGAGGCAAAGGGTGAGGGAGGAGCAGACTCCCCGCTGAGCCTGACGTGGGGCTCAATCCCAGGGCCTGGAGATCATGACCTGAGCCAAAGGCAGATGCTTAACCATGAGCTAGCCAGGCGTCCCAAGCCGTTTAAATATTCTGAAGGTAGCATGCATTCACATGACACAGATACAACCAATAAAATGATACCAAAATATATGGTGAAAACAGGCATAGTCTTACTGCTCCCAATTTCCAATTCCACACCCTCGCTCATGGGGACCAACGTTAACTCTATGGGAGGCATCCCTTCCCACCTCTGTCCTTTCTCATAAGCACAGCCGTGTAATAAAATCACTTCTGGTTTTTTTCCCCTCAGTGACATGGCGTTGAACTACACACATTACACTGCAGCTTCCTTCCATCACTTAGAATTTCACGGATATTCTCTAGACAGGAGACCTAACAATCTTCAATATGTGCACAACAAACGTTTCATAAAGTAACTACATCACAATTTACTCAATATTCCCTACTGACGGTCAATGAGGTTGATTTCAGTATTTTGCATCTACAGTAATGCTGTGATAAATATTCTGGTATATACATCTTCAACATTCTCCCTACTTTAGAAATACCGAATGTTCCTTCAGAGCAGAAAGTCCCTGTACTCTGGTGTCTCTCTAGCGGAAACTCAGCCTCAATTCTGGTTTTCTCCTAACCAGTGATCATCAGCTCGGCAGGTGTTTATCAACAGCCTTAGCCCCATCGGCCTCAGGTGGGATCTAGAATATATGCTGCTGACAAACACCATTTGGTGACCCTGGAATGAGTTTTGGCTGAAGCTGCCCGTTATTCCTACTGCCTTACAACTGTCTCTCTGCTTCCCTATCTAGCACTTCTGTTTCATGCTAGGGCTAGAATGTCATTCTGTATCTGCAACGTGTGTGGCTAAGCTCCGCCCAGACAGGCTGAGCACTTAACTCCCACAAGGCTCCTGATTTGGGCAGGAGGCTTGTGGAGAGAAAGTGCTCCAGCAGCCCAGGAAAGCTGCAGCTAGGCTTGGAGCAGACTGATGTCCTTGCGCTCCAGGGCCCCATCTCCTTGAATTGAGAAGGCACAGTACTACAGTGGGAAAAGCAAGCTGGAAACCAACACAGAAGGCTTCCTGACTTCCCACCCCTTACAAATGTTGAGGATTAAATAACACAGTATTTGCAAACTAACGCTCAGCCCTATCTATACGCATGTGTCATTATACTTCTACTATTATGATCCACCTAAAAAGCAGACATCCAGGCATCAATGTCCACCTGCACCGAGCCCACATTCAGCAAGTCTCCCCAGGACATTCTGCATTTCAGTCTATCTCCTCCCAGATTTGTCCAGGATCCCTGCCTGGACATGAACTGCTAAGGCCCCCACACGTGCCCTGTCTACCCAGGCCATGTGGAGCAGGAATGCTCCCACTCGAATCCTTGTGTGGGGTCATCTCACTGCCTAAGTGGATTTCTATTAGTCTTCCAATCCTATAATGAAAGCAAAACATAACAAAAATAGCAGACATTGTTCAGACAACATTTCTGTGGGAAACCGACATCCTTGAGAAAACTCTGGATTAAGACACAACACACCATGGCAAAAAAAAATGATGTTCATGAAGCATAAAATCATAGCTGAATGGTTTTTAGCTGCTTTTTTTCTTTATCCTTCCTACTTTGCTTTTCAATTAAACATTTAACAACACACCTCTTGAGAACAAGTTCTATTAAAAAGTTCCTATTATCTGCGTGTCTTCCAGGATAATAAAAATATTTTTAAAAAATTTTCTGAGTACGTTGGACATGCCATGCGACATTAGTTTCAGGTATACAACATTGTGACTCAGCTTCTTTATACGTTATGCTGCGCTCACCACAACTGTAGCTGCCATCTGTCACCACACAGCACTATTACATTATCACTGACTATAGTCCCTCTTCTGTGCATTTTATTCCTGTGACTTATTCATTCCATAACTGGAAGCCTGTATCTCCCACTCCCCTTCACCCACTTTGCTGATCCCCCACCTCCCTTCCCTCTGGCAACCATCACTTTTGTCTCTGTATTTATAGGTCTGATTCTCCTTCTTGTTTATTCATTTTTATTAGGTTCCACATATGAATGAAATCATACGGTATTTGATTTTTCCCAGTCTAACTTATCTCACTTAGCATAATATCCTCTAGGTCCAAGCATGTTGGCACAGATGGCAAGATCTCATCCTTTTTTATGGCTCCTTAATATTCCACTGTGTGTATGTGTCTCTCTATGTGCACCCACACACGTGTGTTTGTGTAGGTATCACATCTTCCTTACCCATTCACGTATCCATGGACACTTAGGCTGCTTCCATACCTTGACTATTGTAAATAATGCTGCTCATAAACATAGGGGCGGCATGTATCTTTTTAAATTAGTGTTTTCATTTTCTTTGGGTAAATACGAAGAAAAGCCATCAACAAAATAAAATGGCAACCAACTGAATGGGAGAAGATATTTGCAAAGATATCTCCAATAAGAGGTTAATATCCAAAATATATAAAGAATTTATTATACAACTCAACACGAAAACACCCAAATAATCCAATTAAAAAATGGGCAGAAGACCTGAATAGACATTTACTCAAAAAAGACATACAGATGGCCAACAGAAACATAAAGATGCTCACTATGACTAATTATCAGGGAAATGCAGATCAAAACCACCATGATGTATTACATTCTACCTGTCAGGATGTCTACAGTCAAAAAGATAAGAAATAACAAGTGTTGGAGAAGACATGGAGGAAGAGGAACCCTCATACACAGTTGATGGGAATGGTAAATTGGTGGCTCACTGTGGGAAAACAGCATGGCAGTTCCTCAGAAAATTAAAAATAGTAATACCATATGATCCATATTTAAAATTTATTTGGTCCCTTAAAAATGCTTTGAAAATCAAGGGGCCTCTGGGTGGCTCAGTTGGTTGAGCATCTGACTCTTGGTTTCAGCTCAGGTCATGATCTCAGGGTCCTGGGACTGAGCCCTGCATTGGTCTCCCCACTTGGCAGGGATCCTGCTTGGGATTCTCTCTCTCCCCCTTCTTCTGCCCCCCTGAGCCTCCCTCCACTCACGCTCTTGCTCTCTCTCTCTCTCAAATAAATAAATCTTTTAAAAAAAATGCTTTGAAAATCTTTTTTAAACTGTCTTATCAACAAATTCTGTGCTATTTACCAAATGTCATCTAAGATGAAACAATGTTATATCAAAAAACCACATCAAAAACAATACACACTTAAAAAAAAAAAACCACTTGAACAATTGTTTCAAAGACTACATCTAAGCAATTCCCAGAAGTAAGGGACTTTTCTCAAATTGGAAAGTAGCACTTGAAAAGTCATTACTTACACTTTTTATAAGTTTTATTAATGCATAATTGACATATAATAAACTGCCCACATTGAAAGTCAAAAAATGGGTAAGTCTGGACATATGTATACAGACATGAAGCCGTCACCACAATTAAAATAATTAATCATAAATTACTCCCACAGATCCTTTATAGTCCCTCTCAACCCCCAACTCCAAGTGACCACTGATTTCCTGTTGGCTCCATAGATAGCTTTGCTTTCCAGAGTCTCACATAAGCAGAACAGTGTAGTATGCAGCCCTGGCTTGTGTCTGGCCTCTTTCACTCAGCATAACTGTTTTGGGATTTATCCACATTGTTGTCTGTATAAATAACTCACTCTTTTGGTTGAAGAAAAATTATTACCACAATGTGTTTATGCACTCACTTACTGATTTGAGGCTATTACAAATGAAGATCTGAATATCTGTGTGTAAGTTTTTGCATGGACATAGGCTTTCATTTGCCTTTGGTAAACAGCCAGGAAGGGAAGGGCTGGCTCATATGGTAGGTGTATGTTTAACTTTTAAGCAACTGCCAAACCGTATCCAAAGTGGTTTTACCTTTTCACATTCCCTTAGGCAGTGTGGGGGAGGTCCAGTTCCTCCAAATCCTCCAAAACACCTGGTATGGTCAAGTGTGTTTAATTTTAGCCACTCTAAGAGGTGTGCAGTGATACTGTTTTCTCATTAGCAGGTCTGCAATGATATTATATCCCATTAATTGAAGTCTAATTTGCACGCCATTAAATTCACCCATGATAAGTATACAATTCAGTGATTTCAGCAAATTTGTACAGGTGTGAAACCATCACAACAACCCAGTTTAGAATGCTTCTATCATCCCATCAAGTTCCCTTATACCCATTTACATTCAATCCCAGCTCCCACCCATAGTCCAGCCACATCAGGCATGCCACGGGCTCTGTTGTTACAGATTTGCCTTTTCTGGGCATTTCACATACATGGAATCACAGGATATATTGTTGATTGCATCTGGCTTCTTTTACTCATTAGTAACAGTGTTACTGAGGTTCATCCACATTAGAAAATGTTACCACTACTTCACTCCTTTGCACTGTCAAACATGTTTTAAATATTTACCAGCTGATGGACATTTTGTTTCCAGTTCAGAGTTATTCTAAATAATGCTCCTATGAATTCTTGCATGCATGTCTTTTGTGTGGACATATTTTCCTTTCCTAAGAGTGGATTTGAGCATATGGTAAGTTTAACCTTTTAAGGAATTGGAAAACTGTTTTTCCAAAATACCTACCATTTTATTTTCCCAAAAGCAAATCAGAAAGATTCCAGTTTACCCACATTCTCACCAATACTTGATACTGTATTTGTTTTATTATACTTATTTAAATGTGAGTGTAGAATAATATCTCATTGCATTTCCCTAATAATTAACAATGTTGAGCAGGCTTTATTGGTCACTTGTATATCTTCCTCAGGAGAATCATATTTGAATCTGTTGCCTAATTTAAATTGGGGTATTTTCTTATAAAGTTTAAGAATTCTTTATATATTCTAGCTACAAGTCTTTAATGAAGTCCAATTTATTACCTTTGTTTTTAAATTTTATGAATCACGCTTTAGGTGTTGTATGAAATAACTCTTTGCTCCACCCAAGGTCATGAATATTTTTTTTCCAATTTTTTTCTAAAAATGTCAGAATTTTAGCTTTTACGTTAGGTATAGGATGCATATTAAATTTAGTTTATGATGTGAGAAAAGGGTATACTGTTTTTGTTTTGTTTTGGTATGTGGATATCCAATTGTTCCATAACAACTATCCTTTCTCAAAATGAACTGTTGTCACACCTTTGTTAAAAAATCAATTGACCACGTACAGACTTACTTCTGGACTTGGAAATCTGCTGCACTGATCTACATACCTATCTTTGTGGCAGTAATGTAGGGTCTGAAATATTTCATTTTTATAGTAAGTTTGGATTTCAAGTAATTCGAATCCTTAATACTGAACTTCATTTTCAGAATTATGGCTTTTCCAAGTCCTTTGCATTTTACAATCAGGTGCTCGATTTCTGCAAAAGGATCTCAGGAATCCTGACAGGGACTGCACTGAATTTATAGATCAGTTTGGGGACAGCTATTATTCTGACAGTACGGAATCTTCCAATCTATGAACAAGGAATCTGTCTCCATTTATTTAGATGTTCTTTAATTTCTCTCAGCATGCTTCATAGATTTCAGTGTACAAATTTTGCATTTCTTCTGGTAGATATATTCCTCAGCTTATTTTTTGCTCCTATATGAATGGAATGATTTTCTTAATTTCTTTCAAACTGTTCCTTTCTAGTATATACAAATGGAATTTATTTTATATATTTATTCCCACTTGGTCATACTGTATCATCTTTTTCATATGCTACTGGATATGGTTTCCTAATTTTATTTAAAGATTATTCATCTATGCTACTGAGGGACGTTGATCTGCAGTTTTCTTGTGATGTCTTAGTGTGGCCTCCACAGGGTAAACACAGGACTCAGAACGAGCTGGCAGGTTCCCTCCTCCTCTATTTTCTGAGAGAGTGTGTAAAGGATTGGTATTATTCCATTGTAAAGATTTGATACAATTTCCCATTATAGTTATCAGGGAACAAGTTTTTTGTTGTGTGAAGATGTTTAATTATTATAGGCCTGTTCAAATTTTCTATTCATTGTTGAGTCAGTTTTGGTGATTTGCACCTTTCCAGGAATCTGTCTCATTCAAGTCTAAATTTTGGCAAGTCTAAATTTTGGCAAGTCTAAATTTCGTCCTCCATCCACTGTTGATGGGTCTGTCCATCAGAAGGGGAGCACATCTAAAATTTAGATCATTTTCAGGTCTGTTCGAGTTTTATCTTGCACCCAGGCATTTTCCAAGAGTTGGCCAGAAGAAGCTTTGAAGATTTCTCCACCACAGGAACAGGTTTGCCTCAATCTCGACTGAAATCTCGGGCTGGTGCAATTAGGTCACTGGCCAGCCCTTCCTCACTCACCAGCCCCCAAACTGCCACTGGGTGGGGGAAGAGGAGGTTGTCCAACACGCCAAGTTGAGTAAACCCCTTTAAATACAGCAGAGAAGTTGTCAGCACCTCTGCACCAGCCAACAAGGGGACCGGGGGTCATGGAAGCAACTACCAGACATAACACGACAAATGCCCACAAGTTCTTATCTGAAGGTTACAGTTTTCAAATCATAAATGCCTCTCGCATTGTTGTATGCCTTTGATTGATATCTAGAGACTAAAATGACTATTTTTGTCCATTACTGCCCATTTTATAACCATCTTTGGGAAAAAGGATTGGCTGCTTTCTTGACTTAGCCATAGCTAGAAGTCCAACTTTGCATTCACAAACTCATCGTTTTTTTTTACTTAGCAGCAATTATCAGTATGTGGTTCCAAGACTTCTGGGCCCCCCAGAGACTATTTCGGAGGGCTCACAGGTAAAAACTATTTTCATAATAATACTAAAATGCTTTTTGCCTATTTCCATTTTTATCACAAGTGTACACTGTATTTACAGAAGCTACATGATACTCTCATAATTCATGGACTGCACCCTTTCTTTTCTAATATTTTCTAAGATGTTTTAAGGCCATAGGTTTAGGATATAAATACATGAGTTTTCAGAGGTTAACTCATGTTCTCGATTGTTCCACAATGCTTTTATCTGGTATCTTTCGTTATACCTGCTATAGTCTCTGCAACTTTCATTAATATCCAACAATAGTTATTTTGAAATCCCAAGTTTTCTTTGCAGCTACATAGAAACATAAAAAGTACCAAGACGTAGACACTTCCCGTTATAAAATAAACAAGTCATGGGGATGAAAAGTACAGCACAGGGAATATGGTCAAAATTAATGTAATAACTTTGTATGGTAACTACACTTTTCATGGTGAGCATTGCATGCTGTATAGACTCACCAAATCACTGTTGTACACCTAAAACTAATACAACATTGTATGTCAGTATACTTCAATTAGAAAGTATACTTTATCTAAAGCTACTATTATTTAGAATTTAATGCTTTAATTATTTTATCCTAAAATAAAATATATTTAGGGATGCCTGGCTGGCTCAGTCAGTTAAGCATCTGCCTCGGCTCAGGTCAAGATCCCAGGGTCCTGGGTTCGAGTTCTGCACTGGGCTCCTTGCTCAGCAGGGAGCCTGCTTCTCCCTCTGCCTGCTGCTCCCCCTGCTTGTGGTCTCTCTCTCTCTCTCTCTGACAAATAAATACAATCTTAAAAAAAATTTAAAATAAAATATATTTATAGTGTCTTTTCTTGTATTTAGTGATAGATCATGGGCTTTAAAAAGGGAATCTCAGTAAACTCATTTTCTCAACCTTCAGCTGCACTAGTTCTGTTTACTGATACATACAAAGATTAAACTGAACTATCAGAAGACTGACTCATGGAACGCAGGGATCTCCTCCAAAGAAACAGGGAGAAACTGTAAATAAGCAACAAAAATATGATAAAATATCACTCTCTTGGCTTTAATAATTCACCTTATCCTGTCTCATGCAACAGAACATTTTCAAATGGTATTGTGCTACCAGTTAAGGTCCAAGTTTATTTTGAGACCAATCATTCAATGTATCAAGAAAAAGGAACTGAATTTTTTAAACATAGACATCATGCACTGTTTACAAGCCCTAAAAATTGTTTGTTACAGCTTTTCAAACTAGAAATCTCAAAACCACTGGCTTCAGGGTAAGCTTATTATTTTGTACTGACTAGAGAAGCACACACAAGAGCTAAGAAAGTGGTAAGTGCTGTACAGTTGTCACTGCTGAATGCCTGCTGCATGAAAGTCAGTGAAGAATTCTCAGTGCTGTCACTTTTCCACACACACGGTAACTCACTGAAGACTTAGCTACAGACGTAAAGACTGGATTAATGACGGCCACTTTGTAATTTTGCCTTATAATGAATGAATCAATAGATGCGCCTGTGGTCATTGGTTCCACTACATTTGTCTGAAGTCAGCTCAGAACAAACATCAAAGAGCTTTGGTTTCGTTATTGGACAACAAATACAGAAGGTGCTGAATAACTTTTTCAAGTATCCCAGTTTATCCTGGAACAGATGTGCTGACATCTGTTTTGGTAAAACTGCTGGAGGCACAAATCAAGGTAATGATGTCAGGCTGTGCCATCAGTCACTATATTTTTCTATGTTACACATTAGCAAAAAATATAAATATATTATATAAATATTAGGCAACAAGCACACACAGTAATGAAATATTCTAAGGTTGGATAACTTTTTTGATCTCTCACATACTTGTAGAGAAAGCAATGCCAGCTTCATTTGAGGATGTCCTTGATGTAGGAGACCATTACTGCTGAACTTGCCCACTTACTGTCTTGTAAAATTTTGACTTTTCAACATATTATGTGAAGATTCACTAAGTTATTACAGTAATTTGTGTGGACCTACAGCTACATCTTTGATAAACACTTCACAGTTATTTAAAATAAAAAAAGGGCGCCTGGGTGGCTCAGTTGGTTAAGCGACTGCCTTCGGCTCAGGTCATGATCCTGGAGTCTCCGGATCGAGTCCCGCATCGGGCTCCCTGCTCAGCGAGGAGCCTGCTTCTCCCTCTGACCCTCCCCCCTCTCATGTGCTCTCTCTCATTCTCTCTCTCTCTCAAATAAATAAATAAAATCTTTAAAAAAAAAAAAAATAAAAAAAAATAAAATAAAATAAAATAAAAAAAAAACACATTTGTTTCACAGATTCACTTTGAATAGACTGGGAAAATGGTGGTACAGTTCATGAAGATCTAAACATCAGAACTTTACAATGTGGAGAAGAATTCACTTATAGGAGAAGCAAGCACTACTTTTCTCTTTTTAAAATTGATATACATAAGAATGGATTCAGATTAGGTAGCAAAATATTAAAAATCTAGTTTTGTAAACAGTCATTCAAAACAGTAAAAATTATCAGTATGGATAAAATTCAGAATATACAACACAACCAATGTTCCTTTTTGTGTGTGTGAAAGGATGTTTAATGAATGAGGAGTTTTGGTTCAATATCTAATAAGACAAGGAAATACAATCTAATGGGAGAAAATATATTATAAAATTGCATACGGGGAAAAAGAGAATTCTGGGAAGATGGCAGAGTAGAAAGCACCAGGAGTTGGTCTTCCCATCTAGACAACAATTGCACTGGTAGAAACTGTGTAATACAATTATTTTGGAACGCAAGTCTATCAAAACTTTCAGGGAAAACTAGGATGGTAAATTACAGTTAAGTTTGGTCAATTTCAGCTCTTAGCACAGTAGCAGCCTGCACACAGCCTATGGGAGTCAGAGTGGGAAAAAGGGCCCTGTCCTCCAAATATCAAACATCTCTGCTCTGACTGTTGATTGGTACTTCTGATGGCAGAGGTGCAAACAAAGAGGTAAGCAATCATTATTACTGCACTTCCCCCAATTATTGCAAAGTCCTCCTTTCTAGCTAAAGAGACTTTTGGGGGATTTACAGGGCTGGTCTTCTTTTACCCACCCTTCATTTCCTCATTTTCCTCTCTGGAAGCGAGGAATTAAAGCCACTAAGGACATTAAAAAGCAACTGCATGGACCATGCAGACCTAAGGAAAGACACAGACTCAGAAAAGATCTGAAAACACTTGAAGCTTATATCTTAGGCTGATCCTCAGCATAGAAATAGCCCACAATAATTGTAAAACAAAAACCAAAAAAAAAAAAAAAAAAAATCACAAACCCTGTAGAAGGGGTGAACCTGATTTCCAGAATTATCTGTTACATTCAAATATCTAATTCTAAGTAAGAATAACAACAACGAAATCACAAGGCACACAAAGAAATAGTATAGCTCATTCAAAGGAAAAAATAAATCAACACAAACAGTCCCAGAAAAGAATTAATGGCAGGTCTATAAACAAAGACTTTTCTTTTTAAAAAGATTTTATTTATTTATTTGAGAGAACAAGATTGACTTATATATATTATATATAATATATACTTGTTTTTATATATAATTATTTTTTAAAGATTTTACTTATTTATTTGAGAGAGAGCGAGAGAGATCACAGAGGGAGAGGAAGAGGGAGAAGCAGACTCACCACTGAGCAGGAAGCCCAATATGGGGCTTGATCCCAGGACCTTGAGATCATGACCTGAACTGAGGGCAGACTGAGTCACCAAGGTGCCCCTATAAACAAAGACTTTTGAAAGACTGTTTTAAACATGCTCAAGGTGAACAGAATCTAAGGGACCTATGGGACATTACCAAGTGGATCGATATATACATTGTGGGAGTTCCAGAAAAAGAAAAAGTATTTGAAGAAATAATGTCTGAAAACTTCCCAAATTTGATGAAAGACATGAATGTAAACATCCAAGAAACTTAACAAATTCCAGGTAAGATGTACTCAGAGGCTCACACAACATGTATTATAATCAAACTTTCAAAAGACAAAGAGAGAATCTTAAAAAGCAGCAAGAGACGTGATTCATCACATACAAGATTATGAGCAGATTTCTCATCAGAAAAATTGGAGGCTAGAAGGAGGTGGACCACCATATTCAAAGTACTGAAAGAAAAAAAAAAAAACTGTCAACAAAGAATCTGAAACCCAGTAAAACTATCCTTCACAAGTGAAAGAAAAATTAAGACATTCTCAGATAATCAAAAGCTGAGGGAATGAATTCATTACCATCAACCCTGCCCTGCAAGAAATGCTAAAGGGAGTCCTGCAAGTTGAAATGAAAGGACACCAGATAGCAACCCAAAGCCATATGAAGAAATAAAGATCTCAATAAAAGCAAACAGATAGTCATTTATTTAAAAACTAGTATTATTTTAACAACGGTTTATAATTCTAGTTTTTGATTTTTACATCATTTAAGGGAGTAATGTATTTTTTAAAATATTATTAGTTTACAAGTTAGTATTACTGTAACTTTGGTTTGTAACTCCACATATTGTTCCCTACATAATTTAAGGAACTAACGCATTTAAAATAATTATTAGTTTATGTTTTGGAGCACACAATGTATAAAGATGTAATTTTGTGACATAAATAACTGAAAAGGGTTGCAACAGAACTTAAAGGAGCAGAGTTTTTGTATGTTATTGAAGTTAAACCAACAGACCAACAAAGAAATCACAATGAAAATTAGAAAATACATAGAGATGAATAAAAACAAAAACATAACATGCCAAAACTTATGCGACACAGAGAAAGTACTGCTAGGGAAGAAATTTATAATTATAAATGCTTGCATTAAAAAAAAAAAACAACAATAAGAAGAAAATTCTCAAAACAACTACTTTACAACTAAAGCAACTAGAAAAAGAACTAAGCCCAAAATCAGCAGAAGGAAAAATATAATAAAGATTATAGCAGAGATAAATGAAAAAGAACAGAAAAATAATACAGAAAATCAGTGAAACTAAAAGCTGTTTCTTTTAAAGGATCAACAAAATTGACAAGCCCTAGATAGATGGACTAAGGAAAAAAGAAAGATTTCAATTGCTAAAATCAGGAATTAAGGTGGGGACATAACTACCAATTCTACAGAAATAAAAAGGATTATAAGAGAGTATTATAAATAATTATAAACCAAGAAATTGTATAACCTAGATGAAATGGACAAACTCCTAGAAACAAAAATCTATCAAGACTACATCATGAAGATAAAGAAAATGTGAGGAGACTGATGACTAGGAGATTGAATAATCAAAAATCTCCCAACCAAGAAAAGCCCTGAACATGACAGCTATGACAGCTTCATTGGTTAATTCTATCAAACATTTAAAGAAGAGCTAACACCAATCCTTTCTAAACTTCTCAAAAAAAATAAAAATAAAAAAAGGAAGAAGAGGAGGGAACACTTCCTAACTCATTGCTTGAGGCCAGCATTACCCAGGTACCAAAAGCAGACAAAGATGCAACAAGGAAATTGCAGACAGTATCTCCTACGAACATTGATGCAAAATTCCTCAATAAAATGCGAGCAAACCAAATTCTGCAGCATGAAGGATTATATACAATGATCAAGTAAGATTTATTCCCGGAATGCAAGAATGGTTCAACATACAAAAATTGGTCAATGCAATATGCCACATTAACAAAAAGAAGGAAAACAAACCATATGATCATCTAAGTTGAATCAGAAAATGCATCTGACAAAATTTAACACCTTTTCATGATAAAAAACACTCAACAAACTAGGGACAGAAAGAAACTATCTTCAACAAAATAAAAGCCCATCTATGAAAAATCCATAGCAAACATCATGTTCCATGGTGAACAGAGGTAAGATTTCCTCTAAGATCAGAAACAAGACAAGGATGCCCACTTTCAACACGTGTATTCAACACAATACAGGTACTGGAAGTTTTAGTCAGAGTAATTAGAAAATACAAAATAAATACATAAGAGGCATCAGATTAGAAAGCAGGAAAAAAACTCTCCCCCAAAATCCTAAAAACCCCACACAAAAAACTGTTGGATTTAATAAATGAATTCAGCAATGTAGCAGGATACAAAGTAAACAGACACAAATCAGTTGCATTTCTATAAACTAACATTGAACAATCCCAAAACAAAACAAAGAAAATTGTAAATTCCATTTACAATACCATCAAAGGAATAAAATACTTAGGAATCAACAAAGGAGCTTTACGTAAAAGACTTGCACAATGAAACTACACAACACAGATGAAATAAAGTAGAGAAGAACATAAACAAATGGAAACACACCCCATGTTCATGGATGAGAAGATTTAATAGTGTTACGGTATCAATACTACCCAAAGTGATCAACAGATTCAGTGCAATCCACATCAAAATCCCAAATATGATTTTTGGAACAATAGAAAAACCTTCCCTAAAATTCATATGGAATCTGAAGGGACCCCAAAAGGCCAAAACAATCTTCAAAAAGAACAAAGCTGGATGGAGGATTCACACTTTCTGATTTTAAAACTTACTAGACTTACTAGAAAACTACAGTAATCAAAATCACTGTGGTACTGGCATAAAGACAGACATAGAGATAAATAGAATAAAATAGCCCAGACATAAACTTCCTCATATATAGTCAAATGATTTTTGACAAGGCTGTTAAGACCATCATACAATGGTGAAAGGACAATCTTTTCAACAAATGGTGCTGGGACAACTTGACATTCACTCGCAAAAGAGTGAAGTCGTAGCTTTACATAATACCACATAAAAAAAAAAATAGCTCAAAATGGAACAAACACCTAAAAATCAGAGCTAAAACTATAAAACTCTTAAAAGAAAATGAAGTACAAAAGCTTCATGACATTAGATTTGGCAATGATTTCTTGGATAGGATGCCAAAGGCACTGATAGTCAAAGAAAAAAA
Source organism: Leptonychotes weddellii (assembly GCF_054177405.1). Classification (NCBI taxonomy): domain Eukaryota; kingdom Metazoa; phylum Chordata; class Mammalia; order Carnivora; family Phocidae; genus Leptonychotes; species Leptonychotes weddellii. Next base: position 127,894,543 of record NC_138376.1, read on the forward strand.
TAGGAAAACTGAACTTCATGAAAACTTAAAAAATTTGTGTGTCAAAAGACACTATCAACAGAGTATAAAGGCAACCCACAGAACTGGAGAAAATATCTGTAAATCAGAAATCTGATAAGGGATTAGTATTCCAAATATATAGATAACTCCTAAAACAACACAGCAACAAAAAACAATGGGCAAAGGACTTGAATGAGCATTTCTCCAAAGAAGACAAATAGCCAGTAAGCACATGAAAAGATACTCGATGTCAGTAACCATTACGGAAATTCAAATCAAAACCACAACATACCACACCTCACAGCCATTAAGATGATTATTATCAAAGAAATAGAAAACAACAAGTTTTAGTGAGGACGTGGAGAAACTGGCACGTTGTGCACTGTTGTGGGAAATGTAAAATGGTGCTGCTGCTATGAAAACCGGTATGGTGGCTCCTGGGTTAAAAACAGAATTACTCTGTGATCCAGCAATTCCACTCTGGGTATATTCCCAAAAGAACAGAAAGCAGGGCCTTGAAGAAATATCTGTATATCCATGTCCGTAGTGGCCTTATTCCCAAGAGCTAAAACATGGAAGCAATCCAAGTGTTCATCGATGGAAGAATGGATAAGCAAAATGTGCTATATACATACAATTGGATTTTATTCGGTCTTAAAAAAGAAGGAATGGATGAACCTTGAGGACATTATGCTAAGCTAAAGAAGTCAGCCACAAAAATTCAAATACTATATGATTCCACTTACATGAGGTACTTAGTCAAAATGATAGAGATGGAAAATAGAATGGTGGGGGTCAGGCGCAAGGGGGAAGAGCAAAGGAGAATTAGTGTTTCATGGGTATAGACTTTTAGCTTAAAAAAATGAAAAGAATCCTGGAGCTGGATGGTAGGGATGGTAGCATGACATTATGAGTGAGTTCACTTAATACTAAAGAACTGTAGCCTTAAAAATGATTAGGATGGGGCGCCTGGGTGGCTCAGTTGGTTAGGCGACTGCCTTCGGCTCGGGTCATGATCCTGGAGTCCTGGGATCGAGTCCCGCATCGGGCTCCCAGCTCAGCAGCGAGCCTGCTTCTTCCTCTTACCCTCCTCCCTCTCGTGCTCTCTCTCATTCTCTCTCTCGCAAAAAAAAAAAAAATTTAAAAATGGTTAGGATGATGAATTTTATGTTATATGCATTTCATCACTATTTTAAAAATTAGGGAAAAAAGATTTCATGAGAGACGGGTTATTTATATGAACAAATCTTTTAAGAAGCATATTAACTATTTCATAGACTAGAATATTTTCATAAAAAAGATAGTAAGTTCCAGTCATATGATGGACACTAACTGTATAGTGATGGCATGATTACTTTTTTCATGTTTTATGAAAACACACATCAAAGCTTACATGCTTTTCCCAAATGTTACTTCTCCCTTTACCTGTTCACATGCTTTTTAGATTTGCTTCCAATATGTCAAATCCAAATGTCAGTCAAGATGGAATGTCAATAACATAGATATGGCACATTCACGGCCCTACCTGGCCAGCTCTCCACCTTCTGCTCTGTTCTCAAACTTCCTATGCCTCCTCCCCCTCTCACCATTTTAAATTGAAAACTTGGAAGGCGTCTAGGAAAACTCCCATCTTCCACCAGCACGTGTGACCGCCTGTCACCACCTGTCTCAGTACCTTCTTCAGCTTTCCCTCCTACCGTGATGAGAGCATTGCCTGTCCTTGCTCCCTGGCCTGTGTCCTGTAGCCTGTCCTCTCATCTAGGAAGACATGGCTCCAGGGATTCCCCCCTCTCTCTGGCATCAACACTTTTTCCTCCCTAGTGAAACATTCTCCATCACCATCACCAGACGATCTCCTTATTTTACCCAGGTTAAAAAAAAAAAAAAAAAAAAAGCATCACCCTCCAGATACCACTCCCTTTCTCCTCTCCTTTACAATGAACCTGAAGACTTGCACACATGCTTCCTCTCCAAGCCCTCTCCTCCATTCTCTCCTAAGCCCATCCCAATCAACTCCACCACTTCACCAAAACCAGGCTTCACAAAATCAGCAATACATCCACAGTGCTGAAGTTAATGCTCAGTTCTGCATCCTCATCTCCTCCACTGGCAAGCAGCCCGACACAACTGTTCACTCTAGGCTACAGGTTTTTTCCCTCGGCTCCCAGGACACCATGTTCTCTTGGTTATCTTCTTAGCTCATGGGACACTCCCCTTCTGTTTCCACTGCTAGCTCCTTGTCCCCAAAATCCTACAAGGCCCAGTCCTTGGACTCTATCTACACTTATTCCCTTGGTGATCTCACCCAGTCCCATTGCTCTAAATACCATTTATATGCTCATGATTCTCAAATTTATATCTTCAGTTCTAACCACACTCTGAACTTTAGACTCAAATATCCAACTGCCTACCTGACTCTACATGTCTAAGAAACAGTTCACACTTACTATGTTCAGAAATGAACTCCTGATACCCAACCCCAGATATGCTCTTCTCATATTTCTCCTGTCTTTGAATTTCTATTTCTTTTTTTTTTTTTTAAGATTTTATTCATTCATTTGAGAGAGAGAGAGAGAGAGAGAGAGCACGGGCAGGGGGAGGGGCAGAGGGAGAGGGACAAGAAGACTCCCTGCTGAGCAGGGAGCCCAACACGGGGCTTGACCCCAGGACTCAGAGATCACAACCTGAGCCGAAGCCAGCAGCCCAACCAACTGAGCCACCCAGGTGCACCCCAAGTATCTATCTCTAAAATTAAGATTAAAGAGATACTTTCAAATTAAAAACTGGTATTAAATAGGTTCAATATACCTGTTGCTATGAAGTAATTACATGTCTATTAAGTCATGAATTACTTATGGGTGTAAATTCAAATATGGAGAAATGGGAATCTTCATCATCAGTTTAAGCCACCCTTATAAATGCAAATACTGTCCTGCTTTCATTTTTTAAATTATCTTGCAGAAGAAACCATGTTGCTCTCAGGCAAAGCTAACTTAACCTATATTAAAAAATGGATATATCCCAGGACTCAAATATTTTTTTTAATTTAATTCAATTTTATTTTATTTTATTTTATTTTAAGTAGGCTCCACACACAATGTGGGCTTGAACTCACAACCCTGAGTTCAAGAGTTGCATGCTCTGCCAACTGAGCCAGCTAGGCACCCACCAGGACTCAAATCTTACTTGATAATTAAGCATAATACAATCTCAACTGGATCAGACAAAACGGGAGGATAATATAAAATTTCAGCATTGGCTTTATAGGTTAGTAGGTTGAAATGAAAAAAGCATTTGCTTTCCCTACACAACTTAATTTCATTAGCAAATACACATTTCCAAATTTGGTTGCATTAGAACATCTACCAAAATTACAATGTGAAGCATCTGACTACATAGTTTTATTTCCTAAGAAAATAAGGAAAAAATAAACATGTTTTAAATGACAGTAAATTACAAAAGGTGACATACTTCAACTTTTCATCTAACTCTGCTGGGCTGACAGTCAGACCAGACACCCTGACCATATATCCAATGGCTTCATTTACTTACAACCAGTTTGACCAGCATGTAGTAAATGAATGAACAAATAAGAAATACACTAACCAAAAAAAGAAAAAAAAAGAAATACACTAACCACATGAGTGCATAAATTGAGAGTCAACCTATCAATTAAGCTACACACTCTGAAGATGGTGTGACCAATTCTAATGAAAGTCCACTGTGCTGTGGCGTCCATCAGGAAATAATAGCCTAGCCTCTTTGTGTCTGAAAACTGAGTCTACCTAAGGTGCTATTACTAAGAAATGAGACTATAATCACAGTGTGATTACAATAATATTGAAATTAAGTGTAATTCTTGTAACTCTATAAATTTTTCAGAAATAATTTTTAGAGTTAACAAATAATATCCCTATTAAATTTTTTTTTTTTTTAAATATACTTCCAGGGGCACCTGGGTGACTCAGTCGGTTAAGCATCTGCCTTCAGCTCAGGTCATGACCCCAGGGTCCTGGGATCCAGCCCCACATTGGGCTCCCTGCACAGCAGGGAGCCTGCTTCTCCCTCTCCCTCTGCCTGCCACTCCCCCTGCTTGTGCTCTTTCTCTCTGTCAAATAAACAAATAAAATCTTAAAAAATAATAAAGTAAAAAGTTTAAAAAAATAAAATACACTTCCAATAATACCACAGACATACAAGTGCAGTCAAATTAACAATTTCCAACTAAGTTACTATCTCAAAAAGCATTAAAGCATAGTAAGAATAAAAGGTGAATATGTAATCATTCTAACATTACAAAAATCCTGAGAAGAACAGAACTACAGCAAATTGCCTGAATACTGTAATTTTAATTATATTTTCTGACTGCAATTACCTATAACCATACTGCTTTCCTAGTCTAACCCTGATATTCAAAAGTATAATATAAAACTCCTGAATAGATTCACATTAATGATTGCTTAATTTTGAGTTACATTCTCAAAAATCTACACACATCAAGAAGTTCTTTTTCTACTTTTATTGACCTAGATCAAAGAACCTTCTACTACCATCATACATAAAACCTTACTTGATAGCAGTGTTTCTGATGACAATGTAAAATCACTTAGCAGCCTAACATCACTTCACATTCTAAGAATGCAGTGACAAATCATAAGCAACTTTTACATTTCCAAAGTAATTTTTCATCTTTCAAGAGTGAGGTTAATATGAGAGCTTCTGGGGCTTTAAAATAGGTCACATGCTTCTTTGCTATCATTTATCAAAGTAAAATCATTAAGGAAAAACTCTAAAAATTGAAAAAAAATATTTAAAATAATCATAAATACCACATTCACTTTGAATTACAAAATTATTCCCTTTGCCATGTTCAACAGCAACAAGGCCATAGGATAATAAAATAACAGCTACCTTTAGATGGCTGTTTATATCCAACTTCATTCACTCATTCAATCTGTTGTTCATTAAATGAGTATTTAATATACCCCCATTCTATCAAACATGGCATAAGATAAAAGAAGCATGGTCAACGCATGGAGAGCTCTGCCACCAAATGATTCCTCCTTATAATTGAAAACTAGTAAAGAAAATAGATCTCTTTGAGATTTAAGCTAGTATGAAATGGATGACATTCTTCACCTATTTAAACACATCTCATGATAGGTCTTAAATGGACTCAAAAGACTCACAGATCTCTCCTATCAAAGAGATGAGATTCAAATCTCATCAAAGAGACAAAAACATAAGATTAGCCAACACATAAAAACCCTCCAATAAAAGCAATAATGACCCAGCATTTCCCATGAAATCTCTCATTCTAATGAATTATTTATTTTTTAGCATTAAAATTACCCACAATTCCCCCAAACTGGAAATAATTAAATGTGCTTTAGCAGATGAATGGATAAGCAAACTGTGGTACATCTACACAATAGAACATTACTCAGCAATAACAAGCAACAAGTGATCTGCGCAATGATGTGGATGAGTCTCAAGGCAGGGATGCTGAGTGACAGAGATACTGTATGACTTCATTCCATGACATTTTGACAAAGACACAACTACAGTGATGGTGAAGAGAGCAGTTGTTGCCAGGAGTTGGTGGACGGAGGTATGATTATGAGAGGATAACATGAGGAAGCTCTTCAAGGTGATGGAACTTCTGCATCCTGAGTGTGGCAGTGGTTACACAAATCTACACATTTTATAATTCATAGAACTATACAACAGAAAAATAAAAGTCAATTTTTCTAAAAAAGCACTGATATATACAGCTATCATTTTGTGAGTAATTAGCATGTATCAGGTGCTGATCTCTACATTTGCTCTGGGAAGTAAGTTTTACCTCATTTAATTTTTTATTTCTGTTTATTGAGGTATAATTGAAATACAACATTATGTTAAGTTCAGATGTACAATATAAAGGTTCAATATTTGCATATATTGCAAAATGATCACCATTAATAAGTCCAGTTAATATCTGTCACCATACGTAGTTAGAATTTCTTTAACCTCATTTTAGAATGAGGAAACAGACTTGATAAAGTTGAAGTACAGAAATTAAATGAGGTCAGACAGCTAAGTATTAAGTGACAGACCCACAACTGAAACTCAGAGTTGTCTGATTCCAAAACCTGTATGAAATACGTTTGCTGAATGCTACGATGTTGCTGGAAAACAGTGTCTTCTAAAAATCACAGCTTTACACATCCACAAATTATGAAAGGAGAGCAAATTAATGAGAGTAAATACAGGACACAAATTAATAGCAGCTGGGTCAAATGAAGAAAAATTTTTTCTTACTGGAAAAAAATTTAAAATTACAGACAGTATTTAGTAAATTTCTGCAATTTATCATGAAGCCATAATTTCACTTGGCTATGTCAAAATTTAGAGAATATAACATTTTTACATTGGCATCAGTGTCATTTAAGAACTAGAATAGGCAGCAAGAATTTCTTCATTCGATGGATGAAACTGGATCCTTGGCTTCAGTGAAGGCATTCAATATACACAACTTAAGGTATAGTACTGACTACCCATAAGGAAAAATAAGTCGATTCACGGACTGTACAGTGTTGGATAAATGAGTTCTCTAGGACCAGTTATGGCATCTGCTGGAAACTATTACTATCTGCAGCCCTGCCTAAGAAGTAGTTGCAACTACAGAAGTGAGTAAAATGTTTACTCACAATAACTAAAATGACAAAAATTAATTTTTCTGAAATGATGTCATATTTTAATATGTGCTTACTATATTTAAGGCTCTAGTAAAACTCAAGAGGATATCAAGAAAACTATTTTAAATGAGTAAAATAAAATTCAGACATCATTAAAGCAAGATATAAAATAAATTCAAGTAATTTGAAACTGGAAAGGAGCTATGGAAATTATAATTTCTTTCTTTTTTTTTTTTTAAAGGTTTGTTTATTTGACAGAGAGAGCACAAGCAGGGGGAGCAGCAGAGGCAGAAGGAGAGGGAGAAGCAGGCTCCCCACTGAGCAGGGAGCCCGACGCGGGACTCGATCCCAGGACCCTGGGATCATGACCTGAGCCGAAGGCAGACGCTTAACGACTGAGCCACCCCGGTGCCCCTGGAAATTATAATTTCTAACACTAAAGACAGCATTCTGTTTAAACAGACAAACAAATGTGAGAACACCTACCTCACGAAGGCTAATACCTGAGACACCCCAGGGGAATCTGAGACCTCAGGGCAGAGGGACAGGACCCAGCCCCTGCCCCCCTCTTCCAGCCTGGCGCCACCAGCCTCTGCTTCCTCAACCGAACTGCTATCTCCACCTGCTTCACAGAAATCATGTTTGGTTTCATGTTAAAGGTATCCCTGGATATAAGAAGAGTTGAATGGAAAATAGGGAAAGAAGAACTCTGCCCTCAACTTTCTTATAACCTGCAAAACTGAGGGATTTCTAAAAACTCCTGAGGTGCCCATGTTGCAGCTGTGACTGTTGTTAAAAATATTATTTTCCTTCAAGTTGGGGGGTAGAAAATTCTGTGACACAGCTTTTTCCCCTTTTTCTTTTTAATACTCTCACCACTGGCTGGTTAGGTTAGGGAAAAAATATCGAAGTACTATCATGGAAACCTTTTTCAAAATGCTCATTTACTTCTTTTATTTTGGGCTCTGTAGTAGTATTACATGGTGCTAGAAAAGTTTGTAAGTCTATTTCACAAAATCAAGAGAGTGGACAGGATCTCCGTGGTCCTCACTTTGTCTCGTAACTAAACCACGTGAGCACGGTGCTGTGTTTGCAGTTATAGAAGTCTATTCAGAATGAAAATCTGAGGTTCCCCTGAGCCCAGATCAGTGCTGAATGATAATTTCTGCCAAGTTCTTTCTGAAGAGTAACTGAATTACCTCCTTCTTCAAATATAATTTTTTTTGTTTCTCATAAGAGGTGAACATACTCAGTGTGAAGCATATTCTATCAAAAATCTCAATAGACTAATTGTTACTGTGATCTGAATTTTTTATAACTTCCAAGATGTAAGTCACATGATCAACTTAATATGCCCCCTTTACTTTTCAAAAGACCCCCAAGTCTATCTATCATCTAGAATCACAGATGGTCATTTGATAGACCCTGAGAGAACACTTCTTCAGATTAGCGTTTTGCACATGAAAATAGCAGCAGGAGGTGACTCCGCTCACTACTTTATGTACAGTGCTGGAACCAAGTGCTAAGGTGCCCACAGATTTTCGAGCTCAAGCACTAAGAGCCCCCTATTCTCGGGAATCAGACCCAGTCACCAGCATCACAGTGGAAGGAGACACATGTATGGTCCTTTATTTATGTTAGTAGTCAGTCAGCCACGGGATTCATTCATTCAGTAGACTTGCACTGAGTGGGCTAGGGATTAAGAAGAAGAATGTCAGCAGGACACGCCCTGCCCCCAGGAGCCTGCTGATCACAGTGAGCTGGACAGGAGGCTCAGCAAAGTCATCATGGGCGGGAGGTCCAGGAGGCAAACAAGCTGACTTCAAAACCTCTCAGCTCTACAACACAGCATTGTGTTTATGTGGTTAATTGTTTATAAAATTTGCAAAAGTCAGGCATTTTCACCACAGTTGGGAAACATACTGTCTTTTTAATCTGACCTGTCACATTTGGGGCATGTTGAGAGGCAGTGGACAGGTGTAGCATTTTCAGGATCCAGCTAAAGGGAAACTGAGTTGGCATATTTAACTTGGCTTTAGTGGGATATATTTATGAGCTTCCTGGCCACTTTCATGATGGTTAAAATATTACTCATCCTCCCAGGAATACCCCTAACACGCCCTGTGCCACCTATAACTAGGATAGGAACACTGGATATCAGTGACAAACTGGTTAACATGTGCTGTCAATCCAAAGAAAACATTCCAAACAAAAACTTGAAAAGCCCTAAAATATTCTAGCTTACATATGAAAAAAGTCTGAGGCAGATTTCCCCAAATTTGACAACAATCCTAAAAATACTGACATGTCATTATCAACAATGAGTCATAAAGCTAAAAGAAAATATTCTAAATTGGCAAAAAAATTTTTAGTTCTCTCAATCATAATAGCAGAAGACTGAATTATTTTTCTATCCTCTCTATGTAAAATGAATTTACAAAACTGTCATACAGAGATCCAAGAGTCTGTAGCAAAAAACCCAAAAAAACAAACAAAAAAGGACTATAGGGATGTTTGAGGGAATAAATTATTATCACATTATATTAATTTTCTGGATTTGTGTGATATTTGTGATATTTTTCAACTTTTCCAAATTCGTAATTTATATTACTTTCCTCAATCCAAAAAATATTCAACTTTATGCCAAATTTTCTTTAAGGTCTCTCTCCCGTTTCACAAAACATGAATCTACTCCCTATGTACAGTGTCAATGAAGATATGAAAGCAAGCCAAGGATGCTGTGGGCAGCAGATGGGCACATCTAAGTCAATCTGGGAATATCCCCTAAAGATTCCCAGGAAGATGTGATACTTGAATTAAAAAACTTTTTAAGTTTTTTTAAATTGTGCAAAATATACAGAACATAAAATTACAATTTTATCCATTTTTACATTTATAGTTCAGTGATATTTAATATTTCACATTATTATGCAATCTCCAGAGGTTTTTCATCTTGAAAAACTGAAAGTCTGTATCCATCAAACACTAACTCCCCAGCCCCTGGCACCCACCATTTTACTTCTGTCTTTAAGAATCTGACTATTCTAGGCACCTCAAATAAGTGGAAACATATAGTATTTGTCCTTTTGTAACTGGTTTATTTCGTTTAGCATAATTTCCTCGAGGTTCACCCATGTTGCAGCATGTGTCAGAATTTCCTTCCTTTTTAAGGCTGAATAATATTGCCCTGTACACCACATCTGGTATCCATTCATCCATCAGTGGACACTTGCGTTGCTTACGCCATTTGGCCACTGCAAAAAATGTTACTATACACACAGAGGCGTAAATACATCTTTCAGTCCCTGCTTTCAATTCTGGGTATATACCCAAGAAGTGGAACTGATAAATCATATGGTAATGTTATTTTTAATTTTCTAAGGAACCACCACACTGTTTCCATAGCAGCTGCTCCATTTTTGCATTCCTACCAGCAGTGCACAAGGGTTCCAACTGCCCCACAGCCTTGTCAACACTTGCTACTTTCTGGGTTTTGTTCATTTTTTTATGGTTATCCTAATGGGTGTGAAGTGGTTTCTCATTGTGATTTTGATTTGCATTTCCCTAATGATTAGTGATATTGAACATCTTTTCATGTACTAACCTGGCAATCCTTGAAGAAACATCTATTCAAGTCCTTTGTTCATTTTAAAATCTGGGTTTTTTTGTTGTTAAGTAGTTTGAGTTTTTTTTTTTTTTTTTAGATATTCTTACCAGATGCATGCTTTACAGATATTTTCTCTTTTTTCATGGGTTGCCTTTTTACTCTGTTGACTATCTCCTGAGATGCATCAATTGAACTTTCAGGACAAGTATGGATAACCAAAACAAGGGGAGGGGGGGAATGGCATCAATATTAGTTGTACTAATCCTGTGTTGGTATTCTGTGTAGATTAAGTGAAGGGTGTGTGTGTGGAGAAACAGCAGTGTAGATGGAAAGGATGCTCATGAAAGCTTAGCCTCTAAGTTGGACAGACTGAACTGTAGCCCAAAGTTCTGCACCAATGCAGGATTTCAGTCATGGGATTAATATGGGAAAATAGTAAGGACAAATGCAGGTATTTACATTTTCAAGCACCCACTCTGACATCAATATAGAAGATAGATTTTAGAAGGTTTTTTTTTTTTTCTAAAGACCCCATTTGCACCTTAGCCAGGCCTGCTCCTTAAACTGGGTGGACTGGTTATCCCTCCCCAGCCCTCCTCCTCTGCTAAAGCCCCGTGCCACAACTGGAGCACATCTGCCACTGCACTTCTTTTTTTTTTTTTTAATTTTATTTATTTATTTGAGAGAGAGAGAATGAGAGAGAGAGAACACATGAGAGGGGATAGGGTCAGAGGACGAAGCAGACTCCCTGCTGAGGAGGGAGCCCGATGCGGGACTCGATCCAGGGACTCCAGGATCATGACCCGAGCCGAAGGCAGTCGCTCAACCAACTGAGCCACCCAGGCGCCCTTTGCCACTGCACTTCTTTACTGTTAGTTATCTTTGGGAAAACCCATCTGATAAAAGTAATGCAACAAAGACATTAAAATCCAGGAACAATAAAACCTCTAAGATGTATTGGCAGTTTGAAAAGTGACTGGCTGGATAGGAAAATGTCTTAAATCAATGGTGAGCTCCTTTTCCCTCAGATAGCTAAAACAAAAATACTTTTAAACATATATAAAGTCTTGGGGCGCCTGGGTGGCTCAGTTGGTTGAGCATCTGCCTTCAGCTCAGGTCATGATCTCAGGGGCCTGGGATCAAGCCCCACATCAGGCTCCCCGCTCAGCAGGGAGTCTGCTTCTCTTTCTCTCTCTGCACACCCCCCTCCCTGACTTGTGCACATGTGCTGTCTTTCTCAAATAAATTATTTAAAAATATTTTAAATAAATAAATGAATGAATGAATGAACGAATGAATGTAAATGCTATTCTGCACAAATATACTTGTGGAAATAATTTAGGGGAAAATATTTTACTATAAATCTTAGGGAAGAAGGATTTATGATAAATATAAACTATTAAAGTCACTTTTAAAATATTAAAATACATATATATATATATATAAAGCCTTCATTTTATTGCAAAATGAAAAAAAAAACTTTAATCTGATCACAGAAATACTTCTTCATGAGAAAACTGGCTCCACTTTAGAGGCATCAAAATATTAATATCTTGGCATATTTGAAAAGTAGCCAGATGAAGGTATCTCTTTACATTTTTGTCTTGAAATGAGATCATGAAACAAGTGGCAGACTTTGTTGTCTTACCAATAACCATTTCTTCTTCCTCACCAAAAGGTGTCACAAGTTATTAAAATGTTTTTCGTCTGGTAGCCCTGTGCTCAGGGAAGGAGTAATTTTCCCACCCTAGTCAAGGGAATTTTAATTGTTAAGCCAATCATGAGAATTCTGTTTTCCTGGAAAGTGACAGACAGATGGTGCATATTAGGCAGGTGGAGTACATAAAGATGCTCTTCTTCCCACTTTCCACATCTGCAATTGTCTGCGTGCGATGGAATGTCGGGAGCATTGTGAGTAAGTATACGTTGTAGGACAACATGTATAGGCCAGTTCTTCAGCCAGTCAAAGCAACTATTTCCTTGATTCCAAAAGTTTTGTAAGGTCATACCATACAACCAAATGAAGAGTGTGAGCTCCATTCCTATGATGCTTAACCTACACGTTTCAAATAAAGAATCTGGGAGGCAGTAGGGAAAGGACATCTTCCTTTCTACGTTCAAGCTGATACTAGGCCAGACCAGGCAAAAAGGGAGTAAAACTGTCACCATACCCTATTTTCCCCCAGATGACCTAACTAATCAAACATGACATCACTCTTTCCTACTGAACACAGATACAGCCTCAGAGTCCTAACAGCCCTACTTCAGTTTCCTCACCTGTAAAATGGGGATGATAATGATATCCTTCTCCTAACACTGTTGTAAGGATTACCTGAATTAATACAAGCACTTAGAACAGCAGTTCCCAAATAAATATGTATTTGCTATTATATTTTGAAAATTTAAACTTTTATACAAATTTATAACTCTTTACTGAGATCTTTGTGGGTTTTTTCTTTAAATTATTTGAGTAGGTTAAATTGTTTGTTTTTTTTTTTAATCCACAGGCATAATAGGTCCTCTACCTGCTCTTTCCTGTTAAATTCTTGTTTTTTTTCTCTTAATAGCATAAAAATAAGTTTTAAAAAATGTTTTATAAAAAGTATGGTGGGGCGCCTGGGTGGCTCAGTTGGTTAAGCGACTGCCTTCGGCTCAGGTCATGATCCTGGAGTCCCGGGATGGAGTCCCACATCGGGCTCCCTGCTCAGCAGGGGGTCTGCTTCTCCCTCTGACCCTCTTCCCTCTTGTGCTCTCTGTCTCTCATTCTCTCTCTCAAATAAATAAATAAAATCTTTAAAAAAAAAAGTATGGTGAGTTTCTGCAATCTTATGGGCTTTGCTACATTCACTCATTATCCTTGCTATAAATGTTTACTAGTCAGGGATTAATTTCATTTCATAATGCTTTAGTTTTATTAGTAATCCTCAGTTTTACTGAAACTCTGCATGCCCATATATAACTTAGGCGTATCCCTTCATTCAATAAATATTTAGAGCAAGAATCCTACCTAACAGGATACTGTTCTAGGCAATGGATTTGCAATTTTTTTTTAAACAGTTTTTTTTTTAATTTATTTTTATTTTTTGACACAGAGAGAGAGACAGCGAGAGAGGGAACACAAGCAGAGGGAGTGGGAGAGGGAGAAGCAGGCTTCCCTGCTGAGCAAGGAGCCCGATGCGGGGTTCGATCCCAGGACCCTGGGATCATGACCTGAGCCGAAGGCAGACGCTAAACGGCTGAGCCACCCAGGCACCCCTGGATTTGCAATTCTTAAAGCAAAAATTAAATATATGCTGCATGTTACATTTTAAAATGTGTATGGGGAACTATAATAAGTATTTTTAATATGGAAAAATATTAAAAAATATTTTGCATCAAAAATCACTTGCCTTTCTAACTTCCTCTTTAAAGCATCACACACAAACAGAGAAACTAAAGTTATGTATCTTAGAAATTGCCAATAACTTAATATGGTCTAAGTATCTTACATATTAGAATTTCATATAAAGAGTTAAAGAAGAAAGTTCTAATAGGACTTACTCTGGAACTTAATATTCTTAGCCCCACTGTAAAATGACGTACCAAAAGCTGAACAGGCACTACAGTATGACGATAGTCACAGGCCAAATTGAAATCTGAGTACCTCCACTGACATTTAAAGAATTATTAAGTCCATCTCCAATAATTCTCATACATATGTAACTATGAAAATAAATATGGTTATTTACATGTTTTAGATAAAATCTTTAAGTGAAAACATCATATAAATTCCAAAGTAAGGAGTTTTGACTATGATTGATCTAAGGACCCTTGACTTTTCAAACCCTTAGCCTGAGATCAATTTTTCAAACATCCCTAGAATTAATGGTTCCTTACTGATTATTAGCTTTTGGTGTTTACAATTAGTCAAAGATAAAGCATTCCTTTCATCATTTTTATCATTTCCTGTTCAATTGCTTTGGAAGTGTGAGAACTGTCCTTATTTTGCTGGGTCTCTGTTCAACGTTCAGTGTTTTATGAGTCACTCTTGATAATGTTTCATGATTTACACAGATTAGAGGGATGAACGCTTTCCCTGCTCCTGAAGCTGAGCATGGAGCCTACTTAAAAAACAAAACAAACAAAACAAAAACAATAGAAAATGTAAAAGTTGTACAGGTTCTAGAAGTTTCCAACAAAACTTTATTCCTTAATGTTTCACAAACCTAGAGATACACTTTTTGCTTCAATTTCAAAAGATTGAGGCACTGCATTAAGATATCTGTAAGTGACTGATACTGACATGACAAACCACAAACAAGTGCACAATTGACCAGAGATTGAAACTTCACTGTATTGATTTGTTTCATACTGAACAAGACACTATAGATTGTGAAAATCCTTTGAAAATACATCTTATCAAGTTTCCTTCAAACCTTTACATAAGTTCACACTGCTCTTAAGATAAACTCCAAAGCCCTTACATACAACCTCAAAGGTCCTGCACAGCCTGTCTCTGCTCACGTCTGCATCCACCTCCTCCGCGATGCTACAACAGAGCTCTTCACCCATGCAGTGCTCCCAACTCACGCTCCCTCTTTTCTTAAACCAGCAAACTCACACTCTCCTGTCCCATAGAACCCTTTCCTTGTCCCAACAAAGTAAGGTCTTCTTGTTACATTAACCCATTAAAAAATGACCTTCCTTTTTAGCACTTTTTTCCTAACTTTTTCCAGTTTTCTTGAAATACAATTGACATGCCACACTGTATAAGTTTAGGGTGTACAGCATAATTTGACAATATGTCAGAAAATGATACTATAAGTTAACATTCATCATCCATATAGATACAAAAAATATATCTTTTTTCTTGTGATGAGAACTTCTAGGAGCTACTCTCTTAACAACTTTCCTTTATATCCTACTTCAATGTTAACTACAGTCATCATGTTGTACATTATGTCCCTAGTACATACTTATCATACAACTGGAAGTTTGTCCCTTTTGTCCACCTTCCTCCAAATCGCTCTCAAACCAATCCCACCTCTGGTAACCAAAAATCTGATCCCTTTTGCTGGGCCATTTTTTTTTTTTTTAATTCCACAAAAAAGTGAGATCATGCAATATCTACCTTTTTCTGTCTGACAGCACTTAGCATAATGTCCTTAGGATCCATCCATGTTGTCACAAGTGGCAGGATTTCCTCCCTTTTTATGGCTGAATAATATTCCCTTGTATACATACATATACCAAACCTTCTTCATCTGTTCATGTGTTAATGGACACTCAGGTTCTATCCACATCTTGGCTGTTGTGAATTACGCTGCAGTGCAGATAAAGGTGCAGAGATTTCTTCAACACGGTGTTGTCCTTTCCCTCATCTATATTCTCAGCAGTGCAACTGCTAGATCACAGGGTAGCTCTATTTTTAAATTTTTGAGGAGCCTCCATACTCTCTTTCACAGTAGCTGCACCAGCTTGCATTCCCACCAACAGCACACGAGGGTTCCTTTTTCTCCACACCCTAGCCAACAAAGTGTTATCTCATTTTTTTTTAAATTTAAGTATTTTAATTCCAGTATAGTGAACATACAGTGTTATATTAGTCTAAGTTGTACAAATAGTGATTCAACACTTTCATACATCACTGTGTGCCCATCTCGAAAAGTGCTCTCTTTCATCCCCATCACTTATTTCCCCCAACCCCACCCACCTCCCCTCTGGTAAACATCCGTTTGTTCTCTTCAGTTCAGAGTTTCTTTCTTTTTTTCTTCCCTTTGTTTTGTTTCTTAAATTCCACATATGAGTGAGATCATATGGTATTTGTCTTTCTCTGACTTATCTTGCTTAGTATATAAAATTCTATTATATATACGTACACACACACACACACACACACACACCCCACATCTTTATCCATTCATCTATTGATGGACACTTGGGCTGTTTCCATAATTTGGCTAATGTTGATAATGCTGCTGTAAACATAGGGGCGCATGTATCCCTTTGAATTTTTTTGTATTCTTTGGGTAAATACTCAGTAGTGCAATTACTGGATCGTAGTACAGTTCTACTTTTAATTTTTTTTTTTTAAGATTTTATTTATTTATTTGACAGAGAGATAGCTCAAGTAGGCAGAGAGGCAGGCAGAGGGAGAGGGAGAAGTAGGCTCTCCGCCGAACAGGGAGCCCGATGCAGGACTCGATCCCAGGACCCTGGGATCATGACCTGAGCCGAAGGCAGCCGTTTAACCGACTGAGCCACCCAGGCGCCCCCTACTTTTAATTTTTTGATGAACCTCCATACTGTTTTCCACAGTGGCTGCACCAGTTTGCATTCCCACCAACAGCACAAAACGGTTCCTCTTTCTCCACATCTTTGCCAACACTTGTTTGTTTTTGATTTTAGCCATTCTGACAGGTGTGAGGTAACATCTCATTGTAGTTTTGATTTGTATTTCCCTGATGATCAGTGGTGTTCAACATCTTTTCAAGTGTCTGTTGGCCATCTGTATGTCTTCTTTGGGAAAATGTCTGTTCATGTCTTCTGCCCATTTTTAAATTGGATTATATGTTTCAGAAGTGTTGAGTTCCAGAAGTTTTTTTTTTATATATATGTATATTTTGGATACTATCCCTTTATCAGATATGTCATTTGCAAATATCTTCTCCCATTCAAGTAGGTTGCCTTTTATTTTGTTGATTATTTCCTTTGCTGTGCAGAAGCTTTTTATTTTGATGTAGTGCCAACAGCTTATTTTTGCTTTATTTCCCTTGCCTCAGGAGACATATCTAGAAAAATGTTGCTACAGCCGATGTCAGACCTTATTGCCTATGTTCTCTTCTAGGATTTTTATGGTTTCTGGTCTCACATTTAGGTCTTTAATGCATTTTGAGTTTAGTCTTTGTGTATGGTGTAAGAAAGAGATCCAGTCTTCCCAACACCATTTGTTAAGTGACTGCCCTTTTCCCATTGGCTATTGTTTCCTGCTTTGTCAAAGATTAATTGGCCATACAGTTGTGGGTTCATTTCTGGGCTCTATTCTGTTCTATTGATCTATGAGTCTATTTTTGTGCCAGTACCATACTGTTTGGATTACTACAGCTTTGTAAGAGAACTTGAAGTCTGGAATTGCAATACCTCTGGCTTTGCTTTTCTTTTTCAAGATTGTTTTGGCAACGTGGGCATTTTTGTGGTTCCATATAAATTTTAAGTTATTTTTGTTCTAGTTCTGTGGAAAATACTATTGGTATTTTGGTAGGGATTGCATTAAATCTGTAGATTGCATTTAACATTATTTTAACAATATTTGTTCTTCCAATCCATGAACACAGAATGTCTTTCCATTTCTTTGTGTCCTCTTCAATTTCTTTCATCAATGTTTTAGTTTTAGGGTTAAGGTCTTCAACTTTTTTGGTTAGGTTTATTCCTAGGTGTCTTTATTATTTTTGGTGCAATTGTAAATGGGATTGTTTTCTTAATCTCCTTTTCTGCTGCTTCATTATTAGTATACAGAAATGCAACAGATTTCTGCACATTGATTTTGTATCTTGCACTTTACTGAATTCCTTTATCAGTTCTAGTTTTTTGGTGGTATCTTTCATGTCATCGGCAAACAGTAAAAGTTTTACTTCCTCCTTACCAATTTGGATGCCTTTTATTTCTTTTTGTTGTCTCATTGCTGTGGCTAGGGCTTCCAGTATTATGTGGAATAAAAGTGGTGAGAGTGGACATACCGGTCTTGTTCCTGAACAGAGGGAAAGCTCTCAGTTTTTCACCACTGAGTATGAAGTCAAGCTGTGGGTTTTTTCTATGTGGCCTGTATTATGTTGAGGTATGTTCCCTCTAAACCTACTCTGTTGAGGGTTTTTATCATGAATGGATGTTGTACTGTGCCAAATGCTTTTTCTGCATCTATTGAAATGTTCATATTTTTTTTTGTCCTTTCTCTTATTGATGTGATATATGATGATGTTTGATTTGCAAATATTGAACCACCCTTGTATCCTGGCAATAAATCCCACTTGATCGTGGTGAATGATATTTTTAACGTATTGTTGGATTCGGTTTGCTAATATTTTGTTGGGGACTTTTGCATCTATGCTCATCAGAAATATTGGCCTTTAGTGCTTTTTCGCGTTGTCTTTTTCTGGTTTTGGTATCAGGGTAATGCAGGCCTCACAGAATGAATTTGGAAGTTTTTCCTCCTCTTCCATTTTTGGAATAGTTTGAGAAGAATAGATATTACTCTTCTTTACATGTTTGGTAGAATTTACCATTTGGTCCTGAACTTTTGTTTGTTGGCAGTTTTTTGTCTACTGATTCAGTTTCATTGCTGGTCATTGGTCTGCTCAAATTTTCTATTTCTTCCTGATTCAATTTTGGAAGGTTATAGGTTTCTAGAAATTTATCCACTTCTAGGTTGTCCAATTTTTTGCATATAATTTTTCATAATATCCTCCTATAGTCCTTTGTATTTCTGTGGTGTCAGTTATTTCTCCTTTTTCATCTCTGGTTTTGTTTATTTGAGCCCTCTTTTTTCTTCGATGAGTGGCTAAAGGTTTATCAATTTTGTTGATCTTTTCAAAGAATCAGCTCCTGGTTTCACTGATCTGTTCTACTGGCTTTTTTTAGTTTCTGTTTTATTTCTGCTCTAATCTTTATTATCCCCTTCCTTCTAATAGGTTTGGGGGTTTGTTTGTTCTTTTTCTAGCCCCTTTAAGTCTGAGGTTGTTTGAAATTTTTCTTGCTTCTTGAGGTAGGACTATACTGCTATAAACTTCCTTCTATTCCTGCTTTTGTTGCATCCCAAAGATTTTGTTGCATCCTTCTCTCTTGTCTTTTTGATGCTAGCCATTCTAATAGGCAAGATCTGATACCTTAATGTCATTTTGACTTTCATTTCCCTAATTGGTGATGTTGAGTATCTTTTCATGTACCTGTTGGCCATTCCTATATATTCATTGGAAAAATGTCTACTTAGGTCTATTTTTCATTGAATTATTGTTTAATGTTCCTGTTTTAGGTTTTGGTTTTCTGGTTTTTTTTTTTTTTTTTTTCTGTTGAGTTATATGAATTCCTTATATATTTTGGATATTAATCCCATATCAGATAGATGGTTTTCCCATTCCATAGGTTGTCTTTTCACTGTAGATTTTTTTCTTTTGATGTGCAAAAGCTTTTTTAGCTTAATGTAGTCCCACTATTTATGTTTGCTTTCATTGCTGTGCTTTAGGTGTCCCACCCAATAAATTGTTGCCAAGACCCATGTCAAGGAGTTTTTAACCAATGTTTTCTTCTAGAAGTATTATGGTTTCAGGTCTTACATTTTAATCTTTGATTCATTTTGAGTTAATTTTTGTGAATCATGTAAGACAGAGGTTGAATTTCATTCCTTTACATGTCAATGTCCAATTTTCTCAGCACCATTTAATGAAAAGACTGTCTTTTATGCATTGAGTATAACTGACTCCAATGTCAAATATCAGTTGACCGTATATGCTTATTTATTTCTGGGCTCTCAGTTCTGTTCCTTTGGCCTATTTGTCTGTTTTTATGCCAGTATCATACTGCTTTGATTAACGGATCCTGAAATCAGAAAATGTGATTCCTCCTGCTCTGGTCTTCTTTCTCAGAATTGCTTTGGCTATTCAGAGTCTTTTGTGGCTCTATATAAATTTTAGGATTGTTTTTTCTACTTCTGTGAAAACATGCCATTGGAATCTTCATAGGAATTGCACTGAATCTATAGATGGCTTTTGGTAGTATTGACTTTTTTTAATTTATTTTTTTTTATTATGTTATGTTAATCACCATACTTTACATCATTAGCTTTTGATGTAGTATTCCATGATTCATTGTTTGCATATAACACCCAGTGCTCCATGCAGAACGTGCCCTCCTCAATACCCACCACCGGGCTAACCCATCCTCCCACCCCACTCCCCTCTAGAACCCTCAGTTTGTTTTTCAGAGTCCATCGTCTCTCATGGTTCGTCTCCCCCTCCGATTTCCCCCGCTTCATTCTTCCCCT
>NC_138376.1:127915341-127932826 GCF_054177405.1 Leptonychotes weddellii
TTCAACAGTCTTGCACAATTCACATCGCTCACCATAGTACATACCCTCCCCAGTGTCTATCACCCAGCCACCCCATCCCTCCCACCCCCCACCACTTCAGCAACCCTCAGTTTGTTTCCTGAGATTAAGAATTCCTCATATCAGTGAGGTCATATGATACATGACTTTCTCTGATGGTAGTATTGACATTTTAACAATATTAATTCTTCCAACCTGTGAATACAGGATACCTCTCCATTTACTTGTGCGTTCCTCAATTTCTTTCATCAAAGTCCTGTAGTTTTCATACTAGCGATCTTTCACCTCAAGTAAATGTACTCCTAAGTATTGTATTCCCAATGTATTCCTAATTTTATTGTTTTTGATACTACTGTAAATGAAACCACTTTATTTCTTTTTCAGATAATTTATTCTTTGTGTACAGAAACAGTACTGATTTTTGTATGTTAATTTTGTATCCTGCAACTATACTGACTTCATTGATAAGATCTAACAATTTTTTGGTGGAGGTCTTTAGGATCTTCTGTATGTAAAATCCTGTCATCTGCAAATAGAGACATTTTACTTCTTTGTTTCCAATTCTGATGCCTTTTATTTCTTTTTCTTGCCTGACTGCTCAGGCTAGGACTTTCAGTACCATGTCAAATAGGAGTGGCGAGAGTGGGCACCCTTGTCTTGTTCCTGATCTTAGAGGAAATACTTTCAACCTTAGCATATTATATAATTTATCTAGGGTGGGGAGACTGGGTAAAACTGGTCAAAAGTTACAAACTTCAAATTATAAGACAAATAAGTACTGAGGATATAATGTACAACATGGTGACTATAGTTAACATTGCTGTATAGAATAATTGAAAGTCACTAAGAGAATAAACCTTAGAATTTCTTACTCTTTTTTGCCCCCTTTAGAAACAGTAAGTTCATGGGGCGCCTGGGTGGCTCAGTCGTTAAGCGTCTGCCTTCGGCTCAGGTCATGATCCCAGGGTCCTGGGATCGAGCCCTGCATCGGGCTCCCTGCTCAGCGGGGGGCCTGCTTCTCCCTCTCCCACTCCCCCTGCTTGTGTTCCCTCTCTCGCTCTGTCTCTCTCTGTCAAATAAATAAATAAATAAATAAAATCTTAAAAAGAAACAGTAAGTTCCATTACAACTGAATTCATGTCCAATACTTAACAAATGCTAAGCACATAGTAGATAGTTGGCAAATTTTAGTAAAATGAATTAATTTTAAACTAAAATGATGACTCTGGGACAGAAAGTGAGCTGTGTATTTTTCTAGACCGCATTTCAGCCACCAACTTCCTATGTAACAATCTAAATGACCAATGATAACATATTATGAGGGGAGAAGCAAAATGCAGAAAAAAGCCAGTAAGGGATTAGTGAATATACATTGTTTATTATCCCTTGCGATGGAAAAGCAGCCAAACAAGCAGAGGATAATGGTTTAAACTACATTAGAATTATTGAAACCTGGGGAAAACTTTCCCTACGAGAAAAACTCCAGAAGTTTCTTGAAATGTTTACTCTATTTTTTTTATTAAAAAAGCAACATATATAAGAATATAAACTTCCCGGGCGCCTGGGTGGCTCAGTTGGTTAAGCGACTGCCTTCGGCTCAGGTCATGATCCTGGAGTCCTGGGATCGAGTCCCGCATCAGGCTCCCTGCTCAGCAGGGAGTCTGCTTCTCCCTCTGACCCTCCTCCCTCTCATGCTCTATCTCATTCTCTCTCTCTCAAATAAATAAATAAAATCTTTAAAAAAAAAAAAAAAGAATATAAACTTCCCTGTAAATCCCCCAAATCCAGAAACAACCACAATGATATATATTTTACTAGCTCTTTGTCTACACAATTATATATGATTATTATCTTGTAAAAGATTGTAATATATCCTGTTCTGCAACTCACCATACTTTAATGAAGCTATCAATTAAAACACCTATTTTGGATGGATAGAGTTCCAAACTCTAATCTCCCCCCGCCGACACTTTTCCTATTACAGTCAATGCAGAACATGAATAACCAGTTAAAATGAGAGTAGAAAGAAAAAATTTTAACACTATCTTCTTCCATTCTTAAAATAAGAAAAATATTTTCAAGATATGAAATCCATAGCAAAACTATTCCCCAATATATCAAAATTGCCAGTACAACAAAAGCAAATAAACAAAAGTCTGAAAACTTAAAAAAAGGTGGGGGAGTGTGACCGAGCATATTCATCTTAACCAACCGCTGCTTGCGTTGACCTGTTGGGTTCACCCCTTGCTTTCAACCACCCTGCCTTCTATCAAATTGCTTCTATGCAGAATTTCCCATACCAAACCCTCCCTCCTCTCCAGGCTAACCTAGAAGTAAATCACAGCAAGCCCTGCAGCCCTGCTTTTGATCCTACTGCTCCCCCAGCCAACCCAGGACCTCGTTTGCTCTTCCATAGGCCTCCAATGCCCAGGACAGTGGTTCTCAAAGGTGAGTTTGCACTAGAATTACCTGGAAGGGCTTGTCAAAACACAGACTATAGGCCCCACTGTAGGAGTTTCTGATTCCAGGGGTCTTAAGTAAGATAAGGCCAATGGCATTTCTAACTAGTTCCCAAGTGATGTCCATGTTTGTGTGGGGAATCACACTTTGAGAATCAGTGGCCTGGATGAAGAACCAATTCCTACAAAAAGCTGTCTCAATTTTCATACCTCTTGGTGTCCTCAGTTCTCCCAGCATTGTCTTGAAAACCCACACCACACCACTCAACACTGGATTACACAGCCTTGGTTGCTGTATTCTCACAGGTTCTCACCTTCTTTCCACACCAGAAGATTATAAATCCTTCAAGGGCAGTAAACACAAGAAATATGGCTCCTGTGACTCACAGGGAACCAGGACACAGCAAATAGACAGACATATGTGCTTAATACAAGGACCCATCTGACTGGCTAAAAACAATGTGAATCTTAAAATCTCAAGCAAATTTAATTCTACTAAAAATTTCTGTTTGCTATATTATGGTGGATGTTTTCAAATATACCAGCAACAAATCCTGAAATAAACTTATTCTGTGATTATGTGTTTATTATTTGTCTTCTCCTATCAGAAAGTGACCTTCAAGGGAACAAGTTTATATTCCTTGTTCTCCAATTATATTTCCATAGTAGGGACTCAAGAAATATTTGTTAGTCAGCATACTGAATGACTAGCTAGAGAAATGAGTACTATTTGCTCATATTCTAGCTACAACCTGGCCACTCAAATGTATGTTTCTAGAAATTATTATTCAATCTTTAATCAAATAATCTGGATCACTGTTAAACCTTCAGAAGCTTTTAAGGAGTAGATTGAAAAAAAACAGAAATGGTTATACCACTCATCTCACAAGTTTTCATTTTAGTTTTCAAATCTGTGTTAAGTGAAACAAAATTTTAAATGCTGAAAGGAATTCTATTAAATAGATTCAATGATTTTATTTAATTTTTTTTAAGATTTTATTTATTTATTTGACAGAGAGAGAGCTGGAGAGCACAAGCAGTGGGAGTGGCAGAGGAAGAGGGAGAAGCAGGCTTCCCGCTGAGCAGGGAGCCTGACGTGGGGCTCGATCCCAGGACCTGGGATCCCAGGATCATGACCTGAGCCGAAGGCAGACGCTTAATGACTGAGCCACCCAGGTGCCCCTAAATAGACTCAATGATTTTAAATTAAGCATCTTTTTCAACTACATGTGCAATTAGAAAATACAACTTGTATAAAAAGAAACACCAATGAAAACAAAGTATTTTCAAAAATCCATTAGCTCCTAATATTTTCATTCATTAAAATCACTTATAAACAAAACTTTAACTTAGGAAATGTAGTAATGACGTTGAATGTACAAATAATAGCTACCACTGATAGGAACTTTATAGACACTAGAAAAACTGCTTCAGAAATCAATCTAGCTTGTAACAAAGCTATTAAAATTGTTTGAATTAGTTTCATAATTACTAACAACATTTGTGATGATCTGAATTAATCTTTAAAGTTATCAAAATCCCAATCAACTTGATAAGATTGCTACAGAGCCCAAACACTCTCAAGAAAGAATATATTAAGATACATCTTTGCAATAATATGAACAATTATCAGAATTAATGGAATACATCAAGTAACTCTTTGCAAATAAACTTTATTCCCCTTCCAGTTACCAGATTGTGAATTACATTTATTTATAATTCAAACAAGGCATTCAACACATTTTATTTCCATTCCAAAAAAGAAAAAAGAAAGAAAAGAAAGAGATATGAAATTTCTATGTGAAAATGTAATTTCCATATTTGAGATGAAGCAATTTCAAGGAAAAGAAAGTGCCCAAAATGAAGTTCCAAGTAAACCATTTCAATGATTTTTTTCCTTATTCATGATATATATTAACAGTTAACACATAATTTTTATTGTCCTACTTACTAAAATCTTCTAACACTGCATGTTTTGGAAAAGTAATTTGTGCCCCATTATTTAAAATCCCACCACATTATAAATACGAGCACAGAAAACATCTGTTATATACTAAGCAGACAAATGCTATTTAATCTTCATTTCAGGCTGCATATAGTAGGTTTAGGGGGCATGATTTAAATCTCACTAATTTTAGGTATGAAATATTTAGTAGTTTTATTTGAATGAAAATTATTCCATCTCTATAATCATGGAGAGGTGAAAAATACATAGTAACTATATTCTTTGAGTAAAAAAAGAAAACATTCATGTATTTGTTGAAAATATTTAAGGCAGTTGACAGTACCCATATTTTCATTATTATTGGGCATTTATAGGTACACTGATAGTGATAGGGTCTGCTATTTAATATTTTAGATATATAAACACAATAATAGAAATCATTAGACATAAAAGATGACACTGCTACTCATAATTCTTAAATGATCTGGGTTCAATCAATCACTCTCTTGAATGCCAAACAGCTTCCCTTTAGAATATGAGTATCACAGTTACATTTTGGGGATTGTAAACAAAATCCATGTATTTAAATGTTATTCTAATACCAGAAGATGCCAAATATAGTATACCGACTTCCAACGTTCTCACTTCTTCACACACCCCTTCTGATATCACCAGCATTGTCCACTAACAGTTTTTTACATTAGAAGCCAAAAGGGGACATTGCTGATTGTCAAGGTAATTCATGATCCTCCCTGAACATAACTGAAATACTGAAATGGCATTAGGGATGTAAAACTGTATTCCATCTTAGGATGTTGTCACAAGATTCACCATCTCCTAATGTTTATTGATTAATTTTATATTTACACCTTGATACTTGTGTAGACGTTAAATAGTTTAGTAATCGGAGGCCTGATGCATGCCAGCTGGGCCTGTCAAATGTAGAATTCAGGATCAGAGGTCCACCTTCAAAAGGCAATCTGCCTCACAACTACAGATAGAACTTTATGCATTTAAAATGCAAGTGCTATAAAAGCAATAAAATTAAACCGAAAACAGTAACAGTAAAGACTTCAGAAATTTAAATCTCTGAAGACATGTGGTGGTTCACCCTTTCCCAACCCCCTTTCTCTGTCAACACAAAGCAGAGTGATCCACTGTGATGTGGACCCCCCCACAGCCCACTCTGGCTCAGAGACTCCAGCCTGGTCTATGCTCGACCTCACTGTCAGACTAACCAGAAGGACTACTCTCTTCCTCTATTTGTTTGACTGCAAGCTCCTCAGAAACATAACCATTGAGTACCTCAACCGTGCTTCACACATAGTTTGCTGAAAACATGAAAGACAAGGTACCTTGAGGGATTTAAAACTACGTTATTACATAACCCCTTCCCTCAAGAAGCTTTTAAACGAGTAGTGGGGAGATAAGAAGAGCATACGAGTAGTTCCGGTATCAGGCACAATATGAAAACCAAGTGAAGAACAGAGGTTCACCTGGAGGTTGACAATCTAACTTAGTTAGATAGGTTCCATCTATTTATTCGTTCATTCAGAAATGTTTAGCGAACCCCTCCACCATGCATCAGGCGTGTTGTTGGTAAGGGACACAAACATAACCATGACTCCCACAGTCTACGCCCTTCAGTCACTGTCAGCTCAGAGTCACTGTCTGGGGACTGTCAAGAACCAGATGCTGGACCTCCAGAGATCCTTTAGCTCCCCTCAGTGCAATTTCAAAATCTACCAAATGACCAGACTGCCTTATCTTCACTTGTTGTAATCAGACGTAAAGGGTTGATATACGTGAAATTCCTTGGAAATGACAACTGCTCTATGGTCACCCAATACTGATGCATTGTAAATACTGCCACAGTTCAACTAAAACATGCCACGCATTCTCCACTTCTTCAGCATTTTGGCTCTGTGCACTAAGTGAGTAGGTGCTCAATAAAATACTAAATGAATGAAGAAAAACTAGCTTTTTTAACAGTATGACGTCATCATTAAAAAAACACAAGCAGTGTGAAAGTTGGCCATTTTAAAAGCAAACATAATTTTTAATGCAAATAATCATCCCATTATTCATTTGCTTAATAAATCTGAATTTTCAAACATGATCTTTCTCTAAACAGAATATACCATTACACAATTTCCCCCACAGTGTAGATCATTTCCACATGAGGCTGGCTTATCAGTGGTTAAAAAAGAAATAAAATAAATGTTTAGTGAGTACTTATACTGTATAAAGCATTGTGCAAGTTATTTACTCCAGCACAGTTTTCCTTGGTTCATTTTCTTTTACTAAACTGACACAAAATGAAATAATCTGGATAGGCCTGTCCCACTCATTTTCAACAAACTATTCTCCCAGAACTTCTAGCTGTCACACTTTGTTCCTGGGTCCGCCATGGAAACGGAAACACTCCCTAAAAACCCTGTCCACAAAGATGTCCTTCCTCAAAACATTTTCAATGGAGCAATTTGGAAGGAGAATAAGGCCTAGTTGAGGAAAACACAATTTTTAAAAAAATAATGAGGAGGGAGCAAGGGAAAAGAAACAAAATGCTTCAACTGACCACTATCTTAATCCATAATTACATAAATGAAATAAAGATATTTAGCTGGCTTTCTGTATTTCAAAGAAAACTGGGCGATGCCATTCACACAAGATTCGTGCTACACCTCGTTCCTACACCCTCTGCAAGGGCTGCGCTACAGAATCTCACTGAACATAAAGTGGATGTCTTGAGATACATTCTCGTGATAAACTCCCTGGGAAGAAGGGGTGACAGGGTCCCACCAGGCTGCAGTGGTAGAATGAAAGACTCCGGTTTGCACTTGCACTGCAAGCTGTCTGCATCCTTGTGCTGTGTGTGTCCCCACCACCAGCTTGGAAGCCCCAAGTCACACCTCATTCAAACTCTTTTTGTTCCTGATCCCTGCAACCATCTGTAGCCCTCTGCAGGGCCACCAGCCAGATCATCTCCGTCCAACCACAAGTTTTTCTTCAGGTATAACTGAGCATTGCTTCAGTTACACTCAGCTATTCTTAATAATCATTTAACTCTTGAGTATAAGTACTCAACAGTTTAAGGTATTATTTGATTAACTAATACAGAAAACAGATTTGAAAGATAAGGAATGACACATTCAAATATTTATAAAAATCTAAGAGTTAACTATCATTGTAACATTAAAAGAGTATGCAGATTTTTTCATTTTCTAGGACCTATCCTCAGTTTCCTACCTCACCAATATCCTTTATTCTTACACTATATCATGATCCATCATTACATAGCAAGTTGAAATCTGCATCTTTATATGATGTGCCTAAAGCACAATGCAGTCATACTTTTGAAAGTGCCAAACATCTCAATTGTTTTCAAATGTTTGAGGTTTGTAATAACTGAGATATGCCATTTCAAGCTTTGTTTTTAATATTAAATGTTATGGTTGTTTTGAAAAGAATACATTTCTCTGACGTGTTTATATTTCTCTCTCCCTCTCCCTTACCCCTCCCTCTCAATCCATAAACACACACACACATACTCATGCACATGTACTTTACTTTAAGTGGGCGCATGGAGCCCAATGAGGGGCTCAAATGCACGACCTTGAGATCAAGACCTGAGCTGAGATCAAGAGTCGGATGTTTAACCAACTGAGCCACCCAGGCGCCCACACATGTACTCTAAAATCTAATTTGTGCCTTGACACCAAAAGCTCTCTTCTGGAAATATTTATCTCTTTAATATAAAAATTATGTCAGAAAATTACAGAAACTTTGAAAACGGAGGAAAATCAGCTCCAAGCAGCATACTAGTACCACAGTTCTAACAGCATAACATTTTATAGTGATCATTTTTAAACTACCGGCATTTTTAAGCTTTATAGCATTTTGTTACACTAAATAAATTTCCAGAAAAATAGCATGTATTTTTGTTTTTAACATAAAAGTTCTTCATATAGTTAAAATCATGTAACATAATTTTCTACTATAAGAAGAATATTCATAGAAATAAGAAGTTCTATTTAGCCAAATATAGATTCATTTAAAATTAAAACCATACTAAAATATTCAAATCCAATCAAATCCAATACATTAATACATATTCAACATGGAGGGAAATTTATTTCACTTCACATCCCCTTCAAGCCCACATTTCTTTTTTTTATAAATATAACAGCATCTTAAGTTCATGAGTGTGAACAAAGCATCTAATGCAAATTACCTACTGTGTCCATAGAAAAATTGTTTAAAGACTTCTTTTTGTAAAAGGTAATAATATAAATATATTTTTGAAATACAAAGAACATTGTGCAATCATTAATAACAATCATTAAATAAAATCAAGTCTAATATTGACTTCTGCATTTTCAATATGGTCATGTCTAAATAAATTTTCAAAAGTTCTTTGCAAGTTTTTTTGAGTCAAGGACTTTATTTATTTCCCCTCATTCTAACTTATTTTATCTTTTTAAACAGAATAAAACTTTTACAGAATTAAAATGCCAATTTTGTCTACTTTATATGTTACTTTCCAGCAGTTTTCTTGTCACTATAAACTAGAAAATAATCCACACTCAATCTGAATAAGATCTTACCTTCTGGTTTGTTGTTTTTCCTCTTCAGCCATTTTTCTACAGTCTCTGCACTAACACTTTCAGATACAAATTCGTCTAACACCTGGGGATGAAGAGAAAGATATGCCTTCACTTTTTCATCTGTCAAACCTGTAAAAGAATTAGAAAGAATAAAATTAACCTAGATGACACCTTCATAAGCATCAAAAATATAGAAAAATGACACATTATGCTAAGATTGATTTAAGATAGAAAATGAATGTAAAGATATATACACATACAATGGAATATTATTCATCCATGAAGAAGACTTAAGTTCAGATACATGTTACAACATGGAGGAACCTTGAAAACAATATGGTAAGTTAAAAAAAGCCAGACACAAGGGATGATTATTGTATGATTCCACTTACATGAAATATCTAGAATAGGCAACTTCATAGGGACAGAGCAGATTAGCAGTTACAGTGAGCTGAGGGAGGGAAGCATGGGAATTATGGCTTAATAGGTACAGAATTCTGTTTTGGGTGAAGGCCAAGTTTTAGACGTGGACAGAGGTAATGGTTATTGTACATGTTGCGAGTATAATTACTGCCACTGAATTATAGACTTGAAGTGGTTAAAGTGGCAAATTTTATGTTATGTATATTTTGCTACTATGAAAAAATAGTAAAAAAGACAAAGGTTAAATCTTTAGCAGTTTTAAACTATAGACATTGTATCACGTGACAGCTGTTTTCCAAGAGCAGATCCCAGGGTTGTCCTGGAGGCAATGGTGCATTTCAGTGCTGTAAAGGTAAGCCCTACAAAGTACTCAGACCTTCCTGTAAATAGTTACCATAGCTTTAATTCGCAAGGTAAGTGAAACTCTAGCCAGAGAAGCGAACAGGAGAATACAGTGCTGGTACACTTCAGGTGCTAAAACAGTGTTTACTGAATAGATTCCTATCTTTCACTGTTTACAGCACAAATTCTCCTTTCTCTCAGGGGCACTGAATCCGGTGATAAAACTAGTATTCAGCTCAGAGTAATTGACATTTGTCCATTCATATTCCATGTAAGCAATCAGTTTCACTGAAATATATTTCAGTCTAATAACAACTGTTAAATATACATAGGATTTTCAAACACAGCACTTCTACACATTTTCATGTTGAACATATAAAATCATGTGTTTCGAAACAGGCACTTCATGTGGGTATGCCATTCATTAGACAACTCCAAATCACGAACAGGCTATCAATAATTATTACTCCGTGATGGCAATTATTTTTACTGTTATATCCTCTCTGTGAATTATTCAGTAAATTACTACCATCCTTCGGGATAGTCAGGTAAAAAAGGAAGCAGAAAATTGTCCTTTCAGAGGCAGAAAAGAAGAAAAGGAAGCCTATCTTTATGACTCCAGGGAACAGGCTGCATGTTCCCACCACCAGACCAGCCACACAATTAACACATGTTAATTAGTTCTGTAGGGGACTAAAGTCACAACTGTTAGGATTCTTCAAGAGAATGGTAAGTTGAGAAGGCAAATAATTTTTTTCAATGAATCCAGTACTTCCACAGTCAATTTAAACTATAGATAGACAGATATGGATATATAATTATATAGTTGTACTAGATAAAAGAAAAATAAGACCCCCATCTGTGCTCATGTGGCAAAAGACCTCCAGTGATGTAAAATTCAATTTGAGAAATTCTACAAGGTGCTAAAGATAAAAGCCTGAATAAAGTAAGACAGAGTTCTCCTGACAGAGTAAATTACAGTCCTCAGATACAAAAGGCACAGGATATTGAAGTAAACTAATAGCTGATTTGACCTTCAAGAAGATAGACAATGAGAACTTCCCATTCTCTTCAATCATGTCCTTCAGTCTTTCATAGCTGACATTTGATTCCCTCTTAAAACTTCATCACTTTTGTGACACAACACTGTATTGTTCTTATCCTAACTTCTGATTTGCTCCTTACCTCTCCTCTTCCATAATCTATAATGATGACAGCAAAATCTGAATCAAGAATTGTAATATCTTTTTCATCTCCAGTTCTTGGGTATTCTTCCATCTTGCCTCAAAATTAAGTGAGTCATCTCCATCCCACATCCTCCCAAAGTGATTTCAACTCTCAGCTTTACTCTCTCTGCTACTGGTACTCTCCATTTTCCCAGAGACCCAGGCTGGAAATATAAAGTCATAACTGACTCATCCCCCTTGTCATCTCATTTCATCTTAGTGCATGATTATACAAGTCCTGCTTGCCATATTCCATATCAGATTAAAGGACTTGTGTCTAAAATACACAAAGAACACTTAAAACTCAACAAGAAGATAACCCAATTAAAAATGAGTCAAAGATCTGAACACATGTCATCAAAGAAGATACAGATATGATAAATGAGCATACGAAAAGATGCTCATCTGTCATTAGTGAACTGAAGTTAAAACAAAAATGAGATTCCACTACATGCCTATTAGAATGGCTAATATCCGAAAACTGACTGTCAATTTTGGCAAGGATATGCAGCACCAAAAATTCTCATTTGCTGCTAATAAGAATGCAAAATGGGAGTTACTCTGGAAGACTGTTTGGCAGTTTCTAATAAAGCTAACTATAATCTTACAATATGACCTAGCAATCACACTACTAACTATTTACTCAACTGACTTGAAGACTTACGTCCACACAAAAACCTGCATGTCAATGTTCACAGCAGCTTTATTCATTACTATACAAAACTTAAAGTACCAAAAATGTCCTGCAATAGGCAAGTGAATACACAAGTTGTGGGATATCCATACAATTAAATATTATTTAGCAATAAAGAGAAATAAGCTAATGAAGGGTGCCTGGGTGGCTCAGTCTGTTAAGCATCTGCCTTTGGCTCAGGTCATGATCCACTCTTTCTTCCTTTGCCCCTCCCCCCTGCTTGTGGGCGTGCACATTCTCTCTCTCTCTCTGATAAATAAATAAAAATCTTTTTTAAAAAAGAGAGAAATGAGCTAACAAGCCATGAAAAACATGGATTAGGCTTAAATGCATATTGCTAAGTGCAAAAAGCGAACATGAAAAGGCTGTATATTGTGTAACTGCAATTACAACATTCTGGAAAAGGCAAAACTACAGCGAGAGTAAAAAGATCATTGGTTGCTAGATGTTTGAGGGGAAGGGATTAAGACTGAATGGCTGAAGCACAGCACATCTTTTATGGTGGTGAAACTATCCCATATGATACTATAATGGTGAGTAAGTGACATTATGTATTTGTCAAAACCCACAGATGTTGTAAAATTTTAAGAAATCATTTAGAAAGTCAGGCTACCCCAGAATGGAAGGCAGGATATGGCACAAGAATCTAAATGTATGACAAATGTATAAAACAACCTTACTGAAGGAGGTGGGGGATAAGGTGCTGACCTGAGTAACTTTAGAAATGAGTGGAATCTGCTCAGTGGGAAGTCTGCTCTTCCCTCTCCCATTCCCCCTGCTTGTTTTCCCTCTCTCACTGTCTCTCTCTCTTTCAAATAAATAAATAAAATCTTAAAAAAAAAAAAGAAAGAAAGAAAGAAATGAATGGAATCTGTAAGACTAAAAGCAAAAGAAACTCCACGGAATCATTGTACTCTAGTTGATAAAGTTATCTTACGGCAGGTAGAGTTTAACAATTCTCACACCACTATTCATTTATATTGAAACCGAACAATTAAATAAGTAGATGGTGGGAATGAATGAGGCTTCTCAATGGTAGAGTAGGATGTTATAGATAAGCAAAAGGAGTCTAGAGTAATCTATAGGGTAACGGATTAGACTTTGACACGTCAGTATGAACTCATATTTAGCTTAACACAGATACAGACGGCTAAACATTGAAATACTGGTAGATATACTCTGTGTACACTCAGGTCAGCCACGCACACACATGTCCTTGCTCTGTTAGCTGAGAGGACCTACAAGCAACAATATGCCAGGACCAACAAGTATACGTAGCAGCCAGATCTTGGTTTCTAATACCACTCTCCAATAAAAGGAACCACAGCTACTTGGAGAAATGGCTGAGTCTAGGACAGGTACACAAAATATATAAGGTGAACTTGGAGCATCTTGTTTCCATAAAGTAAGGAAGTGCTAAGTGTGTATATATGAAACACACAAAATGAGTGCATATGTCAAAAGGATATAAAAGTTGATTGAAAGAGCTCCCAATGATTTGCACATGGAACCATTTGAGTAACAAAATAAAGCAGTACTGGATTATAATCCAAAGAATAAAATAATATCCATGCTACGCTACGGTCTGAATGTTTGTGTCCTGCCCCTCCAAATTCAAATGTTAAAATCCTAATTCCCAAAAGTGATGGCATTAGTAGGTAACAGCCTCTGGGAAATGCTTAAATCATGAGGGTGGAACCCTTACCAAAGGCTTTGGCTCCAGAGATCCCTAGACCCTTTGCGCCATGTGAGGATACAAAAAGTCCGTGACCTAAAAGAAGGCCCTCACCCAACCAAGCAAGTGCAATGACTTTAGATCTCCCACCCTCAGAACGGTGAGAAATAAATGTCTGTTGTTTATAAGCCACCCAGCCTGTGGTATTTTGTTATAGCAGCCTGAATGGACTAAGATAATCCAGGAGTCCACACTGATATAAATAAAGGACTGAATAAATAGAGAAGAACAAATATTCCACTCAGAAGAATTCCAAATAATGTATGTAGATACTCTGCCCCCTAGAAGGCAGGGCATAACTCCCCACTCCTTGACACATTGTATAAATTACTCAAAACTAAATTTTTAAAGATCAATTGAGTCATAAATGAGTTATGATGTCTAAGTAAACTTCTAGACTAAAAAAATTAATTAAATCCTGGATTTAAGTATGTAGAAGAGAATGAAATGCCGAATACACCATTTTGGTTGTAAACTCCACTAGAATTCCAAAGAGTATCACATAGCTTTATATCTCAAATGTCTCAAAAGATCTAAGTATAATTTTCTTCCCAAATTACCATTCATATTTCAAGAAAATCACTACCTCCTTCAACAAGAGAATGGTAGGAGGCGGTTTGACCTGGTAATTGAAAGTACAGGCAAAAGTTAGTTTCCTCATCTCACCTACTGACCTGGGCATGAACCTGGGCAAAGCACCTCATCTCTCTCAGCCTGGCTTCTTATTTGTTTGGGAATGAGACCTGAATGGGAATAGTAACACTATCTATCACAGGGTCATTAGAATAATTCAATAAGGTAATCCATAGACAGCATTTTTGCCTGATACATTTAATAATAGTACCAAAATGCCATTTTTTTTTACCTGTATGAAGCCAATACTTGAATTTGTCTAGAGGCTCAAATCATAGGTTTGTAACTTTCATTTCTTTAAAATTCCAAATTTTCTAAAACTTCCATTTTTTTTAAACCTTTTTAAAAAGGTTTAATTTTTAAGTAAACCCTACACCCAACATGGGGCTCAAACTCACAACCCCAAGATCAAGAGGTGCACGCTCCACCAACTGAGCCAGCCAGGAGCCCCTAAAACTTCCATTTTTATTTTAGCATTTAATGTATGCTCAACATCCTCAGCCATCAAAAGCAATCTCTCTCACTTTTCTTCTAACATGTTATCCACTTTTACTTCCTATTAACATTCAATTTTGCAAAGAACCTTTGGGCCAATACAGGATCAACCCAGAATAAGATACTGAAATAACAATCATCCATACTCTTGGAAAATAGTACATGTATGGATGACGAAACATGCGTCTTTTGTGTTTGTCTGGCTTTGGTTTCATGCTTCCATCGCTTCCCATGGCCTATACATCTTGTTTATGTCAAAAAAAAAAAAAAGGACTTAGTTTTTTTGAGAATAAACCCAAGGAAAGCAATAAGGTCAGACCAGAGTTGTCCTTAGTGCAGTTGGCCTCCAATGATTAAAAATTTGCCACTAAAAATCCATATAATGAATCATACAGATTCCAAGGTAACATGTACATCTGAAACAATGTATTTTAAAATACTTCATTTCTACTAATAAGCTACATTCTCTTGTCTATGCAACATTTATTTCATTTTCCCACATCTGGCAGGGATGCTGAGGAGCAGGGGCTGGGTCAGAGTCCCAGATGACAGAAGGGAAGCACAGGATACTGACAGACTGAATGAGCGGACGGAGGTAGAAACAGTTGGATGAATTTCGTTATTTTCACAATGCCCATTGAAAATGCCATGAAAGGTTACAATCTAAATAAAACCAAAGCAAAACCAGCAGGGTGGTACATGTCATGGGTAGATTTAGCACTGGACCTGAAGGCATGTACAAAAGGGCAGAAGAAAGACTGATAAATGTTTTTGTAAAGACGATGTGTGTCTAGTAACTGAGCTGACAACCTGTGGAACAGATGATCAACAGCTTCATTTTGATGCTGAGTAACTCTCTTCAAGACACTGACAAACAAATAGATAAAAGCCACAGCAATACCTCCTACTTCAATATCTTATTACCGGACCATAATGAAAAGGATTAGCTCCATTTGTGTTTCAATCCGTGGTAATGCAAAATATCAGCGACAAAATACGACTATCAATGATCATTCACTTTTCATCTTTTTTTTAACCTAGGAAAGTGAGGCTAGTCTCTCCCATCTCAGCAGAAATCTTGCAAGCATTGATAATGTAACACAATAGCACACGGCACTACCCTTTTGGTTGCTGCTGTCTATAACACATACATTCAGTTTTCTTCTGATGGAGACTGTGTGTGTGTGTGTGTGGATACACACACACATATATGTATGTAAATTTAAACTTTCTGTAAAACCACACAAACGTAATGGGCTCTCATGTCCTCTACACCCGGCTTCAACAATAATCAACTCATAGCCAATATTTTCCATTTGTACCCCCCTACCCCTACTCACTCTCTTCTAATTTTGAAACAATCTCATACATCATTTCAATACATTCATATATGTCAATGTATATTTCTAAAAAACAAAAACTATTTTAACCACAAATGTTAGTGTTACATCCACAGAGAAATTAATCATTAGTTTTAATACCATCAACATCCAAATGTTGAAGTTTCTATTATTCAATGTTTTTTTTAATAGGTTAAATGAACCTAGACACAGGTAAGGTCTATATGCTGCAGCTGGAGTTGTGTGGTATTTTTCCTAGGTCTCTTTTATCCTATAAGTTCCCCTCCATCTCTTTTGTTTTCCCCATTATAATTTATTATTGAAGAAAACATACCTTTTGTTCTATGCTTTTCTACAGTCTGTATTTTTCTGACGGAATCCCTTTGGTGGTGTTTACCACGTTTATCTGCTCTTTGCATTTCCTGAAGACTGAAATTAGATCTAGAAACCTGAACAAACTGAGGTTGAATCTGGAGGTGGTTTAAAGTGGTACTGTGTTCTTCTGTCAAAAGGTTTATACCATCTGGCTGTCTCTCTGTTTGTGACATTAGTAGCATCTATGATCCAACAATTACTAATTCATTAGGGCTTAAACAGAGTGGCTTCCTAATTCTGTAATGTCATCTTCATTTATTAGCTGAAATATTACAAAGAGAAACTTCGCTTCATCGACTCTTTGGTCATATAAATAAGACAGAATAAATGCTTAATTTGTTTCCCTTTATTTACCAGTTTTCAAGTGAGTTGGTTCAGTAGCATTCCCCTGGAGGTGAGCAACTAAAAAAAATTAGTATTGTTATGAAATCACAGATTTGAAAAAATTTGATCTGTTTCTTCAATCGTAATTATAGGCCTAAGTTGGAGATATTGCGGGTTTGGTTCCAGACCACTGCAACAAAGCAAATACTGCAATAAAGTGAATCAAATTATTATTATTTTTTTTACTTCCCAGTGCATGTAAAAGTTACGTTTACACTACACTGCAGGCTGTTAAGAGTGCAATTAGTGTTATGTCTAAAAACACAAGGTACATACCTTCATTAAAAAATACTTTATTGCTAAAAAATGCTAACCATTATCTGAGCTTTCAGCGAGTCATAATCTTTTTGCTGGTGGAGGGTCTTCTTTGCCTTGACGTTGAAGGCTCCTGACTGATCAGAGTGGTGGTTGCTGAAGGCTAGGGTGGTTGTGTCAATTTTTTAAAAATAAGACAACAATGAAGTCACATTGACGGACACATTGACGGACTCTTCCTTTCACAGATGATTTTTCTGCAGTACACAATTCTGTTTAATAGCAACCTACCCACAGAAGTACTTCTTTCAAAATTTGAGCCAATCCTCTCAAACCCTGCTGGTGCTTTATCAACTAAGTTTTTATCATATTCTAAGTTCGTTGTTGTCATTTCAACAATCTTCACAGCATCTTCACCAGGAACAGATTCAATCTTCAGAAACAACATTCCTTGCTCATCCATAAGAAGCAATTCCTCATCCATTAAAGTCTGATCATGAGATGGCAGCAGTTCAGTCCCATCTTAAGGCTTCTCTTCTTTTTTTTTTTTTTTT
>NC_138376.1:127933326-127965805 GCF_054177405.1 Leptonychotes weddellii
GGAAGCCTGCTTCTCCCTCTCCCACTCCCCCTGCTTGTGTTCCCTCTCTCGCTGTGTCTTTCTCTGTCAAATAAATAAATAAAATCTTAAAAAAAAAAAATACTAGGATTTAAGATTTTGACAGAAATCCAATCATGCTGTTTAAATGTAATCTGACTTTACAAAACCTGTATTTGCCTATATTTAGCAAATAATTCATCTGGGTGTTATTTCAGAAATAGTAATATTTTAGATATACCCATGAGTGTTTAAATTGAGAATAACAAACTGCCTAGCTAACCACCATATTAACAAGACTATGTAATTGACCACTCACCACAGAGGAACCCAGGCAGGTCTAAATTTAATAGCTTCCAGGCAGGACCACACAGGGATGGGTGCCAAAGGCTGGATGAAGTCAGTTAGCTACTGCAAAGGGCCAGAGGAATGTGGAGCTCAAGGCACATATCTAACGACACTCCACAGAGTGCAGAGGGTGAAGTCTGCAGAAGGCAAACCTCTGTATGAACTCGAGAGCTGTCTTGAAGAAGTAATCAGTGAATGAGAAGATGGGTAAAAACAGGAAAGGCGTAGGCAGCCTAGAGGTAAAGACAGAAGTAATCCAAGAAAGTTCAAGGTTTTGGCCTTGAAGACAGCTGAGATGGATGAAACTTTTGTGGATTATGGTGACATGGCTGAAATGGTTCGAGAGTTGGGATGGTTGATCTGGATTAAAGGCACAAGGACTGAGTAGCCATAGACTTTGAAAAGTAGCAGGTAGATTCACTGTTATTAACGTGATCCACATGGTAACATTAACCAAATGACTGAAATCAAACTCTGCCCCTGAAAGTGAAAGTGGTTTCTCAAATGTTGGACAATAGCCACTGAATACAGATAAGCCTAATGCTAAATAAATACACTCTGCACCTTAGCCACAAAACACACAATGAATCCGTGGACAGACATTTCAGCTACCAAAGGGCAAGTACAACATTTAAAGTAATAACAACAAGAAAAATTTTAAATCTACTACTATACATTGAGGTTACTAAGTAAGTCATTTGATAAAATGTTAAAAAAAAAAACTAATGATAAATACTGCCATAGAAATAAACCTTCTAGTAGTATACAATGTTTTAAGAAGGCTTTAAAAAATACTTCATAAAGGAAGGAAAATAGGGTTCACATGATGCAACAATGTGGCGAAATAGAAAGAATAGAAAAATGGACAAAAGAGAAACACACAGAAAGAGACTAATGTACGAAATACACAGACAGACTTTCTATCAATAAGCTCAGTGTTCAGTGTTTCACAACCAGGATTTAGATAACACAAGCAGGGTAACAACAGTCATTTCTTACGGCCATTTAATACCCTGGTGATATGTTCTTTTAGTATTCACATCAGCATTTTTATTTATCCAAGTTTAAAAGAATCATACCCTAAAAGTGAAAGTATACAAACCCCGTATGTTAGGGATTTCCATAAACCATTCCTTTTCACTTATCAAAAGGGATTTAAAAAGTCATGTACTCTTATACAAATTTGAAATGAAGAAAATGAAAGAATAGACAGTATTTTTCTTCCTTATTAGAAAACATACCTTCTTAAAAATTTTTATTGTAAGTTGATCCAGAAACTGTGTTTTTCTAGACTTCCTCTATAAAAATATATTAATCACTATTTTACAGTTCTGCATTCAATGTAATTCATTTAAAAATAGTATCGAAGTCTTACTAAATCAGGTATTATACCGTGTTTTAGGATGAATCAAGGAACTTAAAAAACAGTAGGAAGATGAGCAGTCAGAAAGATAACCATGCTGCGAGGTTGATAAAGTACATCAACTGAATACAAAATGTGTCTAACACTATTAATTCTAAACACTGAGGTCCATTTATTCACTCAGGAAATATATATTTAATGCCTACTAAGAACAAAGCATAATCCTGTGGTTGATATACAATAAATAATATCCTTAAGCTCATGGAGTTTTAAAATTCTCTTTTATACTGATAAGGCTAGCCAACAAGAATGAGTGACAAATTTAAAAAGACAAAGAAGGACTAGGAAACATCAAAGACGACTCCACCATTTCTAGCTTAGGTAACTGACAGTGATGTGAACCACAGGAGGTAATGAACAATTCACGGAAAAGAAAGTGGTTTTGGTTTGAGATCTGTGGGACTGCAGTTGCCTACGAGATTATCTATATGGTGATGTCTTGAGTAGGAAATATAAATCTGTAGCCCAAAAGAAAGCAGGGACTAAGAGGTGTATACTGGGAAGTCATCATATTGATATCAGATTTACAGATGAATTAGATTTCCCAGGAATACTGCACTGCATCCTAGATGGCAAAAGAAAATGTTAATTTCCATCTTTGCCCTATGCTATTTTTTAAAATCATGAGAGAAAATTGTAGTATACACTGTCTCATTAAAAAGATTACGCCATTCTACATGAACAGACACTTCTCCAAAGAAGACACCCAGATGGCCAAAAGACACATGAAAAGATGCTCAACATCACTCATCATCAGGGAAACACAAATCAAAACCACAATGAGATATCACCTCACACCTGTCAGAAAGATTAACATCAAAAACACAAGAGGGGCGCCTGGGTGGCTCAGCTGGTTAAGCAACTGACTCTTGAGCTCGGGTCATAATCTCAGAGTCCTGGGATGGAGCCCTGTGTCAGGCTCCATGCTCACTGGGAAGTCTGCTTGAGGCTTCTCTCTCCCCTGTTCTTCTGCCCCTCCCACCTCACTCTGTCTCTCTCCAAAAAATTAAAAACACACACAAGAAACAGTAAGTGTTGGCAAAGATGTGGAGAAAAAGGAACCCTCATAACCTGTTGGTGGGAACGCAAACCGGTGCAGCCACTGTGGAAAACAGTATGGAGGCTCCTCAAAAAATTAAAAATAGAACTACCCTATGATCCAGTAATTCCACTACTGGGTATTTACCCAAAGATTATGAAAACACTAATTCAAAAAGATATAGGCACCCCTATGTTTATTGCAGTATTATTTACAATAGCCAAATTATGGAAGCAACCCAAGATGAATGGATAAAGAAGATGTGGGGGGCACCTGGGTGGCTCAGTCGGTTAAGT
The DNA here is from genome assembly GCF_054177405.1 of Leptonychotes weddellii. Taxonomy (NCBI): domain Eukaryota; kingdom Metazoa; phylum Chordata; class Mammalia; order Carnivora; family Phocidae; genus Leptonychotes; species Leptonychotes weddellii. The sequence goes on from NC_138376.1 coordinate 127,936,430, forward strand.
ATCGGCCTTCAGTTCAGGTCATGATCTCAGGGTCCTGGGATCGAGCTCCACATTGGACTCCCTGCTCAGCGGGGAGTCTGCTTCTCCCTCTCCCTCTGCCTACCGCTCCCCCTGCTTGTGCTCTCTCACACTCTCTCTCTCAAATAAATAAATAAATAAATAAATAAATAAATAAATAAATAAAAGATGGGGTATGTATACACACAAACACACACTGGAATATTACTAAACCACAAAAAAGAATGAGATCTTGCCATCCGTAATGACACAAATGGATCTAGATAGAGAGTACAATGCTAAGTGAAATAAGTCGGTCAGAGAAAGACAAATACCATTATGATTTCACTCGTATGTGTAATTTAAGAAACAAAACAAACAAGCAAAGGGGGGGTAAAGAGAGATAAAGCAAGAAACAGACTTTTTTTTTTTTTTTAAATGTGCAGTTAGCCACTGTATAGTACAGACTCTTAACTACAGAGCACAAACTGGTGGTCACCAGAGGGGAGGTGGGTGGGGGTAGGGGTCAAATAGGTGATGGGGATTAGGGAACGCACTTATCATGATGAGCACTGAGTAACGTATAGAATTGTTGGCTCACAATACTACACACCTGAAACTAATATAACACTGTATGTTAACTATACTGGAATTAAAATTTTTTAATAATAATAATAAAGATTATAGTAACATTCTAGAAAAATGCAAAGCAGGTATACATTTTTTCAATTGGACTGTATAGTAAATCTTTTGATCAATCTCCTCTTTATTCAAATCATCAAGATTCAAAACCACAGTCACAGAAAAGCATTTTGTGACAAGCAATATCCTAAGATGCCCCCAATATTTTCTCCTGGTGTACACACCCTGCATAACATGCAGGACTGTGAATATGATGGATTTTGCTCCCGTGATCAGATTATGTTACATTGTAGACTGGCCTTAAGATAAACAGATTATCCAGTTGGGTCTGACCTAATCACACAAGCCATTTTAAGAGCAGAGAATTTTCTCCTGCTGGTGGAAGAAGAGGAAGGCCAAGATTCAAAGCACAAGGAAGATTCAAAGTGCCACTACTGAGTGGAAGATGGAGAGCCCTGTGTCAAGGAATGCAGACAACTTCTGGGAGCTGAGAGAGGCCCCAAGCTAACCGCTGGCAAGGAAATGTGGACCCCAGTCCCACAATCACAAGGAACTGAATTCTGTCAATGACAATAATGAGTTTGGAAGCAGAGGTTTCCCCAGTGTCTTCCCCAGAACCTCTAGATGAGAATTTAGTATGGTGAACACCTTAAGGTTAGTCTTTGTGATAATGTGAGCAAAAGAAAAAGTCACACAGTGCCAGAATACTAGTCTACAGAACTATGAGTTAATAAATGGGCACTGTTTTAAGCCACTAAATTTGTAGTAATTTGTTATGCAAAAATAGAAAACTAATATACTTTTGGGGAAGTTGGATTATTTTTATTATGATTCCAGCTAAGTAAATAGGAATTTTAATACAGTTCCCAAACTATGTTACCCATAACAAATTTAACAAAATGTATCACCGCCAACAGCTGTCAAAGATGTAGACATTTTGTTCCTTAATTGAAGTACAAACTCAGAAGACTGTACCTCTCTACTTTCCCAATCTCGTATTAGCACCAAGAGGCTGAGAGAAACAAGCACAAAAGTTCTCCAGGAGTATGTGCATGGTCATGAGGGAACACACCAACTGGCAGTGAAACATTCCTGAAAAGTTATAATCTGTGGAAACAAGTATTTCTTAAACTAGCTTCTGTAACACTCCCAGCAGAGCAAAGCAAGCATCCAATCCAGGATTCCCTGAAGAGCAGAGGCAAAAGACCCTATTAGGTTCTCAGTTATGTGACAGCACGATTAGGAAAAGACATTCCAAAGAGAACAGCATAAAGCAGACGTATTAGTCAGCTTGCAATGTCACAATAAAATACCACAGACTAGGAGACTTAAAGAACAGGAATTTATTTTCTCACGGTTCTGAAGGCTGGGAAGTCCAAGATCAAGGTTCCTCCAGGGTTTGGTTCCTGGAGAGGCCTCTCCTCTGGCTGTCCTGACACAGTAGAGAGAGCACTAGTCCTCTGGTATCTCTTCTTATAAGGACACTAATCCTATGGGATTAGGGGCCTACTCTTATATTATTTATGATAATATAATATTATGATATCATGATATTTAATTACTTCCTTACTCCAAATATGGTCACATTGGAGGCTAAGGCTTCAACATATGAATTTTGGGGGAACACAGTTCAGTCCATAGCAGCAGAGATTTCTAATCTAAATATCTTAAATCATTTCAGTTGTGATACAATATTCTCAAAAAAGGTATTTTAAATTTGCTTAAATTTTAAAATAGCAATGAATGCAAAAAAGTGGGCAGATGTCATAAATTTAAGGGTTAGAGTGTTAAATACCTCATTGAGTAAGAATAAGTGGTTAAAAGATATTAACATCAAAGACTCAATTAGCAGACATAGCAGGTACATAGATGAACAGCCCAAGGAGGGGGGCAGGGAATAAGCCTATGAAAAGTTAGAGAGCAACAGTACTGAGAATCAGCTTTTTTTTTTTTTTTTTTAAAGCATATGGCTTCACTAGTGAATTACCTCAAATATTTAAGAAGAAAATAATACCAATCCCACACAAAGTTGAGAGGGTAGGCGTCCCAACTTTTCTTATGAGGCATTTTACCCTGATATCAAAGACCAATACGCCTCATGAACATAGAGCAAGAATCCTTGACAAAATATTAGGAAATTAAATCTAACAACATATATAATAAGGAATATGCAGCACAATCAAGAGGGTCTTATCTTAGGAATCTGAGGTTTAAGATCCAAAAAGCAATTTACATGATACACCCAGTTGATAAAGTACAAAAACCCTATCATCATGTAAATGGATACAAAGAAAGTTATATGACAAAATCTAATATCTATTCATGACATAAACTCCCAACAAAAACAGAGACTTTCCCAACCAGATAAAAGACATCTATGAAAAATCTACAGCAAACATTATAGTTCATTGTGAAAAACTGAATGCTTTTCTCAGACAAGAAATAAGGCAAAGATGCCTGCTCTCACCCATTTCCATTAAACATTGTACTAAAGGTTCTAGCCAGCATAATGACACCAGAAAACAAAGAAAGGAAGTAAAAGCACACAGATTAGAAAGGAAGAAGTAAGCAGTGTTTATTTACAAACAACATACATAATCTTATAGGAAGAAAATCCTAAAGAATCTACAAAAAATTATTAGACTAGCTTATTTAGCGAGGTTACAAGCAAATATTAAAAAATCATTTATTTTTTCTAAATACCAGTAATAGTAAAAAAATGAACATAAATGATAGCATCAAAAAGAATAAGATACATAAAATAACTAACAAAATAAGTTTATCCACTCCCTGAAAACTAAAAACACTGCAAATACAAACTAAAAAACATTTACATGGAGAGATACACCATGTGCATGGATTACAAGACTCAGCATCAATAAGATGTCTATCCTCTCCAGAATGATCTACAGCTTTTTATAAAAAGCTGATAAGCTGATCCAAAAACTTACCTGGATTCAGAAGACCTAAAATAACCAGAACAATTTTGAAAAAGAGAAAGAGAAGACTTACGTATCTGAGATTGACACCTACTATAAAGCTAGGGTAGTACATCTTACAAACAAATAAATTAATCATATACTTACAGCATATAATTAATGCCACTCTACCTGAAGTGGTTTAATCATGCATTTCCAAAATAAAACCTTTCCAAAACCTTCTCCTTAATAGTCTCTGTCATCTCTATAAATGACAACTCCATTCTCTCAGTTGCCTAGGCCAAAACCTCTTGAGTCATCCTTGATCCTCGGTCTCACTCACCAGGTCCAACTGGCTCCAAATCTAGAATTCAACCACTCAAAACCTTTACTCCTACTCACCAGGTTCTAGCCACATCATGGCTCATCTATGCATTTCAATACTTTCCTGAATCTTAAATAGTTTCCATGCTAACACCTTTACCCTCCTTCATTCTATTCTTTACACAGCAACAGAGGGATCCTGTGAAAATTTAAATCAGACCACATTACCCTACAGCTCAAATGGGTTCCCATATCATCAGAGTAATAGCCGCCCCCGCAAACAACCCCCTTGGACTTCACTTCTCTACTTTCCCTCTTGCTCACTTCACTCCAGCCACCTTAGTCAGACACCCCAGGAGCGCTGCCTCAGGGCATTTGCATGTGGGTGCCCTTGCCTGGGAAGCTCTTGGCCCACTCCCTCACCACCTTCAGGTCTTGACCCACAGTCATTCTCTCATCGAGGGCTCCCTGGCCACCTTTTCTAAAACTGCCAATGATTCCACCTGAAACAAACGAATGCACAAAAAGTCTCTTCTCCGCTTTATTTCTTCCTTTGGTGTACATACATAGCCAACATACCAGTTTTATTTTCTTCACTACTTCATTCCCAGCCTAGAACAGTGCCTGGCATATAATAAATACCTAACACATTATCTACTGAATGAATGAATGTGTATGTCTTTTTAAAACTCCTAATTTTAAAAATTGGCAAGTTAATTTTTTAAATAAATAAGCATATGGTTCAAAATAAGACTTGGTTAAATCATGTAAGACTGGAATCTGGACAGAAGAGTATGAAAGAAAACACCAGAAAACAGAAATAATGACAAAAGTATAATGTTTATTGCTGTAAAAGTACCGATACTTATTTTCTGGTATACCAAATTAAGGTGTTTCAGATGCTTTGGAAATAAATCTTTGAGAAGAATTATGATGCCTACCTTTCACTGTAAACTGAAATAACTGAAATTATTGGCAGACTGCCAAAATTTTTTTAACTCAGGTATGTTATTCATAAGAAAACTACATATGTTTGCAAAGTCTAAAAAACCATATGGGCACCTGGGTGGCGCAGTCAGTTAAGTCCAACTCTTGGTTTCAGCTCAGGTCATGATCTCAAGGATGTGAGATCTGGTCCTGCACCCGGCTCAGCGCTCAGCGTGGAGTCTGCTTGGGATTCTCTCTCCCTCTGCCTCTCCCCCAGTGTGCGTGTGTACGCGCTCTCTCAAATACTCTCAAATTAAGAAATAAATCTTTAAAAAACCTAAAAAACTATAGTCATAGAATTTGGGCATTATTTTAATAGCCATCAAATTATAACCATTATTTACCAAATGCTGCTGCAGAGGTAGGAGAAGCATTTTAGTCAGTGAATTTTTACTTCAGAAATAACTAATATTTCTGGGGATAAAAATGAAATCTAATAAAAGTTGACAATCTGGTCTTTGACAATTAAAATAGAAATATGCATTTAGGAAAAAAATACACCTTACACTGCTGCACAATATGATCTTTATAATGTCTCTTAAAATAGGGAGTGAGAGAAATAGATTCATATCCCCCACAGAGGGAGAAATTGTGAGCAACTGTTCTTGCAGAAAGGTAAAAGAAAAAAAACTTCTCTAACAAATAAAAGCTCTCAGTTTTAGTCTTCTAAAAGGATCATTTTTAAAAAAATCTAAGAGGCATCATTCATCAAGGAGTTCAACAAAGACTACAACTCTGACAAGATGATTTCTTTATCCTGCTCTCCAAATCTTGACTTTACTGCTCAACAAGTCTTGATTCTATCAACACAGCATCAAACCCGTCTGCGAGCACAGAACACCAGGGCCCTCTGTTCCTCAGGATGCTTCCATATTTCAGAACTGTACCCGTCTGCAGGAACAGAGCAAGCTGCCCAAGAGCTGTAACACTGTGATGTCTGCAAATTCAGCAGAAAATCAAAACAAAAATCGATAGGTCTACTCAGGGTAAGTAAGGTCAAGATGCCTCTGACTTCAATGCTGAAAGAGCTTCTAATATTTACAAATAGTAAGGTCCTAACTCTTCTCAAATACTGTTGACAACTGATAAATGAAATTAGGTCAATAATCATGAATATGAAGTCATAAAAGACCAACCATATTAACTTCAATTCTAGATTTAAACCCAGGAAATCCCTCCCTCAACATACAAAATTTTATCAAGTATTCAAATTAAGTTTCACGGCGCCTAGGTGACTCAGTCAGTTAAGCATCCAATTCTTGACTTCAGCTCAGGTCATGATCTCAGCATCGTGAGTTTGAGCCCCCCCATCGAGATCCATGCTAGGCACAGAGCCTGCTTAAGATTCTCTCTCTCCCTCTCCCTCTGCCCCCCTCCCAACTCATGCTCTCCCTCAAAAAAAAAAAAGTTTCTACAAGTCACATATGAAGTTTTTTCATTACTTTTCAGTGCCACTGTATATTGTTTCAAAATGCCGTTAGAAATTTAAATGACTTAAATGTTATAATGCAAGTCAATTATATCAGATAAATAGACTTGCAAAAAGAAAGCATATTTTCTAATGTAATTGCACTAAAAAATAAAATAAATTAACACTGATATGATTTCTCTCTATAAGGCTACTGTCAGAAAAAGCAACCATATTCTCTCAAAGCTGTTCCTCAGCAACAGAACTAAATAACTAAACCAGCATGGCAATCATTAATTTACTAGACACACAATAGCTATTTAATAATAAAAACAATTATAATGCTTAAAATATTTCAAAAGCTACAAACCAAATGTATATTCAGATTCAAATGTAGGGTGTAGTACCATGAAGAAATCATGTGTTACTAAATCTATATCCATGAAGAAAAATAATGAATTTGACCTTTTCAGATCAACACATGAAAGGTCTTGATTATCCCAACTATTTTACATTTAAAAAGACGCTAGTATTAGCTCTTCTTCAAGATAACTTTCAGATAGGGCGCCTGGGTGGCTCCGTTGGTTAAGCGACTGCCTTGGGCTCAGGTCATGATCCTGGAGTCCCTGGATCGAGTTCCGCATCGGGCTCCCTGCTCGGCGGGGAGTCTGCTTCTCCCTCTGACCCTCCCCACTCTCATGTGCTCTCTCTCATTCTCTCTCTCTCAAATAAATAAATAAAAATCTTTAATAAAAAAAAAAGATAACTTTCAGATAAATATTTTTAAAACTACAATTTGAAACAAAAATGAAAAAAAATCTAGAGAATATAAAAGAAAATTCCTTGTCATTCTTAACCATTAAGAATGTGACCCATTTCAGCAACCTGAGTCACGTAAGAACAAGAGTTTGCCACAGCCAAATCCTTGGATTCCCCATTACCTGGCCTGGCACAGGGTAAGTTTAAATCAGTTGTTCTCAGCCAGGGCTGATCTTGTTCCCAGAAGGACATGTGGTGGTGTCTGGAGATATTCTGTATTGTCAAGGCAAGACAGGAGGACCAGGGGACGGGCACCGGCATCTAACCAGTATAAGCCAGGGACGCCACTGTGTAGCCTACCATGCTCAGGATGGCCCCGCAACAAAGAGCTACCCACACAAAGTGCCAACGGTGTTGAGGTTGGTTTCAATAACTTTTGCTGAAAGAATGGATACTTTAGCTTACCCACATGTAGAGGTTTTAGAAGAATATAAACAAATGAGAAAGAAGGAGGGGGCAGTTGAGGGAGAGGGAGGGGGAAAATAAAGAGGACAGTCAGATGTTAAAAGAGCAGCCTAGTGACTCCCGTGAAGACGTGTTACAAGAAATGTAGCTGAAGATGTCCATATAATGCTGATTTCAGTATCTTGGCATCTGTAATTTATGACTCTCAGTAATCATGTCAAACAGAAGGCCTATGAAATTATGGCAATTAAAAATCACTTAGGGGATGTTATAGGTTGAATTGTATCCCCCCCAATTCATATATTCCAGTTCTAACCCCCAGGGTTAGGGGAGATGGAATTAGTTGAAATGAGGTCCTGCGGGAATCGCATGGGCCCTAATCCAGTATGACTGGTGTCCTCATACAAATAACGCCACACACACAAGGGAACACCACGTGAAAATGGAAGCAGGGATCAGGGTGACAGTGCTACAAGCCCAGAACACCCAACATGACCAGCAAACCTTCAGAAGCCAGGAGAGCAGCCTGGAACAGATTCTCCCTCACATCCTCAGCAGGAACCAACCCTGCCAGTATCCTGATTTCTGGCTCCTGGCTTCCAGAACAGTGAGAATAAATTCCTGTTGTTTGAGCCACACACAGTTTGAGGTACTTTGAATGGCAGAATGAAGCCAAGGTATGTCCTCTTGAGAAAGGTCTCTAGGACCTACACAGTCCTCTATGGGCTGATGGGTCCAGGGGCCTCACTTCAGCTCCTCTCTCCACACAGCAGGGAACACCAATGGCATGAGAAGTCTAATCATGATTTGTTTGTTGCTAAACTAATTTATTTAATGCTCTGGTAATAAATTCATGATTACTTGTCTAAAACAAAGATACGAAATACCCTAGTTCAAATAATCATTTGGAGTTCATTAGGCTTTCTTGAGAGTATTTTCCACTTCACGTAGACAAAGTATTATTTATAATTGAAAAACACACACACACACACACACACAGAAAAAAAGGTCACTGGGAAGTCATCTAGATTGAGAAGTGCTGCCAGAGTTTTCCAGAAACCTAGAGTAATTTCCCAGCCTGGGGTCCGTCAACTCTGTGTAAATGAGCTCCGAGGGCCCCAGGAACTCCCTAAGGTGTCCATGAATTTTGCATTCTTGAACATATGCACATTTTTCTGGGGAAAGGTCACAACATGCTTATCTCAGATTCTCAAAGCATTCTATGGTCCTATCAACTAAATTAAAACTTAATCCTTTTGCTTCAGTAATGTCCTAAAGTTCATATACCATATATGCTTACTCTGCTGAGCTGAGATTTTGGATTGACTTTTTTAACCAAGTAAACCATTTCTATGCAATGGTCACCAAATCTGATAAACTAAATTTATCACATTCTCACAGAAGACTGATTTATCTTTTTTTTTTTTTTTGCTTTAACATTTGAAACATTGTATTAACTGTAAGTTCCCTGAAAGGTGCCTATTTTCTTTGACCGTATGATAATTCAACAACTCTCTACCTCTGTAAATTACACATTGAGAAAAGAAGTAAACTTGAAATGCAAGTTATGTTTCAGAAATTCAGGATTTTATTTTAAATTCATCCAAATATGGTATTTCTCCTCCTGCAATATGGACTTTAAAAACACACGTGTATAAAATATTACTGTCAAAGTAATTTCAGTACTGACTATAAAAGAATGGTATTTAGAAGTGAAATATCCCAAAACAAAATACAAGGAAAACTTCTTCATAAGATACATGTGTATTCAGTAATAAGGTCTAGATGTTAATTCCCAAATATATTAGGAACAAGGGCACAAAGAAGTATCAACTTTCAGTACCAACAAGGCAAAGTGAGTACAGACATCCTCCTGCATCTGGCTGGGCAGCAAGTGCCTGTTAACACAGGCAGGATTTGATGCTCCTCAGAGAAGCCCCCACATCCCCTTGAAGCCTGAACCCAAAAGAAAAAAAGTCCCCTCAACATACCCAGATAAGAAGGGGCTGCCCCAGCACCACAGCAGAGAGATGGAGAGAAAATGAATGAGAGAAAATGTGTATGCCCGAGCCAGCACAGTTCATTCAGAAAGCACTGCTGTGGAGGAAAAGCTCCGTAAGGAATTACAGAGAATGTTATTTGGGTCCCAAGTTGAGTAACACTCAATAAAGCTGATTTAATCCCGAATGGAATTTTAACAAATAGAGAGGAAGAGAAGCAAGAAGAAACAAAATGAAAAGGGAGATAAGGAGCAGGATAAAAATCTAAGAGGAAAGTGAGCAGGACAACTCATAGCCCATGTGCAGATTATTTGAGTGTCAGCTATTCCGTATACTAAAGTTATAATTACACACTTCCACTGAATGTTTCAATGTGATGGCATGGAATTCTGCACTTTAGGCAATCATTACAAACATAACTACTTCTATTTATTCCCACTGTAGAGATGGGAATACTGAGGCAAAGAGAAGTTAAGTCACACGGTGGGTAGGTAGTTTAGCCTGATTCCAGTGTTTGGTTCTTAATCACTGTGTTATAATACAATACATCTTTGTGTGTTGCTTAGGTACCTAAAAACTATACTTTCTATAGGAAAGCCCTTTCAGCTCCAAATATCATAATTAATTAAAGGTTCAATACCTACTATATGCAGAGCTCTCATAGGAGGGAAAAATTTATTCAATAGTGTTTTTGTACCAAACAACCAATAATATATTTATGTACAAATTCTTATTATCCAGGTCGTTTTAAATTATAATCCTTACTTTTGATCACTACATCCATCAAACATTTCCTTTCAAATCTGAAGAAGCTAAAACGTACGTAAGAAAGTATTTTGGGAGCGCCTGGATGGCTCAGTTGTTAAGTGTCTGCCTTGGGCTCAGGTCATGGTCCCAGGGTCCTGGGATCGAGCCCCAGCGGCTCCCTGCTCGAGGGGAGCCTGCTTTTCCCTCTCCATCTGCCCCCCTCCACCCCCCCACTTGTGTACTCTCTCTCTGTCAAAACAAATAAATAAAATCTTAAAAAAGTAATTTTATTCAAAAAAAAAAAAAAAGGTATTTTTATTGCATCTTTATCCATGCTAGAGTATTCCTACAAGCTCTGTCACACTGACCTGCCGGCCTCTCCTCCCTCCCTTACCAGTCTTGCTCTTCCAGGGCCGTGAGCACATTCCTGCCTGGGCAGTTCCCTCGGACTTTTCTGTTCTCTTTTCCTTCCTTCCTCTTCCTCTAGATTTAACAAGACTTCTTCGTTACCATTCTTCAGGTCTCAGCTCATATGTGGCCTCTATAGAAAAGTCTGCCCTGACCGCCCTGTCGAGGCTGGCTGACCCCACCACCCCACAGCCATTCTCAATCCCATTACTGGTGTTCCACTACTGGAAATTATCTGAATCATTTATAGGATTATCTGTTCTCTGTTGACCCCAACTACAACATAAGCTTCAGGAGAACAGGCATTTTATGGGTTTGACTCTTTTCTATACAATACGTGAAACAGTGTCTGGTGCCCACAGGGTGCTCAAATATTTGTTGAATGAATGAACTTTTCCACGGTTCAGCAAAAAAGACCTTACAAACTGATTACATTTCACTTTCTTTAAGAATAAAGAGCAGCAGTAAAACTAGGGTCCAAACCTACCTTTAACAGGTAAATTGGTTTTGTTTCACATTTAGAAACTAGAATAGTCTGTGATTTTTCAAATGGAATACAAGAACCTTACGGGGGACACAAAAAGGTATTCTGGTGGGTATATGAAAATCAAAAGATAAAGATGAGGTATTCTTAGAATGTCAACATCTATTTGGGGTTGGGAGTTGGGCAAGAATTAAACTATGGACGCAGAACCCAAGCACACTTTTACCCTTCCTCTGACATCAGGAGTGCTTGGGACTCTCATTATAACCACCCAGGCCACAGAAAAGACAGGATTATAAGGAAGGAGACTACTGTGCCTCTGTGCCTGGGGTAAATAGTACCATTATTATGTAGCCCTCATTTCTCAGCTGAATCACTGTTAAGTACTAATTAGGGCAAAGTTTCTTCCTGAGTTGGGCCAGTTTATCTTCAGTTCAACCCAATATCTGGGAGATATTCTACATGTGCAAGCCATTTTAGAAATGAATACTTTACAAATTCAGTGCAAGTCCATTATCACAGGAAATACAATTCTAAAAACATAGCTCACTGCCAGAAGTCAAACACATAAGTTCAAATATGAAGTACAGGATATATATACTGTTTTTGACAAAAAGTAACTATATCTTACTATGGTGGGTATAATAAATACATACATACATACATAAATATAAAATAAGATGGGTATGTGCATGTTTATCAGACAGACAAAAATAATTTCAGATCTTGGTTCTGCCACAAACAGGCAGAATAATTTGGCAAGTTAGGTACCCCTTCTAACATGTTTTCTGATCGATAAAGTAATTACATAGCCATCTCATGCTCTGATGAGAATTAAAAATAGTACATGTAAAGGATGTAAAACTTGGCTCAAAGAAGTGGTAGCTATAACAAAGACACAAATGAAGACATACATGCCCGTGGAGACACCAACTCACACCCCCTTCACTTCCCCCCCACCCGCCCTGACCACACAGGCTGGGCTCGCACTCTCTCCTGGAAACTCTGAGTATTCAAATAGAAGGGATTATTCTTTGTGATTTTGTAAAAGAAATTAAAATTAAAAATCTCTTTGCCATAAAACACTTATCTGAAATTTTTCTCCCCCCAAAATCCTTGAAAAAAAAATCCTCAACTCAAATCCCTATCCTTCAGAATAAGTATTTACAGTCAAGACTGTTACACAGTGGATTTTCAAGCAAAGGTTTCCTAAGAAGCCCAAGACTGTTTTGCAAAGCAGGGCTGTTGAGAGAGCCAAGAAACGCGAGAACGAGTGCCTGCTCCCTGCTGCACAAAAGACTGGCAGCTGAGCCACGAGGCAGCCTCGGCTCTCAGGTCCTGTTTCAGTTCAGCCCACACAAATTCAAGAGTGAGAACATGACTGACAAGGCCCCTCTGACACTCCTGATTAGACAATGAAAGGTTCTGACAAGAAATATCTTTCTGATAAAACAGGGGTTATACAGAAATTTTTAAACAATCTTTTCTCAAACGAAGTCAGACTTAATAGTTAGAAATATCACCAATGGCCGCCTGCCTCGGAATATTCCAGGCCCGTATGAGCTAGATGTATGCCCTGCAGTCAGGTTATCACCTTGTCCAGTCAACTCACTAGGTGAACCACTGCCCCAAAAAGCATTCTATCCTGCACTCTCATAGTACGCTGCATACTTCCAATTTGTTAAGTCATTATTTTTAACTATTTAACAAACACCAAGATTAAGTTCCATACAATCTGTCCCTCATTTTCTGATATATCCTTATAGGTTACTATTAAGTAATTGGCTGACTAGGAGCTTCTCTGACACCTAATAGGTCTTATTTTAATCTAAACATTTTTTCTTGCACTTACCAAGTAGAAATGCAATAGACAAAACCAGGGTTTCTTCATGGGAGAGAAAAACTAATCCTCCCCAACAATCTTAACTAAAGAGGAGAAACAAAAGACTAGAATTGGGCTTATACTAAAAATTTTCTTCAAAGTATGTAAAAAATTATGACATTATCATCATAGTGTGTCACAACAATAGGAGAGTTTATACTGCGGTCTATATACCTTGAGAAGTTAGGGATTTCCTTTAAGAAATAAAATGGCTGGGCGCCTGGGTGGCTCAGTTGGTTAAGCGACTGCCTTCGGCTCAGGTCATGATCCTGGAGTCCCGGGATCGAGTCCCGCATCGGGCTCTCTGCTCGGCAGGGAGTCTGCTTCTCCCTCTGACCCTCCCCCTCTCATGCTCTCTCTCTCTCTCTCTCTCTCTCTTTCTCTCTCTCAAATAAATAAATAAAAAATCTTAAAAAAAAAAAAAAAGAAAGAAAATGGCTAACATTCCAGGGGAAATATGCAAAAGTATGTATTAAAGACATATAACAGACAAAAATATCCTGTGACAAGAATCATTTTATTGAATCAATCCTATTTCCAAGTTTTAAAAAGCAATATATCTAAAAATTCTGAGAATATTTTATCAATGTATAACTTCACTTCTCAACAAGAGATACAAAATTAGGATTGTTAAGAATTAACATGGAATATAAAACCAAGGTCTCAGAAACAGAAGCAATCTGGAAGTCACCAAATGCCTCATTTTATAAATGAAGCGGCCAAGGCCAAGCTAAGTGGCCAAGCAGGTGTGCTAGAAAAGTAAAACCCACATGCCCCACATCGTATTGTAACATCATTTCATCTAAAGAATTCTGAATGTTTGGATTTTTTTCATTAAAAAAAAAAAAAAAAGGCATTCCTCCTGGCCCTTTTTTAAGTCTCTGGGCAGCTTTCAAATGGCATGCTGAGCTCCAAACTGTTGCTGGTGACGCAGACACTTCCTGTCTCTGACGCGACAACATGTGGCCGGGTTCTTACTAACTTCTTAGTTCAAAAGACTGCAAAGGAAATACTTTTAACAGGGCCAAGGGTATCTTTAAAAATAATGAACTGTTCACATCCCTCCAATAATATATAGGTACTGAGGGGGAAAAAATGATAGTGATTCTCACTGAAATACATTCAAGTCTCACAGAATAAGCGCCAAACTATTCAACTCTTTTACAGAATTTTTTTTGAGCAGTTTTAGGTTTCACAGTAAAACTGGGAGGAAGGTTCAAAGAATTTCCATACACCCACCCCCGCCCCACCCCGTCCCATCCCTGCATAGCCTCCCCCACTATCAATGTCCCCTGCCAGAGTGGTACGTACCTAAGTGACAATCAAGGAGCTTACGCTGACACAGCCTTCCCACTCAAAAGTCCATGGCTGACATTAGGGCTCCCGTGTACATTCGTGGGTTTGGACAAATGTATAATGATACGCATCCATCATTATGGGATCATACACAGCACTTTCACTGGCTTAAAAATCCTCTGTGCTCCACCTATTTCTCTCTCTCCACACAGCCAACCCCTCATCTTTTTGCTGACTCCATAGTTCTGCCTTTTCCAGAATGTCATATAGTTAGAATCATACAGTATGTAATCTTTGCAGATTGTTTGCTCTCACTTAGTAATAATATCCATTAAAGTTCTTCCGTGTCTCATCATGGCTCGATAGCTCTTTTTAGCACTGAATAATATTCCACTGCTTTGGTGTGCCACAGTTTAGGTATCCATTCACCTACTGGAAGACAACTTGATTGCTTCCAAAGTTTGGAAATTATAAATAAACCTGCTATAAACATCCATTTTTATATGGACATAACTTCAACTCATTTGGGTAAATACCAAGGAGTGTGATTGCTAGACTGTATGGTAAGTATATTCGGTATTGTGAGAAGCTACTTAACTGTCTTCCAAAGTGGCTGTACCATTTTGCATTCCCATAAGCAACGAGTGAGCATTCCTGCTGCTCCACATCCTCGCCAGCATATGGTGTTCTTGGTGCTCTGGATGTTGGCCATTCCCATAGGTGTTTAGTGCTATTTCACTGTTGCTTAAATTTGTGTTTCCCT
The DNA here is from genome assembly GCF_054177405.1 of Leptonychotes weddellii. Lineage (NCBI taxonomy): Eukaryota > Metazoa > Chordata > Mammalia > Carnivora > Phocidae > Leptonychotes > Leptonychotes weddellii. The sequence continues at coordinate 127,951,510 of NC_138376.1, forward strand.
GAGGACACATGCTGTGGAGCATCTTTTCATCTGCTTATTTGCCATCCATATATCTTCTTTGGTGAGTTGTCTGTTAAGGTCTTAGGCCCATTTTTTAAATCAGGTTGTCTGTTTTCTTATTGTTGAGCTTTATGAGATTTTTGTATATTTTAGAATAATACTCCTGCACCAGATACGTCTCTTGCAAATATTTTCAACCAGTCTGTAGTTTGTCTTCTCATTCTCTTGACACTGTCTTTCACAGAACAAAAGTTTTTAATTTAATTAAGTCCACCTAACCAATTTTTCTTTTATGGATCAATTTTTCTTTCAGGCTTTGGGGTGGTAACTAAAAAGCCACTGCTCAAAAACAAAGTCAGGCAGCTTTTCTACCATGTTATCTTCTAGTTTTCCATTCCACATTCAGGTCTATGATCCATTTTGAGTTAATTTGTTGGTGAAGGGTTAAGATCTGTGTCTAGATTCTCTTCGGTTGTTGTTGTCTTTTTGCATGTGAATGTCCAGTTGTCCCAGCATCATTTGTGGAAGAGACCACCTTTGCTCTAGAGTACTGCCTTGGCTCCTTTGTCAAATGTGAGTTGATTACATTTATGTGGGTCTACTTCCAGGCTTTGTATTCTGTTCCACTGATCTATTTACCTATTTTTTCACCAACACTTCATAGTCTTGTTACTATAGTTTTATAGTAAGTCAAGATGTTGGGTAGAATCAATCCTCCAACTTTGTACTACTTCCAGACTGTGTTGGCTACTCTGGGTCTTTGCCCCTCCATATAAACTTTAAAATCAGTTTGTTAATATCCACAGAACAACTTGCTGGGATTTTGATTGGGATTGCATTTAATAAATCAAGTTGGAAAGAACTGACATCCTGACAATAGTGAGTCTGTTCTTCCTATGCATGAACATGGAATATCTTTCCATTTATTTAGATCTTTGGTTTCAGTCAGAGTTTTGTGGTTTTCCTCAGATTTTGTGTATATTTTCTTAGATTTTCTTCTAAGTATTTCATTTTGGGGGGTGCTAATGTAAATGGTATCAGATTTTTAATTTAAAATCCCCTTGTTCATTGCTGGTACACAGGAAAGCAACTGATTTTCACATTTTAACTTTATATCCTGCAATCTTACTACTACAGCTTATTTATTCCAGGAGTAGTTTTGTTGATTCTTTCAAGTTTTCTACATAGATATTCATGACATCTGTGATAGAAGACTTTTATTTCTTCCTTCCCAATCTGTGTACCTTTATTTCTCTTTCTTGTCTTATTGCATTAGCTAGAACTTCCAGTACAATGTAAAAAGGGAGTAGTGAGAGGAAACATCCTTATCTTGTATCTGATCTTAGTGAGAAAACATCAACTTTCCCATCATTAAGTATGATGTTAGCTGTAGGGTTTTTGTAGATAGTGACAGTAGCAAAAATGGCAGAGCAGGGAGTTCAAAGGGCCTGTCCCTCCACAGAAATTCCAAAAAATGATCAAAAACTGTCCAAATCAACTTTGTCAGAACTCTGAAAAATAGCCAAATGTTTACAGCAATGAGAGATACTGAGTCCAGAAAAATTCAACCTAAAAAGAGAAGAAGAGCTTTGCACATTTTTACTTGCTTTTGCCCTGTCACTTCCCTTGCTCAGCAGTGGTCTTGAGGATGGCAGCCCATTCCCAGTGTAGGACCCTGGTCACTGGTTCCAGAGAAAGCAAAGCAGACCTAACTGTCAAAGAATTTTGGTGGTCTGTTTTGACCTGTCTGGGGGCTACCCGGAGGACTCACCTGAGGTATGTGACTTTGTTTCACCTAAGTCAGAATTCTCTCAGGCAGAAAGTGGCTACTCAAAACATTCCTGAAAAACACTGAAAAGCAAAGGAATCACCCACTGCTGGGGGAGGGGAATGGCAGGGAGGATGGCAAAACACTACGGCTGAAACAGACCACAGACACACCGAAAGCCTAGGAGGAAAAGCTCGGGAGAGAGATTCTTTGGGGAAGTAGAACACTGCAAGTTTCCACTTACACCAAGGAATTAGAGAGTCACACATGTCCACCAAAGGACATGCGCAGAAAAAAGCTGAGAAGACTCTAAAATGTCAAAATCTGACCTCTGACTGGTGTTCAGGCTCAATGCAAACAGAAAGCAAAGGCTAAGGCAAAGTTGTAAAACACAAAGCTGAGCATCAAAAAGTGTTCCAACACAGAGCCAATATACAAAGACAGGGAGAGAGACGCCTGGGTGGCTCAGCCAAAAGCATCTGCCTTCGGCTCAACTCATGATCCCAGCATCCTGGGATCAAGTCAGGCATCTGGGCTCCTTGCTCAGTGGGGAGCCTGCTTCTCCCTCTGCCTGCTCGAGTGCTCTCTCTCTCTCTCTCTCTCTGACAAATAAATAAATAAAATCTTAAAAAAAAAAAATGATAGGGAGAGTTTTTCTTTTTCCTTTCTTTTTGGTTCTAGACATTCATTGAGACCTCTATCCGCACTAGCTGACCACATTTAAAGGAAAAGAGACTTCAGGGACTACACATGATAAATAGTAGTTTAGAAAAATAGTTTTCCCTAAAGCAATAAAAATTTTTATGTTCACGCAAAAAATCTGCACATCAATGTTGAGTGTTGAGAGTAGCTGTATTCAAAATTACCAAAAACTGGAAACAACCCAAGTGTCCTTCAGTGGGTGAGTGGTTAAACAAACTGTGGTACACACATTCACAGAATTCTACTCAGCAATAAAAACATTAAAACAAAACCAAAACCAACAACAGAAAACCTACCTATTACAAGCAACAACTTGGGATGCCTCTCTAAGGCTTTATGCTGAGTGAATGGTATAGAATCCCATATACATGACATTCTGGAAAAGACAATACTATAGTGATGGAGAACAGACTGGGAATCACCATGGGCTAAGAACGGGAGAAAGATTCCACTCTAAAGGGGCAGCACAAGGGGTTTCTTTGCAATACTAGAATTATATATCATGATTGCGGTGGTGGTTCCATGAACCTATTTATGTTAAATTCATGGAACACATGCACACACAAAAACTAGAGTGTAGTCTCAGTCCTCCTCATGATCAAGAAACAAGAAAGTATGAATAACTCGCATTTAGTAAGCAGTGTTAACAGAAAGAGAAATAACTATATGATAGATACGCTCGTCTCTATTGAGGTATTCTGAGGTGGGTCAGGAATTATTCCCTGGAATTTAGATAGGTCTACCTGAGCTATCCTTCCCAACTCTTCATATCTTTTAGTTCTTAACTTTCATTCTTTCTTTTCTTTTTAAGATTTACTTATTTTTGGAGAGAGAGAGAGAGAGAAAGAGCACTCATGTGCAAGCCGGGGGCGGGAGCAGAGGGAAAGAGAGAATCTCAAGCAGACTCCCTGCTGAGTCTGGTGTCCAACATGGGGCTCGATCCCAGGACCCTTGAGATCAGGACCTGAACCAAATCAAGAGCCAGATGCTTAACCTACTAAGCCACCCAGGCACCCTAGTTTTTAACTTCTCATTCCAGCATTCTGTCACCTGGTCTGTCACCAAGCAGGATTACTCGGTTTAGTAACTTGAGCACTTGAGTAACTAGAGAACTGTCTCTTCAAACGCAAATTAATCAATTAGCATTATCAGTAAGGAATTGGGAGTCTTCTATAACTGAATAGGATTAAGATGAATCAGAAACCTGGTAGCTCCACCAAGTCACTGTCACACCTATATGACAGCCAGATGTGCACAAAAGCTTGTGCTAATCTAAATAAATATAATGACCGATAAAGGGACAAGACCAGTAAAATAGAAAATAAAAAACTAAATTTATTTCATAAAAGAAAGAATGCGGGGCGCCTGGGTGGCTCAGTGGGTTAAACACCTGCCTTTGGCTCAGGTCATGATCCCGGGGTCCTGGGATTGAGCCCTACATCTGGTTCCCTGCTCAGCTGGGAGTCTGCTTCTCCCTCTGCCTCTGCCCCTCCCCCCGCTTGTTTTTTTAAGATTTTAAAATCTTAAAAAAAAAAAAAAGAATGCATCACACTTTACAGAATGTTCTAAAAAGTTACCTATGAAGTGAGTAACTACAAATCAAATTCATTTTCCTAACCAAAAATTTCTATGATAAAAATAGACCCATGTTTTCAGGAAATATTCTACAAAGAAAAAAAAATGTAAAGCCACATATTTAAAGTGATTATGATTTTGTCATAAAATAATAACTGTAATAAAGTCACACGGTAGAAGTGCTAAGTAAACACCGACATTATTTTTAATTCCAGAGTCTACATCTTAAAAGAAAAAGGTTAGTTTAACTGATCTATGAACTGAGAAAAATCACACTCATATTATCAAACAACCTCCCCAGCACTCTCTGATTGCACAGATCCTCTTGATGACATTTTGCAAATGTTTTACAAATATATGTGTGCTAATGTGAGCTAAAAGGTAGGAAAGAGAAAGGTAAAAGTAGTGTTAACTCAAAATGTAGCAGCACTTCTGTCACTGAAAGGGTCCACTTACTGAAGTAGCACAAGAGTAGAAGAGCAAGCAGCAAATGCTTGAGGACTTTCGTGTGTCCAGCACTCTGCTAGGCACTGCAAACAAGGTTAAAGATACTGCCTCTGCTCTCAGCTTACCATCTTACAGATGGTTTTTTAAAGTTCAAAAATACAAGACAGAAACCATTAAAGGCTAAATTCTATATCAGCAATTAAAAGTGCAAAAGCATTTGGGTGCTAACAAATTATAATCGTTCCTACTTACATAGCACTTAGGAGGTGCCAGGTTCTAAGTGCTGTTCCATATACTAATCTTCCCCACATCTATCCTCCTCTTCCCCTCTGTCCTCCCTCTCTCCCCCCTCCTGTTCTTCTTCCTCTTCCCTTCTTTTTCATTTTACAAACCAGACAACTGAGGGTCAGATAGATTAAAAGATTTGTCCTAAGTCAGACAATTAGTAAACAGCAAAGGCAGAATCAAAACCCAGTGAGTTTGGCTTGATGTAAAACAATAAATATAGTCTTTTTTTTTTTTTTCCTTCCCCACTCAGGATTTCCAAATCCAGTGAGGGAGTCACAAACAGCTGCGTGAAGTGTACTGACAGGGAAGTCACACAGGGCTTCCCCGGAGAGGTGGTGTGTGACCTGGGTACTGAAGGACTAACAGGAGTGGCCAGAAGGGAGAGGGAAGGCCTTCAGGCAAAGGAAACAGTTCAGGTCAAAGTCTGGACTGAGAGCCAGGCATACTGCAAGTTAACTCAATCACACCTGTAAAAAACACACCATCTTTAACATGCAAAATATGGCAAAATGAGCAAGTCAAACTCCCATTCAGATGCCCACATACTGCCGGTGGGAGTATAAATCGGTACAATCATGTTGGAAAAGTGAAGATAAACAAATGCACACCCTGTGATCCAACAATTCCACCCAACCGTCAAAACACACACGGTACTAGAATATGCAAGGAAGCACTACTTCCGACAGCCAAAACTGAAAACAGCAAACACCCAATAATAGTAGAATCAAAAAGTAAGTTGATCCATCAGACACTGGAACACCATAGATAATGAGAACAAGTTACAAGTGCAACAAAATGGGCGAAGTGCACAAACACAATGTTGAACAAAAGAAACAAGAGGCCAAAGCGTTAAGTACTATGCGATTCCACCTACAAAAAGTTTATTTTTTTTTTTTTAATTACTATCTGTAAGAAGTCAGAAAAGTGGTCATCCTCAGGGGTAGTAACTGGAAGGGGGCACAAGAGGAGCTTTGGTATTATTATTACCCCCATTTTCAGTCAAAGATCCAGAGGTTACTGTACTTACAATCAGTAAGTGGTAGAAATGGCATTCGAGTCCAGGTTTACAGAATTTTTAAAAATACACAGCCACGGGTTAAAAGCTTTTTCCCTTCCGCGTAAACATTCATTATGAAACCATTCCCAATCTCTCCCTATACTCTCTCAAAAGACTCAGTAACTAGCTTGTCTTAAAATTACTTTTAAAATACTTTTTCATAATCATTATCAGCCTTTTCTCAATAAGGATATAGGGGGTTGAAGCGATAAATAATCCAGGATCACATAGCTAAAAAGTACTAAAACTCGGATCCAAACCCAAGACTTTCTGAATCCAAATACAAAGCTCTCCCTACTATATTATATATTACGTCCCCATCTTCCACTTTATCTTATGGCCAGTGATCTATTTATCTGTTTTGACCTCAAGATTCTGGTTTCTTTGAAAGTCAAGATTCTCTAACTTATTCACCTTTGTATCATCTGCTCTAAATAAAGGCCTAGCACACAACAGGCACTCAGTGAAGGTTTCTAAAAGAACTAAGTAGCTAACGGGTATAATTTCCTCCAAAGATAAAAAATAAAGGTTCTATTATACTGTGTAGGTGCTTATTAGATCACTCAACAAATATTCACCAAATGCCTCCTGTGCCCTCAGAAACCTTGACATTTTCTGGGGAAAGAACTAAAAACACGCTATTCTCTTACAAACTTTATAGGGCTATGCATGTCCAACAGAGTAGCTATTAGAGACATGTGGTTCCTGAGCACTGGGAAAGCTGCTACTCCAAAGTGAGATACGCTGTCAGTGTAAAATACACACTGGCTTTCAAAGACAACAGTACAAATGAAAGAATGTAAAAGATCTCATTTAATGCTCTTTCAACTGATCACACACTAAAAATCTCATATTTTGAATATATTGAGTTAGATTAAGCATATCATTAAAATTAATTTCAGTTATTTACTTTTTTAGTAAATTTGAACTTACATATATGGTTCACAATCTGTTTACACTGGACAGCACTGCTCTGAGGACCAACTTTTTTTCCTGCTTATTCAAGATCTTTCCCTTAACTCAGGCTATTAAAATACACAGTGAGACTACCTGACAGCCCATGCATCTGCCATTCTTGGTCCTGGGCTCCACGTGAAGCAGTGAATTATTTTTTCTTTCTTGCAAGAGTGTTATGAGACTGTGTGAGTATCCAAAGGACATGTCCCAATTTTGCCAAACTTAAAAACTGATTTTGACTTTACTATTTTTAAGTGACCAAATATCATGTGTAAAACAAATAACACTCTTGATTTATACAAAATGAGGTATATCAATATATTTCTTTAATATTTTTAATATCAGTACACTATCTCACGTGACTATACTGAAAGCCTTGAGGTAGGAAGGCCTGTTATTCTTATCCTCTTTTCTGATAAAAAAACTGAGACAAAGTAAATGATCTGCCCAAGAATATAAGGCTTGTCATTGGTGGAGTGCAGACTCCAGCCAGGTTTTCAGGCCCATCTTAGTGCTTCAGAGTAAGTGATTACTCTGTATTTGTTTCCTGGAGCTGCTATAACAAACCGCCCCAAACCAGGGGCCTCAAACAACAGAACTTCATTCTCTCACAGATGCGGCGGCCAGAACTCAGAACCAGGCAGGGCCACCTATGCCTCCAAGGGCCCTCCGGGAGAATGCTTCTAGCTGCCGGCATCTCCTGACCTACAGCCTCATTACTTTACTCTCTGCCTCTCCTGACACCCTCTCCCCATCACACTGCTAATGCCTCCTCTCCAGGCTGTGTTATCTCCCTCTGCCTCTCTCTTTACAGAGACACCTGTTGGATTTAGTGCTCCTCCGAGTAATCCAGGATGAACTTTTCAAGATCCTTACCTTGATTACATCTGCAAACATTCTCTTTCTGAATAAGGTCACAGCCATAGGTTCTGGGTTCAGGACATGGACACATTGGGGGTGGGGGGGTAGAAATACCATTCAACCCACTATACCTACCTTTAGCCCCTAGGGTTTGAAAGAGGATGGTAATACACATTATATGCATTACATTAATTTTTACCAGGGACTTTCCCATTTATCTTGATTGCTTCTCTAGTGGGTACAACTATGTTTAAGCATTAGGAAGAGCGTAGTCATACCTTTGCATGTTTTAGATGTCCATCAGATTAATAGTCCTTTTTTTCCATGTTCATTTTTTTAAGCATGATATTTATGCAGTTATTAAAAAGATTCTGCCTTTAAAAAATTTATAACTAAGTATAAGATGTTCAGAAAGGAGAGTTTATTAGTTTGCATGGCAAACTAATGGCAGCTTGGCTCTACCCTCCAGTTCATAAGTCCTGGCTTTTGTTCCCAGGAATGGTAAAAAACAAAACACTCTGATGATTGATTAGGGAAAAAGTAAGAATTTGGAGTCAGGCAGACCTGGAACCAAAATGTTGCCTCAACATTTGGTAACTGTGTGACTTTGGATAAACTATTTAATCTCCCAGGGTCTCAGTTTTATTTTCTGTTTGATAAAATAACACCTGCCTGATGGGGTTTTATGATCATTAAATAAATTTAAAAAAATTTAAAAAAGGAAACCATCAGCATTGCGAGGTATCACCTTAGCTTCCCTGCCCCAACTTCCTTCTCAGATTTATGCTTTCAGTCAGTTGGTACCTGGGGTTACATCACAGAGTAAATGATATTTAGAAAGCCCAACACACATCTGTTATGTACAGCCTGAAGCAAATCTATGGTCTAAGAATCTGAATTTACTAAAAGGATGAGTTATCTGGGCACCTGGGTGGCTCAGTCCTTAACCGTCTGCCTTCAGCTCAGGTCATGATCTCAGGGTCCTGGGATCGAACCCCGCATCGGGCACCCTGCTCGGCGGGAAGCCTGCTTCTCCCTCTCCCACTCCCCCTGCTTGTGTTCCCTCTCTCAATGTCTCTCTCCCTCTGTCAAATAAATAAGTAAAATCTTAAAAAAAAAAAAAAAAAAAAAAAGGATGAGTTATCATATACTTTACAAAAGGTTCCTTTGCTTTACAAAAGAATTCAACATTTAGGTTTACCTTTAATACCAAGTCAAATCTGCAAACCTCTGTTAATGATTGGCTTGCTCTGCAAATAGCATATGCCCAATAAATATTTTATTTAAAAAGAGAACACCTGCAGGGCGCCTGGGTGGCTCAGTCAGTTAAGCATCTGACTCTTGGTTTCACCTCAGGTCGTGCTTAGGGTTGTGAGATTGAGCCCTGCCGGGCTCTATGCTGGGTGCGGAGCCTGCTTAATCTTCTCCCTCTCCCTCTATACCCTCTCCCAAGCTCACGCACTGTCTCTCTATCTCTCTCTCAAAAAAAAAAAAAGAATACACCTGCATAAAAGGAGGCAAATCTATGGTTTCTTACTAATCAAACCTTTTCTCCTACTATAATTGGTGCCACAAGTAAAGAATACAGTTTGACTTGCCAAGCTGGAATCACAAACCTACAATATGGATGAAAGTAGTTTTCTTCAAAGAAAGCTGAACCAGACACAGCTTACTTTGGGTGATCTTTATTTGCTGATGTTAATTAATTAGTTTTTGAAGATACTATTGGTCTTAAGATATTTTTGACCCACATATCCTGAAACTATTAAAGTTAAATAGGGTGGAGAAAAGTGCCAACAGGAGAGTATTTTTAAAGGCAGCTTGGCTCAGGAAATAACACTGACAGTCAGTGACTCAGGACTGCATTCTACATGCTGAGAACACTGAAAATAGGAGGTAATGTAAAAGGGTGTATAGTCCAAGGTGACTGTGTCCTACGGCAGTCCCTGCAAACTAATAAACTCTCCTTTCTGAACATCTTATACTTAGTTATAAATTTTTTAAAGGCAGAATCTTTTTAATAACTGCATAAATATGCTTAAAAAATGAACATGGGAAAAAAGGACTATTAATCTGACAGACATCTAAAACATGCAAATGTATGACTACACTCTTCCTAATGCTTAAAAGTAGTTGCACCCACTAGAGGAACAATTCAAGATAAATGGGAAAGTCCCTGGTAAAAATTAATGTAATGCATATAATGTGTATTACCATCCTCTTCCAAAAATACATACATGAAATTACAATTCCCATTATTTTGCTATTTTACTATCAAGAAAATAGTATATCTTACCTAAGATGAGTGATGTTTTCAGAATCAAAACCAATCTTCTCAAGTACTACTTAATTTTAAAATAGGAATAACTAAATTTTCTTTAATAAAAGTTATAAGCTGCCATCTCAACCCAAAAGAGTCTTCAAAGTTTTTGCTGAAAGACCTAAGCTATGTAGGATCTTCAGTACATCAATTTTCCAAACATTGACTTAAGTCTCTCTCCACAATTAACGTGATCTTTGAAGGCAGAAACTACATGTATTCATCTTCTTTTCCCCAGAGCCTGTAATTACTGTTGATTCTTGTTAGTATAAAGCCAACACAAACAGTAAATTAGCAAATACTGAACCATTCATCACCCCCAAGGCGAAATACAGGGTTAGGTTCCTCTGAACTTCCAGTCACAACATTTTCATCAACTGATCAACACACAACCTTGTTTCATGTGTGGGTCTACTTAAAGGCACCTTATTTAATATATATTGTTGATTCGTTAACATTGAGCTCACTGCCAACAGCATTCTAACTCCTGCCTGAACAAAGCTTGTGTAACATTTGTATTTTCTCCATAAGGCGCGTCACAGCCTTTCTGTGCTTAATTGAGAACAACAGATAGCACTTCAGGACTATGCTTGGGGGCCATTTTAAACAGCCATATCACAAATAAAAAGCAACAACGAAATAAACATGGCATTACATATACTGCAAAAAGGACTTGTTTACACTAGGAGAACTGAAACAAGAAGGCAGAGTGCTGCATTGTTGGACCTCAGCTTGGAATGTGCACGTAGGATGAGTCATATTTTCCGCTACTCTGTGTATGCACATGTCCACAAATGACAGCAAAAGCATGAATATTGATTCTGGGGTCACAAATAAATTTTAGGGAGTAGGCACTTGCAAATACAGAATCTGCAAATAATGAGGACTGACTCTCTTTTCACATAGTAGGCGTCTGATGACTGTTTCAGATTTCAATGAGTAAGTGCTCCCATTACTTCCAGTAACTTCATTATTAATAATACTTATCAAAACAGTGTTATTCTTTTGATCCCATTTAGGACATGCCTGTTTTACACTGAACCCACTGGGGCAGAAAGCCACATACATCATGACCCAGGATTGTTAGCAGTCAAGCTAACAACCTGAGTCTGTGGGAATCAAGTCCTCTGCAGACAGGTTACTTTCTTTGTTGATTCTACTAGCTCTTCCCTGATAAATATGAAAACACTGAACAGCACATTCCATACAATTCTGTTGGGAAACTAAGGAATCACGTCCTGCCAATAGACTGGAACAAGAAATTACACACCACTGAGATATTAAAAACATTCATTCCTATGCTTAAGCGTCAATCTCACTGCTATGAATAAATTACTGAGGGGAAAGGAAGGTCAGAATGCTGACAGAACGTAAGTCCCTTTCACACTTCGTCCTTGGAAAGACAGTTCTCTAATTGGTGACGGCAGCCATTTTTAAACACGAGATACCCGAGAAGCATGATACTTCACCTCTTAGACAAAGTGATCTTACTCTACTCTTAAAATGAGTTCTCATTCACAAGTGCTCAGTACCAGTTGATCTGCCTGCTATGTTTGTCTCAAAATCCAGTCATACTACCTGGTGCAGCAAAGACAAGAGTTTTCTACCACATGCTCCCAACACAGCTTTTCCACTTCAGACCATGTACACGCCCCTCAACTTGCTACCTTGCTGTCAACGGCTTGCCCCCCCAACAAAACAGCTGGAGTTCTCAACAATCAGGGAGCCACATGCTGCCCGGTGACTAAGGAGCGCCGCGATTAGGGACACAGCACCGGGGTGTCGGTGCGCCGGGTCAGGGGTCAGCCCGCAAGATGGCGGCGGCAGCGACCTTCCGGCGGCTGCTGGGCCGGAGCGGCACGGCGGCGCTGAGCCCGCCCCGCGGCGCCAGGTGTTTGGCGGTGCGGACGTCGCCGACCGGGCAGAAGATTACGCACACCGGGCACGTTTATGATGATAAAGACTATAGGAAAATTCGGTTTGTGGGTCGTCAGAAAGAGGTGAATGAAAACTTTGCCATCGATTTGATAGCTGAGCAGCCCGGGAGTGAGGCTGGAGATCGTGTGATTGCGTGCGATGGCGGCCGTGGGGCTCTCGGCCACCCGAAAGTGTACATAAACCTGGACAAGGAAACAAAGACGGGGACAGGTGGCTACTGTGGACCGCAGTTCAGACATCAGCATCACTAGCACGACGTGCATCGTGGTCCTGGGGGCCATGCGTGCGGGCCGCCCGGCGTGAACATACAACAGAGCCTCTTGCCGGTGCCGAATAAATGGTGTTGTCATCCCGGAAAAAAAAATAAAATAAAATAAAAAAAAGGAATACAGCATCGGAGCTCTGCACACTATTCATGCAAGCCCACTGCACAGAAGCAGTAAAGCACCCTAGACCCGGCTGCTTGATCTTTTTATCAGAGAGATTTAAATACAAACACAGCACATCGGATTTCTTGAAAGTTTCATGAATGTCACCTCTTAGTTCAAAAACTCTAATTCCTGTTTTAACTCACAGGATAAAATGCCACCTGTTAAAGACAGACCTGCCAGGGTTTGTCTCTGGGCTCTGCCACTTCCCCAGCTACTGAGCGTTATTTAACCCTTCTGTGCTTCAACTTCTCTCTGTAAAGGGAGATGACCATTGTATCTGTACCTGTACCCGGTCTAAGGATTAAATAAGGATAGCAGATGAGAACCGCTTACAACAGCATCCAGTAAATGTTAGCTATCACCAACACATAAATATAAAACATTAGTTTGTACAGTAGTTAAAGACAAAATACTGTGTTGCTGTAACAGTGGCCTCCACAGAATATCACAGCTTAAGAACGGAGCTGTAGAAATTCTGTGGCATTTCTAAATTCCCAAGACACTTTTTCAGCTTCCTTGGTGACAAAAATATACATGTTAAACAGATAGTCTTGGTTCTAATTGGTTGTACACGCTGATTATTGTGATCTATAATTCTCATTGCCAACTTTATTCAGTTGGTGTGTATTTAGAAATGCAAGTTTAGGTGATAATGCAAAAGTTGAATTTCACTAATCTGAGCTGATCTCAGAATTAGTTAACTAATAATTTTTTATATAAAATGAGCTAGGCTAATTAGGTTTACAGATCTTTCATTTTGATATGGGCACCTTGGGCTCCCTTTTTTAACAAGGCAGGCATAAAATTACAGGTTTGAATGTTATCTTTCCTCCTTAGGATTTCATAACGAGCCATTTACATAGCTAAGCAGACATTTCACCATACGACATACTGCTCAGACTTTATCACCACAATGACAATTTGGCTCTACAACATGTTGTCTGGATTTTTTTTTTTTAATCAGTAGAAAGAATGTTTGGCATATGCACCAGTAGAGCATCACCAGTCTTGAATGGTTAAATCTCATGAATCTACTATTTCTCCATATTTCAGGATAAATGCCAATATGTTGAGACAAATGGCCTCCCAGATGTTAAGTGTTGCTGAACTGATCCCCATCCATGGTCAGTCTTCCCCCTTCCCTACAGGTTCATAAAGATAGGGTGATATTAATGACAATGTACATAAAAGCTTTTTTTATAAAAGACCACTGAACTACCCCTTTCATCAAATTTGCCACACTTATTTTTTCACAAAAAATACCAAGTGTGAAGCCTTGTAAGGGGTAACAAACATATCATAGAATATCATGCATAATGAATTAAACATATTTTCACTAACAAATATTCATTTCTGCCAAACAATTCAGAAATAACATTAAACTGTTTAAACAGACAGGAATCTGGCCCACAGTCAAGAAAAGCAGTAATATATTTAAAAGAGAAATACTTCAGTAGAGCTGCTCTTTTAGACAAAGAGTCTTTTCCCGCTCTGGCACCAAATGTGGGAAAGGAGCCAAGGAGCTACTTATCAGCTGTTTGACATCAGAGGAGGACTGTGTGCGTCAGCCGGCCCAGTAGGGACCCCTGGTTTATGGCAATGGCTCATGTGCTTCTTATCTTATCAGTCTACAGTGTCTGGCACTTCAACCCCTGCTGTGTGAACCTAAGAGGAAGGGAGGTGTGTAATTGTGAGGGTAGGGTGTAGGCTAAAGTTGTGAGCTAAGCAGGTTTGAGCCACTTATTAACAAAACAAACAGTCCAACATATTACATTAATTATAATAAAAGTTTTTGCCCTCAAACTCAACCTTAAAGTATTTTTTTAAAGATTTTATTTATTTACATTGGGGAGGGTATGTGCTATGGTGAGCGCTGTGAACTGTGCAAGACTGTTGAATCACAGATCTGTACCTCTGAAACAAATAATACATTATATGTTAAAAAAAAAAAA
>NC_138376.1:127966305-127990269 GCF_054177405.1 Leptonychotes weddellii
ACACTCCATCAAAAACTAATGATGTAATGCGGTGATTAACATAACATAATAAAATAAAAAGATTTTATTTATTTATTTATTTATTTATTTATTTAAGAGAGAGAGAGCACAAGCGGGGGTGGGGGGGGACGAGACAGAGAAGCAGACTCCCCGCTGAGCAGAGAGACGGAAACAGGGCTGGATCCCAGGACCCCAGGATCATGACCTGAGCAGAAGGCAGACACTTAACCAATTGAGCCACCCAGGCGCCCCAAGAAAGTGAGTACTTTTTAAAAAAAAGGCGCTCTAGCTCTATATGACAACTTCCTCTACTTATGCAAATATATGTCACAGTTATAGCTCCAGAAGAGTAATCCCATTATATTCCATTCAGAATAGTTAAAGAGAAAGCAATTTGTTAGAAAATGTACATGTAACACTTACATTAGCTCCATTAAAACATGTGTTTGGGGGCTGAGAATGAAATTAAAACTGCTTTCAAGTGTTCATCAGTGTTTTATCTCTAAAAACAGATCTCTAAGATCTGAAAGGTGGGCAGAGGTACACGCAATGACCAGGTGGGGCTCAAACAGTCACATCATTCAAACCAGGATTGAGAAATTCCTGAAGAGAAAAACTGCCTTATAAAAACTACCCACAGTTAATTTTTAAAAACAGTTGATTTAAAAATTACCTTAAATTTTAAATATTTAAAGAAGCATCATATTTGCTAATTAAAAATTTTGCCAATGTAATAAACTTGTATTTTGAATATCCAAGACCAAACATTTTTACTAGTTTTGATTCAGCTTGTATGTTAAATAGTTCTGTATTAAAAAAATTATGATGCATTTATACCATGATTTACAGCTATCTCAAAATACTGTACTTTACTTCATAAATTACACCATCTTCCCGGTTATACAGCTAATAAAACAGATTTACAAAATTACATTAAACCTACTGTTTATTATTCCTTCAAGTTTGCCTGTTAAATTAAAATAAATATAATTAATCTGCACCCAGATACTCCTCTGTATAGGTTGGAAGTCACAATGTTATAAACCATGAAGAAAAATTGCTCTCTCCTTCCAGGACAAAAATTCCCTCACTGACCACACCTTCTGCTATGGGCTGAAAGGTAACTCCCCCACAAAATTCACATTGAAGCCCTAACCCTCCATGTCACGCTATTTGGAAATGGGGGGCTCTTGGGAGGTGATTAGGTCATGAGAGTGGGGCCCTCATGGTGGGATCAGTGGCCTTCTGCAAGGAGATGCCATGTGAGGACGCAGCGCAGCACGAAGAGGGCCATCTGCAAGCCAGGAAGAGAACTCTCATCAGGACCTGGAACAGCCAATACCTTCATCCTGGACTTCCAGCCAGGACTGTGAGAAATGAACATGTGTTGTTTCAGCCCCCCAGTCTAGGGCACTTAGTCACACCAGCCCAGCGGACTAACACACCTCGTCCTATCCTTTCATTCCTACTGAGTCTGCTCTCTGCCCCCCTGGACACATCCATCCCTGCTCACCTGCCTTCTCAGCCACCTGAACTGACTTCCGCCTCCCCACTGAGTTTGAAAACCTTTGCCAACTATTGCAATGATGCCTTAGCTACCACCACAGAATCCCTTGCTTATCCCTGCACGAGGCAAACACAATCATCCAATTCCTTCCACAGGCCTTTCCAATTGTTTGGACTAAAACGCGTAGCTGTGCCAATTCCTTTATTTCTCCCTAGATGACTCCCTGTACCAGACATCCACACATATCATCATCTCCCTGACACAAAGCTTGACCTTTATTTTCCTGAGAGGCTCCTTCACTTTTCCTCTTCGACATCTCTCTGAACCTTTACCCGGTTTCCATGCTCTCCCTCGTTCTCCCTCGCCTCCACCAGCTCTGCCTGCAAGGTCAGGGGATCCACATGCCCCTCCCACTCTCAGGTCTTCAAACTCTCTTTCTCCCCTTCTCACAGACCTCTAAGATGCTCAGGCTGCCCCCCATCCCGAAACAATGGCGACACAACCTCCCGCAAGCCTGGTAAACCCGTCCCACATTCTAGGTTTCCCTCTTTCACCGTCAAACTGGCAGTCCAGTGCTTACTGCGGTGTCCTTCACTCCGATTCAGCCTTCATCACCACACTGTGACATCAGTCCCCCAGCATGGCGCTGAAACTGCTTTGGGAAACACAAGCTAAACTTTCCTGGACAGTTAAGCATCATGAGCTCTGCCTTCATCTCCCTGGACTCGGCAATTCGTGTCTTACTAGTCCGTCCCTTGCTTTTGGGATACTTTCTCCTACGTAACACAGCAGAGGTCAGTTAGCCAACAACTAACTTGCCTAAAGCAAACAAAGCATTCAACAGACCAACCATCACCCTAAAACAAGTCAAATGAAAAACAGCCAACTACAACTTCATAGAAACCTTTAAAAGCTGTTAAAACTAACCCGTCTGATATTAACCCTGCAAACTTTTTAACACAATGAAACCCTGCCAACCAGGACATCAATTTTGGACTTGATGTCCAAAAATTTTAGGGTATGAATGAAACTAGTTTCAGCCAATTGATAATTTTGTGATAATCTGGCAGATTAACACTTAGCGCTGCAAAGTACTAGTTTGCTATCTATCTAAAAGGCCCTTCCAAGTTTCTTTTGCTGACTTAGAGACTCTACTCACCTGTTAAAATGCTGGATTTCCTCTCTTCTATCCTCATTCTACATTCTTTTCCTTCAAAGTCTTCTCTACCCCCATGTCTTCAACTGTAACATCTCTGTGGGTGACTTCTATATCTATACTTTTAGCTTCTAAACAAAAAAACAAAACAAACAAAAAAAATGAAATAACTATCAGATAATTGACACCTTCCCTTCTTGAATCTTGTCCCTCTTGCGGACCCCATCTCTAAGTGAAGTCCCTCCACCCAGCTGTCCAAGCTCAGCCATCCTGCAGTCCGCTCTCTCCCTCAGTGCTCGCTCAGGTCCTACAAACTGCTGAGTCCTGCTCAGATGACCTCCACAGCACTCCTGCGTCCTTGCGGCTGCTCCCCTTCCCACCGTGACTGCCTCTGATCGGGACCCCGGGAGACAGCACCTGCCTCTCTTCACATCAGGGAAGGTCGCTGTGGCCACTTCGGGACACACCCTGCCTGGACCACTCAGTCACGACAGCAGTCTCATCCCCCGCCAGTCTTCTGGCGAGCCACTGCACAGGAAACGCCGCTCTCCTTCCCGTGTACTCACGGGGCGCCCGCGGAAGCATCCACCTCGCGTCCGGGAGAGCAAAGCCAAGGGGCAGAGCAGAGCGGGAAGAGCAAACACGGGCATCCTTAAGAATGTCAACGAGGCGCTACCTTCATCAAGCCCGGAGCTGCCCCACCTTAGGGCTTCCGGGTCTAGGGCACGTTTGCCTCACTGTAGCCACAGGGTACCCCAAACTGACGCGGTCCTAGGAGGCGGCCCTCCAGCCTCCTCCCTGCGCTGGTCTTTCCGACTCCAGGTCAGTTTCTCTTCACAGCACATTGCTGGGGACCGGGAAACAAACCCCGCCATCTGGGGCGGGGGGCCCCTGGGGCCGCGCACCGACCCTCGGGGAGGCCGGCCGTTGCACCGCACGCTCCACGCGCCAGCGCCTCAGGGCATTCCTGCATGGCCTCGGGACACCAGGAACCAGGGAGCCCGGCTGGGCGGGTGTCCCCGAGCCGGTCAGCGACCCACGCACTGGCTCCTCGCCCCGCTCCCTGCGGGGTCGTGCCAGCTGGCCCGGCCGCCCCCCACAGCTAGGCCTGCACAGACCCCACCTGGGCCGCCACGCCCCACCAGCCAGCCGCCTCGCTCCCATGCTGCGGAGGAGGCTGCGAGGCACTTCCGCTGACGTCGCGCTCACGCCGGAAGTGCAGCCGAGCTGTCCTCCCAGACGTGCACCTCACCGAAGGGGACCAAGAGATGGAACCGAGGCGTCTTCCTCCAACCGAAGTGGGCACGACGCCTCGAATCCAGCACCCTCAGCTAGAGGATGGGCCAAAGAAACAAATCCACCTGCAAGGCTCTTTAAAGGTGCAACCCCCACAGCTCCTTGCACCTGCCACGCCTCCTCCCACCTCTTCTGGCCTCTCTCCCCTCACCCTGGCTGCAGAAAGCGCCCACGAGAACCTGCTTTGGGAAGCATGGGGATTGCGCTCCGAGGACCGCGAACTGCGGGTGAAACGCGGGCGGTGATCCCGGACTGTGAAGCTGTCAAGGTTATTTTTAATGAGGACTCCTTGCTCCTCCCCAAGCCCCTCTCCTCCCCACAAGGATCCAGGAGGATCGCCAACTTTGTTTAAGATTCTCTTTGTAAATGCCGCACCCCAGTGAAACGACCGTATTGTAGGGCAGGAGCAAAGTGCATGTTAAGCCAATGGACAATAATCTGTTTCAGATTTGTATTTAAAAATACAGCACTTGGGCGCCCGGGTGGCTCAGATGGTTAAGCGTCTGCCTTCGGCTCAGGTCATGATCCCAGAGTCCTGGGATCTAGTCCCACCCACATCGGGCTCCTGACTCAGCGGGGAGTCTGCTTCTTCCTCTCCCTCTGCCTCTCCCACTGCTCATGCTCTCTCTCTCTGTATCTCTGTGTCTCAAATGAATAAATCTTTAAAAAAAATAAAAAATAAAAATACAGCACTTAATCAGCTCCGCCCGGTCTCAAAACAAAATGAAAAACGCTTGAGGTCCGCAAGCACCTCCATGACCTGTGGCAAGCACACCCTTGTCTCCGCTTCCCTGGGCTCTGCTCCGACTCTCAGGACTTCTTGAAAACCGCACTGAGACCCCAGCTCTCTCCAACCCAGTGTGCCTGCCCTTCTGCCTCTGCTCTGACGTGCGTGATATAAAGTCACTGTCTCCAACTGATTTCTACCTACTCCCGTCTGAAAGCGCTAACTGCTTAAACATCAGCCATGTTTGTGCACCTGGCTGTGCTGGATAATGGTAAGATGTTAGCACACTCCTGGCCTCAAGGTGTTCGTGGCAGTGTCAGAGACCACAAAGAGCAGAGTGTTAGAACAACTGTGAGGAGGCGAAAAGGAAAAGGGAGAAAAGCACCAGACTTCGTAACTGACTAAAGGCGGTCAGTCACTGGTCAATGAGAATGAAGGTGAGCCCCAGTTTTCCAGCTTGGGAAGCTATGCGTATGGCGTAACCACCTACTGAGAACGAAAATGGTACGTTCAAATTTGGAGGTGTTAAATTTTACAAAGTTTACTAAGTTAGAAAAATAGATGATGAAAATAAATTATTAATTTCCTTTTTAGATCCATTATGGTGACAGTAAGGGAAGAAAACCAGGGGGAAAAGGCCTGTCAGCTGTCCAGTTCTAACCGTCCATATCTCTTAGCACTTGTAAAAACAGAAACATTGGGTTGTCTACTGAAGCCTTATGACGGAGAGGAACAGCTTGGACCATTTAATACTAATTTGAGTTATCACCACACTTTGTCAGAGGGATAGTACTATGGACTATCCAAAATTCATATGCTGAGGTCTTAATCTCCAGTGTTTCAGTACTTAAAGGTGAGGCCTTTGGGAGGTCATGAGGTCATGTGGACAGAGGCCTCATGACAGGGTCAGTGCCCCAGAAGAGACAGGGGAGACTATCTTTCTCTCTGCCCGGTGAGGAGAATGGAGGAAGGTAGCTTTCACTCGGAACCCAATCAGCCTGCACCTCCAACAGCGAAACATAAAGGTCTATTGTTTAGACTGCCCAGCCTATGGTATTTGTTACAGCAGCCAAAACTGACTAAGACAGAGAGGAATGAGCATATCACTTAAAATTTATGATAAACAGAATAAACAAAACTGAATTTCTCATAATGTGCTGCTAAGGCATTCAGGCTTTGAGAATTTTCCTTTGATTATTTTGATGAGCAAAAGTGCTAAATCCTACTTGGGCTTAATTTATTCCATTTGGCACAAAGCGTTTGAATAGTCCTAAGCTGATATCATATTTAAAACAGAAAAAAGGAATCAATCAGTCATTCTGAGAGGAGCAATGACTAGAAGTCCAAAGACAAGGAATTTTGTTCTGGCAATTTCATTTATTTGCCACATAAGCCTAGAAAAATCACTAACGGTAATTTTAGTGATTTTTCTTATCCCTTCCCCCAACTATACATTTATTTGTACATTCAACAACTATTTTTGAGCACCAACAATATGCTAGGTACTAGAAATCTAGAGATGATAAAAACACTGTCCTTGCCTCTTACTCAAGCTGAGGAGACAAGCAAATAAACAATAACACACAAGGATAAAAGACATTAGCTTGGCCGAACCCACCTACTCCCTGGGGCTGTTGTAAAATTTTGAAAAACTAACTGGAAAATGTATTCAAAACATAAAGCTCCACACAAAGTAAGGTGCTAATTATTTAAGGCATATATATGTTCACCAAAAACAGATTTCTTCATGCAGGCTGTTTGAGTTGTCATTACTGATCTTAATAAGGTATCTAGAAGTACAATGCGGTACAATAAAAAGTAAGTGAACTGCAGCAAAAGCATTCATTTAAAGTTAATGCAAGGTTAAAAAAACAAAACCAATGGAAAAATAAAAACTATATGGTGAGAGCTTCGTAAGTACACAGAAGCCTATGTTTTAAATCATTATACTTCACAATTCTCTATGTCAGTTTAATAAGTTAAAGATCTGTATTTCAAATTAAGTACATTTTTCTAAGGTGAGTTTGTCCTTATCAAATGATTTAATTGTCAAGTCTTAATAAATCTACTTATGTTTAAAAATGAAATTCAACAAAAGGTTGTTGAGAAAGCATACTGAATATAAAACTTGAACTCAAGAACAAAAATCACCATATATATCAAAGGAAACAACATGGATTCATGAATCATGGGAACAGACACCAAAAAAACTCCAAATTTTATTCTTTGGGGATTTTTATTAGCTATATAGTCAAGTATAGATGATCCTCTCTGAACTTTCATTTCTTGCACTTCCTTTATTTTGTTGATCTTTTCAGATTGTTATACATTGAAAAATTAAAACAGTCAAAAAAAGGAATACATTGAGAAGTCCCATTCCCACCAGAACCCCTCCCCCCAACCAAAAGATACACAACTGTGTTTTCCTAGGTATCTTGCCACTGTTCCTTCATGTAGCAAATAATGAACTATGGTGAATACAAGCAAAGCATAGCAAATGTATCCACCACCAAGTACCAACCTTCACAGCTGCTTCATTTATGCAAAACTTTTCTGAGCCAGCTGCTTGTGGTGACAATCGTCAACATTTTTTGTGTGCCTACTGTGTACCAGGTACTATTCGAATGATTTTCCATCTATTAAATCATTTAATCTTCAAAATAACCCTATGATACATCCGCTATTATGTCTACATTTTACAGAAGAGGAAAAGAAGACTAAGAGGTTAACTTGCTAGAGTTTACACAGCAAATAAGTAACTGAGCCATGTTTCAAATAAGCCTTCAGATTCCATACTAATTCCCACTCTCCTACTACTTCTCAGCCTTACTACTTCCAACAGTTTATAGGTAAAAAGCCAAATACTGTGGTAGGCCCAAAAATGACCTCCCAAAAGATAGCCATGTCTAATCCCTGGAACCTGTGAATATTACTTTATGTGGCAAAACATGAAATTAAAGATTTTGAGAGAAAGAGCTTAGCCTGGATTATTCCGGTGGACCCCAAATGTTATCACCGTCACAGTATTGCACACAGCACTACATCTGCTCAAGTAATTTGCTTCACAGGAAAATGGAAAGAAAAAGACAAGAGTACATATTGTTTTAAAGTATATATGGGAAGAAACCAATTAGAACAATTCAACATAGCAAACACTCGGCTCTTAAATTTTAGTTCAATAGTTAAATCACTTGTCCTTAGCAGCAGTTTAAGGAAAACAAAATGAGGAATTTCCTTAGGCTCTCAGGTCTTATATAGGTAAGTTATTTTTGCTATAAACTTTTAGCATTTATTCCCTAAGAAGATGAAGAAATTTCCCATTTAATTCACTGTTTCATTTTATTAACACTAGCAGAACTGATGGAAAATTTAATCATTGCATGTTTCATCAAGTAAAAATTGGAGGAAACCTAGCAGTTAGTAAATTCCAGGCCCACCCATATTGATTGAGGGCCAAATGTGAGGAAAACTCCAGGCTAGTACCTTAGAAGGGAAAAGACTGTATATCAGGGCGGGCAGGAAGGGACCTTATTTTCATAGAGCACCTGAGAGCAGAGTTAGAAAAGATTCAAACACATGCAGACTGCTACTTAAAGCTTTTACAAACAGCATTAACAAATCTACTGAAATTCTTGTATTTCTTAGAAATAACAACTAACAAGATTTGGTCAATCTTATAGTAGACAGCATAGAATGCCTCATTTAATGTAGCCGTAAAAGGCTTCCTCCACAAAAAGCCTTTCTGGTCCCAGTTTGTCAGATTATCATGTATGACCTTGGATGAGTTGACTTTAAATCCATCAACAAGTGTTTCAGGTAATTTGGAGGTTTCCCCAAAGTTAACATATGAATGATTTATTTCTTTTCCTCTTTACTGATACATATGACAGAAGAACTAAGGCATAAGTACTTTGCGAAAGTGCTGCTTTGTTTTTAAGACAAGACATAATTTTCACATGTCTTCCAGGAAGGAGGGACGATTAATTCTGCCTCTTTTTTTTTTTTTAAAGATTTTATTTATTTATTTGACAGAGAGAGAGAGAGCGTGAGAGAGGGAACACAAGCAGGGGGAGTGGGAGAGGGAGAAGCAGGCTTCCCGTGGAGCAGGGAGCCCGATGCGGGGCTCGATCCCAGGACTCTGGGATCATGACCTGAGCCGAAGGCAGACAATGACTGAGCCACCCAGGCGCCCCTTAATTCTGCCTCTTTAGAATTCCAGTTCAAATGACAGAGGTTAAATGAAGTGAAACACATCATAAAGGTCTTTGCACACAGAAACACCCAGAAAACATGCTGCCAGGTAACTGTCAGAGCCGTGTAGGTCGCAGAGATCCAGCAACCAAAACAGAGTTTCATTACTGCAAGTACAAGGCTTTCTTTACATTTTGGTTTTGTTGCCACTCCTATAAAACTAAGTGACTCTATTCTATTTTAACTAATATTAGCCTTTATATATATTTTTCATATTATCAACCAGAAATGTATCTTCTGTTCTTAAGATAATTTATGAAGTTGCTAAATACTGCTGTAAAAACTAGATGGCTTCATTTGTTTGTTTTTTTAACTATATATATTTCAAACTAAGTTATTATAATAGACACTAGGAGAAAAGATCTCCCCCATCCCCTCAACCTTGGCTTAATATTAGAAAAAGGTCTTGGTGGTATTAAACTATTGGGGAGTGAGGGAAATAAAGTTAGCTTTATAATTTTGCTGATTCGCCTGCCATCAAGTCAAACATATTCCAAGATAATATGAAGTAAAACGCCTTCATTTAAGATTTGGATATTTGTGCAGACACTCAATATGACTTAAAGCATTGTGGGGTTTTTTTGTTTTTTTTTTAAAGATTTTATTTATTTATTTGACAGAGAGAGACACAGTGAGAGAGGAAACACAAGCAGGGGGAATGGGAGAGGGAGAAGCAGGCTTCCTGCGGAGCAGGGAGCCCGACGTGGGGCTGGATCCCAGGACCCTGGGATCATGACCTGAGCCGAAGGCAGACTCTTAACAACGGAGCCACCCAGGCGCCCCTTAAAGCATTGTTTTTTAAGAAAGTATAGACATTTAACTCAATTATAATAACCATGATGAAATCATAGATTTTTACAGTTATTTCCCCTCAATTAACAAAGTGTTTAAGTCAAAATAAATTAGAAAATGAGACAGAGTTGCTTTGCCCAGATACTTTCTCATTATATCGTATTAGTCGTCTGGATTATAAAAGCAGTAAAGCAAGAAAAGAGGTATTTTTATTGGGAAGAGAAGGAGCAGAGGGTGGAGTGAAAAGGGGGGAAAACTGAAAGACTGCATAATTCATTATAAATTAGCATGGTCAAACAGGGAATTGCACTGCAACCTTCTTGTCTATAAATCTTAATAGCCAGCACAAAGGGGGCTTTTCTTTCCAAGCCCAAGAAATAGCTGAATACATTTTGCCTGACAAGTATTTTCAGCGTGCCTTTGCTATTTTTTCAAGGCAGAACTTGGAATGAGGTTTAAGTTTTATACTTGACATAAAATTGGTGCAATTATACTCAGTGTCAATGTAGAAATTATTTGTTTATTGTTTTTGTTTTGCTTTGCTCTACTATAGTAAACCTGTGAGTACTGGCTGCTATCTCTCACTCAAAGCCCAGGGTTTCCAATAACAAGAACCACAGCTGTATGGAATGGGTTGCCAGAGATCTGAAGCACCACAAGCGTTACTCATCTGGTCCGGCCCTGCTCTGCAATCTTGGCCAAAAGGCAATGTCAAGTTCACCTCACACTTGGGACACACAAATGAAGAGCTTAAACAGCTCTTCAAAAGATACTTTAAAATGTTAAAAGTAGCTGTTGAGTATAAAGTGGCCTGACATCAATGAAGAATATAACCTACCCGAGATTGCTTTCAATGGGTTTTATGCTATTTGCCAGAAGAAAGGACCTTAATCCACAAAGCTGGCCCATTCATTCATCAGTGGTTTTTATTTAAAAGACTATATTATGTGTTCATAACAAAAAGATCTCAAATACCTATTTTAAAATACAAATAGACAAAAATGCTACTATCGCACACAAAAAAAACATTCATTATAGCATAATCGGTCTTAATTGAAATCCTCACATATATATGATAAAGTTCAAAATGCCCTAATTAGGAAAGTTGATGATTCAATATTCTAAAGTGAGAAAAACCAGCACAAATGAGGTATCACAATAAAATAAGAATTTTTATAAAAATCAAACAATGCACATAGTGACTGTTGCATCAGCAAAATCTACAGCTAATATTAAGACATTACACTAGTCACATTCAGTATCTTTAAAGCCTTATTAGTAAATATTTATGTTTTAATAGATTTTCATTATAACTTAAGAAATTTTAAAATGGCAAATGTACTCCTAAACTATTCATCTTACAAGGACACTAATATTATGAGTCATGTAGGTCATTTTGAGTAAGTTTAGGATGCAAAGAGTATCAAGTCAAAATTCCAGACACACTGAAAACCTTCCTCAGATTTCTTGTGTTATTCATGGGGAGCTTGGGTGGCTCAGTTGTTAAGTGTCTGCCTTCGGCTCAGGTCATGACCCAGGGTCCTGGGATCGAGCCCCGCATCGGGCTCCCTGCTCAGCGGGGATTCTGCTTCTCCCTCTCTCTCTGCCCCTCCCCTCCATTGTGTTCTCTCTCTCTCTCAAATAAATAAATCTTAAAAAAAAAAAAAGATTTCTTGTGCTATCGTAGCTCACAAAACAAATTATTCTAAGTGAGCTAAATCACCAGTAATACTTGTAGTGTAAGATGAGATTCTTACCAAATTATACTAGCCTATAATACATAAGCTTTCTATTAATTGCTTTCTACACTGATTACTTGATAAATTTTTTTTTTCAATTCCTGGTAACAAAGAACCCTATGGTATTGGATTTCAATTGGAGATAACATTGTTAAACTTATCATGTAAATATATATATTTTTAGCTAATACACTAAAAACCCCTCAAAGAAATAACACCCAAGTTGCACACCTAGTGCTCAAGTCTTGGATACCAGATACCACTATCATTAAATAGGACCAGGGCTCCTTGGAGAAATGGCTGATTCCCAGTCTGAGATAGGAAAGCATAAAGTAAATATGGAAAAATGTGTGTTAGAAGGGCAAGAAATATCTAAGACTAATGGGAGATATGTGAAATGGACTAAGGAAAGGATTTGAAAAGATTCATACTGGCCAAATCTAGGGCAGTTTGAGGATCAGAAATAATGTGTACAACAATGGATTGTAACACATTAAATATAAAAGGAAAGAGGATAAATATGATAATTTGTTATTATACATTGAATGTAAAAGGAATTCATGAGTCCATATTGATATCCTAACAAGGAGTGGAGGCAGGGAGCTCTTCTTTATAGGATAATTCAAAACTTAATTTGAGGAAAGAAGAGTACAGTTTTTCAAAAAAACATCATTCTGTAAACCTCAAAGCAATAATTCAAGCAAAGATAATCAATGAATGCTAAAACCACTTGAATAACTGGGTGTTGAGAAATATGATATTCACACCATCTCAAAGTATCATCCCACAGATTATTCATTACAAAGGAGAAAAGATACCTTTACAGTGGAGACATCTGGCGGACACCAACTGAACCTAATGAGCAAATTTAGCATCACTAAAAATAGAACTGACATTATGTGATACAGTGAAAAACTGTGCTAAGCTGGAGAGCCATATACTGAAAGAGAAGTAGCATATAAAGATGGCAGGAGATAAGGCTGGAGTGGTAAACAAGATCCAGATCATGAAGTTAGGATTATGTCCAATCTATGGGTGACGAAACTGAAATTCAGAGAAGTTAGACAACTTCCTCAAAATCAATCCAGTATCTTGTGATATTTGAACCAAGTCCGTCTGATTCTAAAAACCCAGATTCTTTTGACTACAGGAGCCTGGCAACCCCAGCCTGATCCTCTGTTCTCCCAAACTCTGCAAAGACACTTGGCCAAAACTTTGATGCCATCATTCATTGGAGGCCATGAGTCAGACCAACAAACCACTCACATGTCTAATTTAAAAAGACGTTTGCCACTTATAGTTTCTTGAGGAAAAAACCCCAAACCTGTCAATTCACTGGTTATATCTAAAATACCAATATATATTTTGGCAAATCTGTAATTGCATCTGAGAATGGTAAAATTTAGTTTTGTGCAATTTTGGAAGCAAACTTTACTATTCATATTGAATTTCTGTTCTTATTTCCACATTTTGGAGAGAGATCGCCCCATAAGACTAGCAATATCAAAGAGATTTTAAAAATATAACTTTTAAGAGTTTCAGGCAAATGAGGGCGCCTGGGTGGCTCAGTCGTTAAGTGTCTGCCTTAGGCTCAGGTCATGATCCAGGGTCCTGGGATCGAGCCCCTCATCGGGCTCCCTGCTCCAAGGGAAGCCTGCTTCTCCCTCTCCTACTCCCCCTGCTTGTGTTTCCTCTCTCACACTGTCTCTCTCTCTGTCAAATAAATAAATAAAATCTTAAAAAAAAAAAAAAGTTACAGGCAAATATATTGGCAACTTATTATCAAAGTATCTTATCAAACAGGAAAAACAAATGACAAAATACTTTTTAGCAAAACTGTACTTAAAATTTTCCAAACTTAAAACATTTATTCAGAAGTTGTTCCATATCATGAAAAAGGAAGTTCTTCCCCTGATGTGTAATCAGGGTACAAATGGTATGACCCTACTGTGTGACCCTGGGCAATGGACTCATCCTAAGGTTCAGATCTGTAAAATGGTGGTTATAGACTATAGTAGCAATCTGGGGCGCCTGGGTGGCTCAGTCGGTTCAGCGTTTCTTCGGCTCAGGTCATGATCCCAAGGTCCTGGGATTCCCACTCAGCAGGGAGTCTGCTTTTCCCTCTCTCTCTGTTCCTCCCCCCTGTTCACGCTCTCGGTCTCTCAAATAAAATAAAATAAAATAAAGTCTTTAAAAAAAAGAGTAGCAATCTTATAAGGATTATTGTAAAGATTAATAAAGATAATGGGTGTAAAATTCTTAATTATCCTGTCTAGAACGTGATAATTGTTCAATAAATGGTTTCTTGGGTTCTTCTATTTTCTGTTAAGCTCATACAATAAGTAGAATCACAAATCCATTTCCAAGGAAAAAAGTTCCATTATCTCCATACTTTTTTCAAATAAACTAGGAAAACTCTAAACTACGCATCCTGGACGAGGGGTGAGAAACTTGCTTTTGCTACCACCTAGGAGCGTGGCTATTATGGACCTTAAAGACAAATCCATCATGACTACCTTTGCCTCGTGCATCCTCTCTCCTGTCTGGAAGAGATCTCCAGACGTCCTTCTGCAATCCTGTCCTCCTGTCTGCTCCCCCACCCACCCACCCAGGTGTGCCTCTCCAAACCCTTCGGGGGGAGACACAAGCCTTCCCCCTACAGAACTTCCAGATCAGCCTCAGCTCTAGCCCAGCCAGCCTAACGTAGTCTAATGTCTTCTTCCCTTGGGTCATTTCAGAACTGCTGTATTACAGGACTGTTAGGGATGGATTTTAAAGGATACGATTATGATGAATTGTATGCCGACCCTCCCCTACTGTGACTGCCAGGGATCCTGACCCATAACAGGTGCTCTGCTGGACGCAAAGGCACGCGAGACCAGGCACACACACAGGAGCAGCCCGAGCTGCACCACAGCCCTCTCCTTCAGAGGGCAGCCGGACCTCTGTGCGCAGCCCTCGCTCTGTCGACCTCCCTCCCTCCCTCGCGACTGGGCTGAACGGTTCTCTGCTGCACAAACGCACGGCACCCCTGCAGTCCCGCCTTCTCCCTCCCTGTGTATACCCTCCCTGTGCGGCTGTCGGACGGAGCTGCGTTACAGTCAGTTCTGGTTTTGTTCCCATCGGTCCTTCTCGTGACCTCTTGCAATCATGAAAAGTCAGAGGAAACCTTTTAAAGTCACTGCCTCCATCATTTAACCCACATGAGTTAGGAAGATACTAGTTGCGTCTCTGTTTCACTGTGGTATCATCAAAGAGCTACTTAGCCCCCGAGTTGTACACCTGGTACACAGTAAGCACTGAAAAGCATTCATCTGAACAAGCCCCCTCCTCACCATATAATCTTGCCATACCACAGTCAGCCACTAGCTGCCACGGCTCGAAGGCAGGAGCAGGAATGCTTCTCAGGCCACCAACTCGGAGCCTCTAAGCCGGCCTCCCTGGCCTCTTCGGCAGCCAGACTCCTAGGGTCGGCATCAGGCATGCGGACTGTCCTGGGAGCAGAGACTTGCACAAGCCCTTAAATTACTTCCTGTGTACCTGGAGTCAAAGCTGACACCAGTGGGGTCTTCCACCGTCCCATCTCATAGGCCAAGGATTGACCAACCGCCTTCCAACAGATTCCAACTGCCGGAGGCTGAGTACAAGCTCGTTCCCTTTGGCGCCACTGACATCACAGTCCAACCATGGAATCTTAGCCTCACCACACCTCACCCGCCCCTCCCCAGCCAGAGGCTTTCATCTCTCTCAATCAACACTTCCCACCCAAATGAGAATGTGACACCTGACAGTCCGTCACCTTCACTCCTCGGGGACTCCAGGGAAGACTCCTGGGTTTTCAGCGCGACGTGGGGACATGCTGCCAAGAGGGCCTGCAGCCTTCCCAACACACTACCCACTTCGTCGAGAGAGAGCAGCCAGCCGTGCACAGTTCTAAAGCACGATTGTCTATGAAAATGGCAGTGAATGAGTTCTCTGTAAGGTGAGGTTTTAAGATCAGGGTAAAACTTAACCCGATGAGAAAGTGGGTTGTCTCTTGAGGGTCTTTGCTTCTATTTAAGAAACCAAATTGTGTGTGTCTGTGTGTGTGTGTGTGTGTGTGTGTGTGTGTGTGTGTGGATGTCCTAATGTGTCCTTCAGTTGACAGCATAGCACATATTTCTTGCTGGGCTCAGTGTTATAAAATCAGAGCTCCTGCCAGCCTCCCTGCTCTTCACTTCCACACCCTACCTTTCTCTCTCGATCCCACTGAGCTTCCCATTGGCAGACTTACATCCATGTACTTCCTCATCACACCTTTCACTCATACAACACATACTCAGTAAAGGTCCC
This sequence comes from Leptonychotes weddellii, assembly GCF_054177405.1. Taxonomy (NCBI): domain Eukaryota; kingdom Metazoa; phylum Chordata; class Mammalia; order Carnivora; family Phocidae; genus Leptonychotes; species Leptonychotes weddellii. The sequence goes on from NC_138376.1 coordinate 127,982,106, forward strand.
GAGACCACTTAATCAAGGACACAGAAGAAGTACGTGCCCACAGAGGTATCCACAGGGCCCACTAAGCTGCCTGCAACCACTCTGACAGGATTGTATCATGCATAATCACACATTGGTACCTCAAATATTGCTCCTAGTCTATTCCCTCCGCTCTTGCCTCACAAATAAGGAATTAATTCTTTAAACAAACCTGATACAGAAAGCAGTATTAGCCAAATCTAATGTTCAAAGATTTATAGTTAAGTATGATTTCTTATTTCTTCCTCTAGCTACTCAAATGCAATAGCATTAACATTTTGTTTTGCAAACAGTTCTGTATTACACATAATTTGCTAACTTTACTGAGCGTTTGCTATGTGCTATGCAGTGTTTTATGTCAGTTGGCATTATAATATGTAATGCTTACAACTGCCCTAGGAGACGGAAAGGAGGACGCCAATGCACAAAAATTGGTAGACTCCAGGGGCGCCTGGGTGGCTCAGTCGGTTAAGCCTCTGCCTTTGGCTCAGGTCATGATCCCAGGGTCCTGGGATCGAGCCCCATGTCGAGCCCCATGTCCAGCTGTCTGCTCAGCGGGGAGCCTGCTTCTCCCTCTGCTGCTCCCCCTGCTTGTGCTCTCCCTCTGTCAAATAAATAAATAAAATCTCTCTTAAAAAACTGGTAGACTCCAATACTTTTTAAGATCCAGTTGCCCTCTCCTTCAAATTCATTTCAGAAGAGTAATTACTTTTAAGATTTCCTCGTCTCTAGATGCCCCGTTCCCTGACATTTTTACACTAAGAACTTGCTAGTAGACAACTTCTGAGTCCTTCAGAGAATTTACATCAATTAGTCAGGCTAGCTGTTCTCTGATGTTTTTATTTGCCCTCCCATGCATAACCAGTACATCTCTCATGCCTGCCTAATTTATTAATACTACTTTCTGATTATACTGTCTCTTTTCAAAGTCTCTGTAAATATGAAGAGTTCTACACTGAAGAGCCTTACCTAGGACTACAGTATGGAATCCAACTTTACCCTGGGTGCAATAATTAATGTGGTAGATGTCCGAAAATGAAGGAGAAAATCGCTTTTACAATCAATATTTTTTGAAGAAGACACTAAGATCAGGGTATACTGAGCAAAGCAGGTTGATGAGATCAGTCTGTACTTTCCTTGCAGCCTTTCCTCTCTGCACAACTTGCCTGGCCCCAGTAGTCTCCATAAGCTTTTACAGAGACAGGAAAATAAATCAAGAAAGCAACTCCAGCTAAGGCGTCAGGCAGCGATGACACAGACAGTAAACCAGTCCCGGACCCACCCATCCCTCCAAACCATGTCACACTCTTTCTCAACCAAACACTCAGAGACTCAGCTGCCACCCACAGGAGCTGTCCCAGGACAACTGGGCCTCTGTGACTGATTAATATATGTACCACTGGAGTGTCCTTCCAAACAGGCAATTTGGTCACTGCGGAAAGTAACTGGGAACAGTATTTTGGAGCAGGGGAAGACTTAGCAGGAAGCCAAGTTTCAAGGCCTAGCACTTGCACAGGCCCCTTCCAAGGTCCCGAGAAAGACCTGAGTGAGGAGTTTTGGTGATATTTGCAAAAGTGAAAGATTTTTGTGTCCTTTTTCATAAAGAAGACATCCTTATAAAGTTCAACCTCACAGAACTCCAGTGCTCCTAAATTGTGCTTTATACAATGCAAGGCTCGCACTGAAAGATAGATGGCTAAAGTCTAAGCTAGTCTGTATTATATTTATTTATGTGATATGAGAAGTTGTTTTTCCTCCAATATGAAAACAAAATTAACTTTCAGAAGGGAGATAACTAAAAAACAAGTTTCATGTTAAGAAGAATAAAATAATTATGTAATATGACATGCCTCCTTTTTAGATATATCTTGAAACACCTTTGGTAACCCATGAGCATCTTTTTAAAAATGTATTGTCTGACGAGTCTGCATGAATAAGTCTGGGACAGCAATCAAAGCTCTCCCACAGGATCCTGCTGTGCAGCCATGTTGAGGAAAAATACATGTTCCAAAAGGTTTATGGGCTTACAGCCTGTGACAACTCCTTAAAAAGTCACTGATATTTATTATAAACTAGTATCGTACTTTAGTGACCTAAGGGCCAAGGCAACTGTAACCTGCGTTGTTACCAAGAAACAATTAAAACATAAAATCAGAGAAGTAAAAATTAAGTAGCAAAAATGACAGTTCTAACACCCCATGTTGTAGCTGAAAGGATTCTAGTCAAAACGGTAAGTACCCGTAAATGGGAAGCCTTTTGAGTAAGAAAGGGGAATCCTCCTGTAAGTGCTCAGTCCTCAGATACAGCGTTCCCTCCTAAGGCATTAGGATTCTAAGCCCCTCCCACACTGCTCAGATGATAGGCATTTGCTGAAGGTCAAGGAGGGACAGTACACCTGCTGGGATGGGAGGAGTGTTCCTCCAGGGAGCAACTTGGTGGCAGCCTTTGGCTCACTGACAACTGGAAACAGAAGCAGTACTAGAAATGTAGTGAAAGAGGCAAATCCCATGTTGTCTGTAAAGCAGCTTTTACCTGAATGTTTGTCCACTGGGAAATGAATAAATAAAAAGTTATATAAGCAGGGTGCCTGGGTGGCTCAGTCGGTGAAGCGACTGCCTTCGGCTCAGGTCATGATCCTGGAGTCCCGGGATCGAGTCCCGCATCGGGCTCCCTGCTCGGCAGGGAGTCTGCTTCTCCCTCTGACCCTCCTCCCTCTCATGCTCTCTGTCTCTCATTCTCTCTCTCTCAAATAAATAAATAAAATCTTAAAAAAAAAAAAAAACCTTTTAAAAAAAAAAACAAAAAGAGGGACAGTCAACTATGTCAATTGAGAGGTTAATAAGATGAGGACAGGGCGCCTGGGTGGCTCAGCTGGTTAAGCGACTGCCTTCGGCTCAGGTCATGATCCTGGAGTCCCGGGATCGAGTCCCGCATCAGGCTCCCTGCTCGGCGGGGAGTCTGCTTCTCCCTCTGCCCTCTTCCCTCTCGTGCTCTCTGTCTCTCATTCTCTCTCTCTCAAATAAATAAATAAAATCTTTAAAAAAAAAAAAAAGTTGTATAAGCAAACAATGGAACACTATCCCTCAATTAGATGAAGCAGGCAATAAAACCACACCAATTACCATCCAAACTGGAAAAACTTCTACTTGTTTAAGCCAATTCTTACAGAGCTGGTTCCTTCTGGGATACATGGGAAGTACAACAGTCAAGACATGTACGTAAAGAAAATAGTATTTAGGGGCACCTGGGTGGCTCAGTTGGTTAAGCGACTGCCTTCGGCTCAGGTCATGATCCTGGAGTCCCAGGATCGAGTCCCACATCGGGCTCCCTGCTCAGCAGGGAGTCTGCTTCTCCCTCTGACCCTCCTCCATCTCGTGCTCTCTCTCATTCTCTCTCTCGCAAATAAAAAAAAAAAATAGTATTTAGGATTAGCAAAGAAGAATGTGTGACAAACAGGGAGGCTTTGCCCTACCACTGAATTTAAAAATTAGGTTCCCTCCTAGCACCCAGTTCTTCTCTTTTGTAGCCTTTATCACAATTTTTAACAGTAAATTTACCAAGTAACTATTCATATAATTGCCTTCTTCCTCACTCTGCAGTAAAGCTCAGTGAGGATAGTGGCCATTATATCCCAAAGATAACACAGTACATGATAAATACTAGGCACCAAATAACTAGTTTCAATAAGTAAATCATTATCTGTAGCTTCAAGCGCTACTGACACTTTGACATCTTACACGTACTTGACAGCAGGTCAGCTCTCTCTTCTAAATATCAGCCCCTTCTGACCCAACTGACTGACATATGTACCTGAATGCCCGTTACCTGGCTACCCCAGACGCTGCATTACAAAACTGAACTTACCTTCTAAAAAAATTGTTTCCGTACTGTCAAAGAATGCAAAGAGAGATACACAGAGTGTCCTTTGTAGCATTACTTGCAAGTGCAAACATAAAGAAATAAATGGAACATCCTAATGGAATAGCATACTACTTACCTTTTTACACTAATGAATGAAGGAGATCCATCTCTGTGCACTTAAGTGGAACAAGCTGGAAAGCTGCTCATCCTAGGTTATTAAATGACAAAAGAATGTTGCAAAAGGTACTATCTCTGTTTGAGGCGATCATTACACACGCATGTGGTTGAAAACATGCAGGGGAAAAACTACCAGGTCACGTAGGGGAGTGGGATTTCTCCTTTTACTTTGGACACTGTTCACATCATTGAGTTTTCTAAGTGAATAATCCCGACACACAAAAAATTTAACAGTTAAAAAGCACTCAGAAAACAGCCCTTTTCTGCATTCCTCATCTTTAGTACAAACTTCTCACTCAAGTTCACCAAATCCAAAACTTGGTAGCTCTCCTGGGCTCCTCCTTTCCCTCACTTCTGAAATTTTATAAACAAACACATCTTTATCAATTTTAATTCCTTAGCATTGCTTCTGTCTATTCTCTCCATCCCATCCCCTCTGCCTTCATCATTTCTCTCTCTATAGCAGTCCACTAACTGGCTTCCTTTCCTTCATCTGTCACCCCCTCAACTCCACCTTTGACTTCTAGAACCCACACTAAAAGGAGGAAGCAAGCAAGCAAGCCACAGCACAGACTTAACCCTTCCAGTGGTTCCTTACAGCCTATGCAATAGAGTTTACTCAACTTAGTCTGCCCAGGACACCTGCCAAAACCTCATCTCCCACCATTTCCCCCATTGTGCTCCGTATTTTTCTAATAATAAACTTCTTGCAGTTCCCTAAATCTTCCATAATTTTGTTCATGCTATTTCCCTTAGTCTGGGATGTACTTCCCTTTCCTACCCCTGGTGAGAGTAAAATGACTTCTGCTTAAGAACTCAAGCCAAGCATCACCTCCTCCATCAAACTCTCTGCTCATTTTCCCTCAAATGGAATGCTCCTTCCTTTGTGCTCTCCCTAAATCTCCTACTGAACCAATAAAATCAAGTGGGAACTACCATGTATTGCACACTGCTGAGGGCCAGGAACTTAGAAGGTTTTGTGCATTCCATGCTAATGCTATTTTGAGGTAGGTAGGCTTCTGCATTTTATAGCTTATAAAATGTTGAAACTTCTCCCATTTTAGGAATGACAAAATAGAAGTCAGAAGGGTTAGCTGGGAGGGCAGGGGAGTGAGAACTTGTCCAAAACCTTACAGTAAAAAAGAGAGATTTTGATTCCAAATATTTCCAGCACCCACTGTGCTGCAACACTTTTATTAACATTTCATTGTACTTACTTGCTTACATTTCTCCTTTTCTTTGTAAAATCCTAATCTTGTGGATAGGGACTATTTCTGATTCATGCTTTGATCCTCAGACCTAGTACAGAGCTGGGCACACATCAGGAGCTCATAGATATTTGTGGACAGTGCAGCTAAGTGAGTCAGGGAGAGCAAGGCCATTACAGGTACAGGATTTGGAGTTACACAGCATGACCTTGAACAAACTATGACATCTCCAAGCCTCAGTTTCCCTAAAAGTGCAACAGTGATGAAAAGAACTTTGTATAGGGCTACTAAAAATAGTTAACAAGATGACACAAATACAGCACCTTCCACACAGCCTGGAACACAGTATAGTCTTAAAAATGCTGTCAAAAGTTACAGTATCAATGAGGAAAAAGAAACTCATTATAGGGGCAAGCATCAGCCTGTAAGGGCTAAGTTTTGTTGAAATAAGAAACTATCCCAGAATCTTAGTAACTTAAAACACCAAGGAGGGCACCTGGGTGGCTCAGTTGGTTGGGTGACTGCCTTAGGCTCAGGTCATGATCTCAGGGTCCTGGGATTGAGCCCCTCATTGGGCTCCCTGCTCAGCGGGGAGCCTGCTTCTCCCTCTCGCTCTGCCACTCCCCTGCCCCCGGCCTGTGCTCTCCTGCTCTCTCTGTGTCAAATAAATAAATAAAATCTTTAAAAAAACAAAAACAAAAACGCCAGTGATTTATTTGCACTCACTATACTTGCCCACTTAAGTTCTGGTGATTTACCTCTACTTTGTTCTCACTCAGGAACTCAAAATACAACCTCATCTGGAACATCACTGCCTACCCCACCTGGGGAAGGAAACATGGGAAACTGTGGCTCTTAAAGACTTCCACTGTTGGGGCGCCTGGGTGGCTTAATCGGTTAAGCATCTGCCTTTGGCTCAGGTCATGATCCCGGGGTCCTGGGATCAAGCCTCACATCGGGCTCTCTGCTCAGCAGGGAGTCTTCTTCTCCCTCTCCCTCTGCCTCTCCTGCTCGTGATCTCTCTCTCTCTCTCTCTGTCAAATAAATAAAATCTTAAAAAAAAAAAAAAAAAAGACTTCCACTGTTAAGCAGCACACCTCACCTCCTTCCACACTTTATTTGTCAGAGCAACTCACATGATCATAAGTTTGACAGGAGCAGGGAAATGCAATCTTACCTCAAAAGCCAGAAATATCACATCACTATTGACTACAGTGGAAATGGAAGAGCATTTCTTGGAGGAGTAAGTGCACCAGGTTCAGCAAATGGGAGAAAAGCTGAGGGAAGGCAAAAGGAAAGGAATGGACAAAAGTGGGCAGACATGAGTAAGTCAGGTCTGGGGAGGAGCATCTACGGTATGGCATGATGCAGCTGGATGTGGAGACTGCAGGAGCTGGGGCCAAGGAAGACAGGCCGTTTGAGACTGTTAGGGACATTTTTGCTGTAACAGTGGTCCTCTGGGTGCTGGGAACCCAGGAGATTGGGATGATATCGGAATTTAATAGGATCAATGTAGAACTCTTTATATTCCAATAGGAAGTATGTTTGTTCTGTTGTTACTTTGTCAAAAGTATATTCACATGTTATCTGTCTTCTTGCTTCACAACTTAGAAATAGCAAAATAATCTTTTTTCAAAATATTTTTCCCACTTAGATGGAGAAAAAGTTAACTTCTGGAAACCTACTGACAATAGGACACTGATCATCACAAAGAGCAGTTTCTCCTCCCTGGAAGGGGTTATAGTACACTTCCCAGTCCTTGACTGAGTGTGGCCGACGAAGCTGTAATGTAATGATTCAAACGCTGCCTTAGAAAACGTCCCACAGACTGAGGCTGGGCAGATGCAGTGTGAAGAGAGTTTTATGTATGTGACATTATCTCCACCTAAGTTCCAGAGTCTCTGGTGTCAGCTGAATTTACAGAGCACAGGGAGGGGTCACCCTAGCATTCTTCTGCGAGCATTAGGAGATAATGCCAAAATGCCTGTCCTGCCAAAGATTTGCTCTACTATTCTGTGAAGAGTGATTTTAATTCAAGTATTGATTTCTGCCAGAAATGATAACTCATGGAATTTTTTAAAAGATTGTATTTATTTGAGAAAGAGAGAGCCCGCACAAGTGGGGGAGGGGAGGGCAGAGGGAGAGGGAGAGAACCTCAAACAGACTCCCCGCTGAGCACAGAGCCCAACACAGGGCTCGATCTCACAACCCTGAGGTCATGGACCTGGGCTGAAATTAAGTCGGAGACTTACCAACTGAGCCACCAAGGCACCCCAACTCACGGGATTTTTAAATACAGTGCCTACTTGTAGGCCCTGCTCCTGTGTGCACTAACCTCACACACACCTTCCTTTTCTTAAGTGCTTTACAAGTAAGTTGCCCTCAAAACTATTTAACCTTTATTGTGAGAGAGAGATAGTGAAGCAAAGAAAGATGGCAGCATGAGGAGTCAGAAAACCTTTTTCTGGTTTAAGTCCCTGCCCTTAAACTCCTATTTGGCTTAAGGAGTTCTGCCAGTCCAACTTCAAGCTTTCACTCAGGAGTCTTCTAATGGAAGCAGCTGAGGGCCCAAGCCAGTTCTGAAGTCAATCCTAATATTGTTTTAAACCCTTGGCTCTGCTTGTAACTCTCTCCTGAAATGGTGTCCTTTCCACTGAATAAAATCCCAATGTTTGTTGCTCGACCCTTTCAACTGCAAGAGAAATAATCCCAACTCATAAGTAGCTAAGCCAAAAACAAAACAAAACAAAACCCCAAAAGGTATGAAGCTGTCCCCTGGTCCAATGGCAAACCTTGTGTGACAAGAAACCCAGGATTGTTATACTAAACCATTGAGATTTTCAGGGCACTTATTACTACATTGTAAGTGAACCTATCCTGACTACCAGGCTCCCTGCACA
>NC_138376.1:127990369-128064761 GCF_054177405.1 Leptonychotes weddellii
ATCTATACCACCTTTTCCCTAGTATTGAACACATACATTGTAAACATACAAAAGACAACGCAAATTTCATTTAGGTTTTCAAAAATCACCACATACTGAACAATAAATACTGTTAGGAACAAATATCTACACAAGAATATCCATGCTAAATTACCTACTATAAATCTAAAAGTAGACCAAATGAGGTTTATATTGCTCAAAGAATAATAAAAAGTAGTTGTTGATATGAAACATTTGTTATTCTCCTATTTCTCTGAACTATGGCAACCCTCGGGGAGAATCTTTTCATTCCCTTCCCCAACCCAACACATGTAAACAAACATCAGATATACTTTCCTTATCCACATACACTTGTGAAACCATCTTCACATTGGAAAATGATGTGAGAAATAAACCTTATGGTTTTGTCCCATACCAAGATGAAAACTAACCAAAGTATACATTAAGAAGCTACTAAAATAGCCCACAAAGCATCTGTTCCAGCAAGAGAGTCTCACCTCACTACGTTTCTTTCATGAATAACTATAAAAATATCTAAGCATCCACACATCAAAAACTTAATCTTACCATTTTAGCCAGAAGAGCATAAATTCAAACAGAATGACATAAGAACTATCAGCGAAGTCCTTTACTACATCTGTAATCAGAAACAGTGCTTAAAGCTAAAAATGCATTCAAATCTGACACATAATATATTCAAAAATTCAAACAAAAAAAGGATATTTTCCCTTTATTTAGGAGATGGTTGCTCTTTTATATTTACTAATTTTCCTTAACACAGGCATACTTTCAACTGAAAAAAAAAAATCTCTCACTTCGTTTTTGTTCCTTGTATCATGTGGTAAAATAGAAGGGAATGTCTGTTTCCCAACAGAAGATGCCTTTTCAAGAGTAATGTTACATATTCTTTATGTGTGTTCGGATTTTTTTTATGGTATCACACTCCATAATTCAGGTAGTCAATGAACTGAGAACTTAATTGATTATAGTCAAGAAATTGCCGATTTGTAGACACTGTGGAAGCCCAAAGAACTGTAAGGTAGTTATAAAATTTATTATTCATCACAACTAAGTATGAAATTATCTAAGTGAGTCAATATGTAAGTTTGTCTTCTGAACAGGAATATAAAAGGTAAGGACATGGTAATATTTTAACTAACAACTATACTCCAACCCTTATTTCTCTCTCTTCAACCTCAGACCCTACATTAACTACCAAACCAGCTTATCCTTTCTACTCATCTATCCAGCAAACACTTCAGATTCAATTTGAACTGAATTCAACATCTCCTTCCCCAAACTGGTCCTTCTCCTGGGACCCCTTTCTCAATACCATACCTGAAACCTGGAGGTCTTCCTGTGTTCCCAGCCATCCTCCCATCTCTGCCACATGCAACCACAAACCCCAATTCTGCTAATTATGCCACAGACATTCAGGCGCTTCCACTCTTTTCACCCCTTTTGTCAGTTGCTAGGTCCTAAGAATTTCTGGATTATTTCTCCACTGTGCTAACTATTCGGTCTTAAATTATGCCCCTCCAAACCATCCTTCATAAATGCCAAGTAATCCTTGTAAATGCTAATTTAATGTTATTCTTCATACTCCCATCCTTAAAAACCTTTAGCCAATTCTCATCACTTGAAGATGAAGCCAAAACTGTTAAAAGAACAAATAAAGCCCAAAGTTAGTAGAAGAAAGGAAATAACAAAAATTAGAATTGAAATAAATGAAAGAGAGACTAAAACAGAAATGATCAATAAAACTAAGAGCTGGTTTGTTGAAAAGATAAACAAAATTGGCAAACCCTTAGCTAAACTCACCAGGAAAAAAAGAATCAGAAATGAAAAAGATGTTACAACTGATACAACGGAAATAAAAAGGATCATAACAGACAACTATAGAAATTCTATGCCAAAAAATTGGACAACCTAGAAGAAATGGATAAATTCCTAGAAACATACAACCTACCAAACTGAGTCATGATGAAATAGAAAATCTGAACTAGCAAGATTGAAACAGTAACCAAAAACATCCCAACATTAACAAAGCCCACAATCAGAAGGCTTCACTGGTGAATTCTACCTAACATTCAAAGAAGAATTAATACCAATCCTTCTCAAACTCTTCCAAAAAACAGAAAGGGGTGGGGGGAGGCTTAAAAAAAACATTTTATGGGGCCAGCACTACCCTGATACCAAAACCAGACAAGAATTCCACAAAAAAAGAAAATTACAGGTCAATATCCCTGATGAACATAGATGCAAAAATCCTCAAAAAAAAAAATTAGCAAACTGAATTCAACAATACTTTAAAAGGATCATTCACCATGATTAAGTGAGATTTAGTCTAAGGATGCAAGGATGGTTCAACATTCACCAATCAGTCAATGTGATACACCACAATAGCAAAAGGAAAGATAAAAATCATATGATCTCAATAGATGTAGAAAAAGCATTTGACAAAATTCAGTATCTGTTTATGATAAAAACTCTCAACAAAATGGATATAGAGGGAATGTACCTCAACCCAATAAACACAAACTATGACAAGCCCACAGCTAACGTCATACTCAACAGCAAAAAGCTGAAAGCTCAGAAACAGACAAGGATGTCCACTCTTACCACTTTTATTCAACACAGTATTGGAAGTCCTAGCCAGAGCAGTTATGCAAGAAAAAGAAATAAAAGGCACCCAAATTGGAAGGAAGAAGTGCGGCACCTGGCTGGCTCAGTCAGGGGAGTATATGGCTCTTCATCTCGGGGTTGTGGGTCTAAGCCCCACATTGGATGTAGAGATTACTTAAAAATAAAATTGGGGCACCTGGGTTGTACATCTCTTGGGCATTCATCTCTTGGTTTTGGCACAGGTAGGGATCTCAGGGTCATGAGATTGAGCCCCACATTAGGCTCTGTGCTTGGTGTGGAGTCAGCTTGGGTTTCTCTCTCCCTTTCCCTCTGCCCCTTGCCACCACCCATACCCCCCCCAAATGCTCACGCTCTGTCTCTCAAATAAATATTTTTAAAAATTAAATAAATAAAATCTTTAAAATAATTTAAAAATAAAAATAAATAAGTAAATTTTTAAAAAGGAAAGGAGGAAGTAAAACTCACTATTTGCAGATGACATAATGTTATACATAGAAAATCCTAAAGACTCCATCAAAAAATTATTAGAACTAAGAAATGAATTCAGTAATGTTGGACACAAAATCAATATACAAAAATCAGCTGTGTTTCTGTACACTTATAACAAACCATCAGAGAAATTAAGAAAAAGATCCCATTTACCACTGCATCAAAAAGAATAAAATACCTAATAAAGTTAACCAAGGAGGCAAAAGACCTGCATATTGAAACTACAAGACATCAGTGAAAGGAACTGAAGAGAACACAAATAAATGGAAAGATATTCTGTGTTCATAGGTTAGAAAAATTAGTATTGTTAAAATGTCCATACTACCCAAAGCAATATACAGATTCAATGCAATTTCCATCAATATTTCAATGGTATTTTTCACAAAAATAGAACAATCCTGAAATTTGCATGGAACCACAAAAGGCCCTGAATAGCCAAAGCAATCTTGAAGACAAAGAACAAAGCTGGATGCATCACACTCCCTATACTTCAAACTATATTACAAAGCTGTAGTAGTTAAAACAGTATGGTACTGGTGTAAAGACAGACACGTATATCAATGGAACAGAGCAGAGAGCCCATAAATAAACCCGTGCATACAAAGACAATTGCTTTGTGACAAAGGAGTCAAGAATATACAATGGGGAAAAGACAGTCTTAAACGGTGCTGGGAAAATTGGACAGCCACATGTATGCAAAAGAATGAAACTGGGCCACTATCTTACATCATACACAAAACTTAACTCAAGATAGATTAAAGACTTGAACATATAAGACCTGAAACCATAAAACTCCTAGAAGAAAACATAGGTGGTAAGCCCCTTGATGTCAGTGTCAGTGAGGATTTTTTTAATCTGACACCATAAGCAAGACAACAAAAGCAAAAATTAACAAGTGGGACTACATAAACTAAAATGCTTCTGCACTGCAAGGAAACCATCAACAAAATGAAAAGGAAACCTACTGAATGGGAGAAAATATTTGCAAATCATATATTCTATAAGGGGTTAATATTACAAATATGTAAAGAACTCCTACAATTCAATAGCAAAAACCAATCCGATTAATAAATGGGCAGAACAGGGTCGCCTGGGTGACTCAGTTGGTTAAGTGTCCAACTCTTGATTTTAGCTCAGGTCATGATATCAGGGTCGTGCTCTGGCTCCATGCTCAGTGTGGAGTCTGCTTAAGATTCTCTCTCTCTCTCTCTCTCTCCTTCTCCCTCTGCCCCTGCCCCCGCCCATGTGCCCTCTGTCTAAACACATAAAATAATCTTTTATAAAAATAAATAAATAAATAAATAGGCAGAAGACCTGAATTTTTCCAAAGAAGATATACAGATGGCCACATGAAAAGGTACATGAAAAGATGCTCAACATCAATAATCATCAGGGAAATGCAAACCAAAATCATAATGAGATGTTACCTCACACTTCTTAGAATTGCTATTATCAAAAAGACAAGAAATAACAACTGTTGGGAAGGATGCAGAGAGAAAGAAACCCTTGTGGGAACATAAACTGGTGCAACCACTATGGAATACAGTATGGAAATACCTCAACAAATTAAAAATAGAGCCACCACAGGATCCAGAAATTCTACTAGTGGATTTTTATCCAAAGAAAATGAAAAATATAATATGCATCCCTATGTTCATAACAGCATTATTTACAATAGCCAAGATATGGAAACAACCTCAGTGTCCATTGATGGATGAATGGATAAAGAAATTGTGGTACATATATACAATAGCCTTAAAAAAAATGAAACTTTGCCATTTGCAGTAACATGGATGGACCTCAAGGGCATTAGGCTAAGAGAATTAAATCAGACAGAGAAAGAGAAATACTGTATGATCTCTCTTACATGTAGAATCTTAAAAACAAACAAACTCATAGATACAGAGAACAGATTGGAGGTTGCAAGAGGCAAGGGGTAGGGGTGAGAAATGAGTGACGTGTTTTTTGTGGGGTTTTTTTTAGTTTAAATTAAATAAAAATTTACGAATAAAGTGCACCTCTGGCACATACAAAAATAAATAAATAACTGCTTATATGGCTTCTAAAAGTCTGATCCCAAATCCCCTCTTCAGCTTCACCTCCCACCACTCAACTCCCTACTATAACTCCAAGCACACAGACCTCCATGGATCATATGTGCATCTCCATAAGTGCATCTCATGTCTGGCTTTGATTCTTGCAGAACACCCTGCCTCCCAACCTTCCTTCACCCCAACCTGGTTAACGCCTACTTATCTTCCAAGCCTCACTTGCAAGCTTCACTGTGACTAATTCCAGTAGGATTTCCCCCAACACAGCAAGCCTGGACCAGATGTTCTCTGATATTCTCTCTGGAACAGAGACTAGTTTTATTTTGTTCACTGCTGTACTTCCCACATCTAGAAGAGTTCCTGACACACAGGAGGCATTCAGTAACTATCTGAATGAAATGAACTAGAATGGAGAAAAGATGTTAAAATCCCTGTGCAGATTCAGTGAGTCTCCTGATCAAACAGAAATAAGGAACGCTAAGTGTGGCAACTATTCACAGCAAAGAATGGGATAAAATAGGAATCTAAGCCAAGTGTTAAATTCATTGGACAGAATTTGCAAATACATATAAGATAGTGTAATTCCAGTCATTATCTTAAGAAAAAGCAAATTTGATAAGGTAGCTAATTGTCATAACAATTATGTGAAATGTATCATTTTAAATGTCAGTTTTCTAAAAACATGCTTTATTCAGACACTCTCAACAAATTCTGTTGAATATTTCTGATACCAAAGTGATGAAGATAAGTTTAGATATTTTCCATATGTGACAAACAGAAGCAAAAGGCAGATAGATTATCAGGCTCTGATGAAAGCAATGAGATAGTATCACTTCGTTGGATTTTTAAAAGAATTAAAAAAACGATAAAGCATTAGATTTGTGAGTCCGATATTCTTTTAACTATGATAGGTATCAAAATACTTAAAGTTTTATCTTAAAACTCCTTTTAGCAAAGTACTATTTATGCATAATAACAAGCTTTAATTCAGCTTAATTTTATTAGGTGACTGCTCAGTTTATTTTACTACAATTCAAGTGTCTTCTCACACTTCTGCTGCTTTGTCCCAGCACCTCCCTCAGCGTCCACCGCCGTGAGCTCACACCATTTCCCTGTTTGTGGTCACTTTCATTTTCTGGTTCCTGTGATCTAACCCCAAGTTCTCGCCGGGTTTGCAGTATTGCAGGGGAATGTATGAATCACACCCTCAAGACCAAAGCGGAGGGGAATAAAGCAAAACCTATTTTCATTGATTCACATTAGATACTTTAAAATCCTGACTTTTGCCCACAAACTTCAATTTTCTTCCTTGAGTTTTATGCCTGATTTGCAGTTTGGAAATACTGGCTTTCTAGTAAGTTGCTTGGACTGAATTTCCTCTGTTTTTCTTTCCAACTACACACAAGGCATTTTCCAGGTCAGCTGTGTGTTATTTGTCCCTTATCCACATGACACAGGACGCAAGTTAACAGAACTAAATAGAAGCAGTGGCTGGTATACCCACTCTCTTTACTCAAACCCTATCAGGAACTAATTTATAAAACTCTTCTGAAAATAAGTGCTGTCTCTAGCACAAAGCCCGGTTTTGAAGGGGCAAAACTTCCCTTAACATACTTAGCAAGGAAGCAGGCTTAGGTCCCAGGGAACAGCCTTCAACAGCCACAGCGTGACCTCAGGACATAGCTGCTTCTTGGCAGCCACAGTAAACACTTTTAAAAAAATAATCCCATTTCTTCCCCAAGTGGCTTTCACTTCTTTAGAGAAGCATTTTCTTTAGGCAGACAGACGAAAGAGGGTGGATCTTTGGTGGAGTTTTCTAAAGTTTCTTTGTGTTAACTATTACAATATACAGGTAATGCATGCAGGACAGCTGATGTCGTTGCCACATGCACTTGGCCTGGGTGCCAAATTAATGCCCTACTAGCAAATTATTACACAGCCACTGAATGTCAAAGACTAGCTTCCTTCCAGCACAAATGAATTTCGTTAATAGACAACTTATTGCAATCAGTTTCTCCTGAGTCCAAGCAATTCAAAATACACTACAGCTTCTCCACGAATGAAAGAAAAACAGTTGATTTCTAAACAACAAAGAAAAAGGCATGACATTGTGCACCACCAGCATTTTCACAAAAATTCAGAACTCTTTATACAAAAATTTTGGAATAGATAATTTTTCCAATGTATTTTATTGAAAAGAAGTATTTTATTTTTTAATTGTACTGGCAGACATCTCTTGAATGTATGCAGAATGATTCAATGCTATTCTTGTATTAGATGCCTAGAATCAAAACTAGGGGCATAAGTTCAAGAAAAGGTATCTGAAAAAAAGAAAGGGGGAAGGGGAAGGGAAGAAGGAAGGAAGGAAGGAGAAGAAAGAAGAAAGAAAAGAAAGAAAGAAAGAAAGAAAGAAAGAAAGAAAGAAAGAAAGAAAGAAAGAAAGAAAGAAAGAAAAAGAAAAAGAGAGGAAGACAGGCAATGTATCTTAGTACTAGAAATACTTGTAATGACAAAAGATTGACATTTTCTCAAAAGCACTGAAAATGCTTTCTCAAGTGTGGTTACATTTCCATCAAACTGAAACACTGGAGAAGTTCTGGGACAAGCACAGAAGCCCAAAACGGTAAAGCTTCCTACAGAGGAACAGTTCCTTCCCATCATCAGACTCCATTAGGCAAGTTGACCCCCTGCAAAGGCAAAATACTCAAGGAAACGGTGCCTTGAAATCAGGAAGGGGTCAACTTTAGGAATGGCAATATCTAATGGAGTGCCACACCTCTTCAATTCAATAGGAACAATTTAAAATGAGCCTTGACATCTAATCAGCTACCAGACATCAGTACTACAGTGGAGGGAGGAGAGGAACAGGGAACCCGGAACTTCTGGTACCAAGGAACAGCCCTTCCGCTTGCTAGGAAGGAGGGGTTTCTCAGGACATGGGATGCTCTGAGCTAAAACTGGGGAATTCCCAGGTCAGCCAGGACCCACTGATCAGCTTTCCCAGTACAGATATGACAAGGGTATGTGATTTAGCCAGGGTAAGTGTCAGCCAAACACAAAATCAATATTTCTTCATTAGTTAACATACAGTGTTAAGTTTTAGGTGTACAATCTAGTATTTCAACAATTCATACATTACTCAGGCTAATCAGGATAAGTGTTCTCTTAATCCCCTTCACCTATTTTACCCATTCCCCCACTCTCCTCTAATAACCATTAGTTTGTTCTCTATACTTAAGTCTGTTTTTTGGTTTGTCTTTTTCCTTTGCTCATTTGTCTTGTTTCTTAAATTCCACATGAGTGAAATCATATGGTATTCTCTGACTTACTTCACTTAGCCTTATATTCTCTAGTTCTATCCATGTGATTGCAAATGGCAAGATTTCATTCTTTTTATGGCCGAATAATATTCCATTATATATATATACCACTTCTTTATCCATTTATCAGTCACTGGACACTTGGGCTGCCACCATATCTTGGCTATTGTAAATAATGCTGCTATAAATATAGGGGTGCATTATCCCTTTGATTCAGTGTTTTCATATTCTTTGGGTAAATACCCAGTAGTGCAATTACTGGATTATATGGTAATTCTATTTTTAACTTTTTGAGGAGCCTCCAAACTATTTTCCACAGCATCTGCACCAGCTTGCATTCCCATCAACAGTGAACCAGGGTTCCACTTTCTCCACATCCTTACCAACACCTGTTGTTTCTTGTGGTTTTGAGTTTAGCCATTCTGACAAGCGTGAAGTGATATCTCATTGTAGTTTGGATTTGCATTTCACTGATGATGAGTGGTGTTGAACATCTTTTCATGTGTCTGTTGGTCATCTGGATGTCTTTGGAAAAATATCTCTATGTCTTCTGCCCATTTTTAAATTGCATTATGCATTTTGGAGGTGTTAGGTTGCATAAGTTCTTCATATATTTTCGATACTAACCCTTTATTGGATATGTCATTTGCAAATATCTTCTCCCATTCAGTAGTTTGCCTTTTAGTTTTGTTGATTGTTTCCTACGCTGCACAGATTTTTATTTTGATGTAGTCTCAATAGTTTATTTTTGCTTTTATTTCCTTTGCCTCAAAAGACATATCTAGAAAAGTTTTGCTACAGCCAATGTCAGAGACATTCCTGCCTGTGGTTTCTTGTAGGATTTTTATGGTTTCCGGTCTCACAGTGAGGTCTTTAATCCATTTGAGTTTCTTTTTTGTGTATGGTGTAAGAACGTGGTCCAGTTTCATTCTTCTGCATGGTGCTGTCCAGTTTTCCCCACACCATTTGTTGAAGAGACTTTTTCCCATTGGACATTCTTTCCTGCTTTGTTGGAGATTAATTGACCATATAATTGTGGGTTTATTTCTGGGTTTTCTATTCTGTTCCATTGATGTGTCTATTTACTACCATACTGTTTTGATTACCGCAGCTTTGTAGTATACTCTGAAGTCTGGAATTGTGATGCCTCCAGCTTTGCTTTTCTTTTTGAAGATTGCTCACAAAATCAATCTTAAGAGCAAAATAAAGCCACTGCCCTTCTGCCTTAAGGATCCACCTGTATTTGCACAAATTCTCAATAGTGAAGTAAAGTATCAACGGTAGAATAATCCCACAGAAATTAAGGCTGCTTTCCCCTAAAATAAATTACACACATTAATTAAATGTTAGAAAAGTGATCAATAGAATAATGAGAGAAGAATATAGTGACCCTGCTTTTCTGACAGCAAAAATAATATATAGATACATATGTACACATATGTGTTGTTAAATGTGTACTTGCTACATCGGTAGATCTGGTACAAAAGAAACCACCTGGACCAATATAACTGTAGTCATTGGGAAGTTTTCTTACTCAACAAAAATCTACCTCACGAGTTACACAGGAAAGAAACAGGGGCAGAATTCACTGTGATAGCAATTCTTGAGTCTAAAACCCAGATACTGCTTTGGATCCGAAACCTGCCCTTGCCACAAATACAGAAAAGGCAGCTGAGGATTCTCCAAAGGCGGTCCTGTGTCGCCTACATGTACCAGCCTGTCTCCTCACATCACAGTAGCTCACCTCAGCATCTGACATAAAAGCAGCTGCAATCCACACGCTCAGAGCCTGCCATCCAGGAGGAGAGAACAGTCCATACGAAGGAAGGGACACACGGGAAGAAAGTCACTTGAGCCAGAAGATCCAAGAAGTGCATGGTTCTTTTCCACATGGAGAGTCACAAAAGGAGACTCAGACATTTTTCAGGCCTCTTCGTGTCCTTGCTGTTGTATTTACAACTGAGTCAGCCCCCCTTGACCATCCCCTCCCTGGGGCAAGATCGTGGTGATTTGTACTGGCTTCCCTCCTCTTGCAGTAGCCTTGTGCATGTGAGCTTCACACCTAGAAGTGCAAACCCTCCCCTGAAATGTGGACAATGCAGTGGGTTGGGTAAGCACTGATGAACAAGGAATAGAAGTGCAGGGCCACGCAGCTAACCAGAAGAGCCCTTGGCACACAGCCCAGCCGTGGGCTCTTCCCGTGGTTAGCTCGAGAGAGGCATGCAGTGTACTGATCAAGTGTAGAACAGCCTCAAGAATCAGACAAATGCGAGTTCCAGCCCCCCAGAGTACCCTGGACAAGTTCCCAAAACTCTGGTGTGTTGTGGCATTTGTAATCCCTAGATTACAGGGAGGTTGTAGAGATGACATGAGTGGACACATTTAATAAGCACCCAGTCAATCTGACCTGCACTAACTTTCAAGGCCTCAACATACACTAAGCTACAATTCTAAAATGAAGAATCTGTTTCAAAGAAACTAAGAACACATTTCAATTTTTCCCTATTCATATCGCTCTACTCCTCTCCGTTAACGGTGTTATTTTCCTATCAGTTCCTCTTCTCTAATTTAAAAACTTGACATGCCACTCAGTATTCTGGGCCATGATACTTTCCCTTTTTTTTAATACCATGGGCCAGTCTCTGTGTCCACGCAATAAAGACAGCACACAAAGCAGCTTTTTGTTGTCTTTTGTGTTTCCTCTCCGACCCCCACACCACCCCAGCATTGTCTGAATATGGGGAGGTGCTGATGGGTAGCAGAAATGGAAGAGGAGATACTTCTTGTAGGTTTTCAAATAATCCCTCAGGCTACGTCAACCCTGGAGCACCTGCCTGTTAGCTCTGCTCTTACTGCTGTCAGAAAGCACGCCCGAGAGCCCTAGTCAGGTAGTGGTGGCTGACTCGGATGTTCCCTGCCAGGAGCAGCCCCGGAACTGGTCAAGCGCTGAGCAGAGCTATTTAAGGCCAAAGAAAAGAGAAAATGTCTAATAAAAGAATGGATACAGTGTAAGGTGGACTGGCCGAAGGCAGAGGATGAGGAAGGCAGGACATTGCTTCAGATGGTGGCGAATTTCACAGAAGAGTCCAGACCACTCTGGACCCAACTTTTGGTTCTAGAACAGATGTCCTATCAGAACAAAAAAAGGTGGAGGGAGATACAATTGCGCACACTTTTATTCTTATCTCCAATTCTTATTCTATATAGTGTACTAGGGGCGCCTGGGTGGCTCAGTCAGTGAAGCGACTGCCTTCGGCTCAGGTCATAATCGCAGGGTCCTGGGATCGAGCCCCGCATCAGGCTCCCTGCTCTGCGGGAAGCCTGCTTCTCCCTCTCCCACTCTCCCTGCTTGTGTTCCCTCTCTAGCTGTCTCTCTCTGTGTGTCAAATAAGTAAATAAAATCTTAAAAAAAAAAAAAATATATATATATATAGTGTACTAAGTATTTGAGGAAAAAAACTCCTTAAAAGACCTTAATCAAATTTATCTGTTGCTGATGGAAATTACACTGTGAAGCAAACTATGTATTTTCAAGATACATTCATAACATTTAGAGAAAACTGGAACTGATATTCACCAAATTTAAGCTTAAAAAATGACTAAGCTTCTTAAAGTATGAACTGCCTATAATGCTCACAATATAAACTTAGAAGGTCAAAACTGATTCTTCTGGCATTGAAAAGACCTTTTTCCTTTCAAATTTGGCAGGTTGCATATGATTGTCATCGGTAAAGGAATATGGGAGCTGTAAAGAAGAGCAAATCCCAGACACAGAGAGGCCTCTCCTTCATTTTCTGTCATACCCGTTGTTGCTAACTGATAGGTTCTTTTCCTAAACTGTTTTCCTTTCTTCTGTGAGAGTTAAGCTGCGGTGCCCAGCTCTATGGTCAAACATCAGTCTAGACGTTACTGTGAAGGTAATTTTTGGATGTGATTAGCATTAAAATCAGTCAACCCTCCATAATGTGGTGGGCCTCGTCCAATCGGCACAAGGCCTTAAGAGCAAAGACTGAGGTTCCCCTGAGAAGGAATTCTCCTCAGGACTGCAACACAGAAACCCTGCCCCAGTTTCCAGCCTGCTGCCCTACAAAATTTGGACTCAAGACCACAAACACCAATTCCGCCTGAACTTCCAGCCTGCCATACAAATTTCAGATTTGCCAGCCCCCACAATCACATGAGCCAACTCCTTAAAATCAATCTGTTTCTCTTTGTCTCTGCACCCACACACCCATAATTGGTTCTGGTTGGGATTAGCTCTGCTTCCCTGGACAACCTTAGCCAACACACTTCTTCTCCACCCTAAAATACCTAATAAAATCCGTATGGTAAAACATGCACACATCTGCACACACACACGCACGGACATTGGAGCCATCAGAAAGCACCTGCTGTAGAAAAGTTCATGCCAGAAAGAAATCCTGTAAAGAAAGAAATTTCTTTATAATCACTTCAGATGCCAAGGGACTCGGTCCTGCCCTATGCTGTTAAGCCTATGACAGAGGAACTGCGGGGAGAGGGAGCGGGAGGGAGAGAGGGAACCAGAGAACCTCAACACTGGCAAAAAGCAAATGCCAGAAATGTTATCAAAGAAAGTGCATTTGAAACATAAACTTTTAAAAATGGCACAAAATTATTAAAATATTTTAAATTTACTTAAAGAAAGAAGGAGTCGTAGTTGGGAAAACATCACAGAAGATAAACGCTCCAGATGCCAATGACTGTAATTTATTAATAAGGCTGCCTGCCTCTCAATCCTTCCCTTGAAAGTGGCTTATTCTCCTTGCTTTAGACCTAGTGCCAAACCTTGATTATCTGGATCACAAAGAGATGCCAAGGTACATCAACATAGCAAACAAAAAATGGCTGTAAATTATAAAAATCTTAAACCATCAGAAATTAAGAGAATAGTACCACTCTGGGATCCACTCTGCCCATGTATTTGAAACTCCCTGTGCTCACAGGCCAAGTGACCTAATCTCTCGGGCATTTGCTTTCCTCACATATTCACAGAGGATAATCATCAGTACCTCACCAGGATGTACTGAGGCTTCAATACAATAATCCAGGCAAAATGTACAGCACAGTGCCTGACACAGAGTAAGTAGGCACTAATTTCCACTTACTTCTATCCAGAAAAGGTTAAGTGATCTTAGTTTGCTCTGATTTGGAAGTCATAGTAGCGCACCTCATTTTTAAGCAAAATTTAAAAGGCTTCTCCCCAAAATGCTTAGTTTTTTTCAAGTGTGGTGCTTCAAAAAGTGGTAAAATTCACTAATCCACGAAGCTGGTCTAAACCTCCAGAATTACGGACTACAGAGACATTGTGATTGCATTTTCCTCACCGTAATAAGAATTGCAATGCTCTGAACACCCAAAGTGTTGACCTTAAAAAAAAAAAATCCAGGTATTGAAAAGACCCCTTACTCCACTGAGGGCAACAGACCGATGGGTTTAAAAGGCCCAGACTTTTGTCACAGTTATCAGAATCCCTGATACCACGATTTTCATGCTGTGTGTGTGTGTTTTTAAACCCAGAGATAAATGACTTTACACTATTTCAGGATTTTTGATGTGCAAGTGGGTAGATGGTGTGGGAAGATGTGATGAGTAAGCGTTGAGAGAACTTTTGCAGAGCCCCTAAGAGTTGAAAAGTTAGTCTGCAGTGTGTGAGGGACACGGTCGGCGTTCGGCAGCATGCTCAAGGCACAGGACCGAATCAGCTGGAACACAGAGAAAGTTAACTACAAAGGGCCCACTGCATAGCATGTATTCTTTGCTCTCCTTAGGTAACAACATGAAAACAGAATTAGGAAGAAAGAATTCCAGAAAGCTGCATGCTACCCGAGGTGTGACCTCAACAGCCTCTAGCTAAGGCTCCACCCAAAAGTCTTTTCCGTAACCTGGTTGTAAATACCTCGATCCTGCATTCCAAAAGCCAGGAAACAAGCCATTTGAATGACACGTTCAAATTGAAACTTTTTTTTATTTTCTTAATGAGATATAAATTAATTTATAAACTGTCCAAGTAAAGCACGAAGAAATATTAAAAACTACTCTCAATTAGCCTAGTTTGAGTTATGAGGTTTCTCTTAATTCAAGTCCACTTGAGAATTTTAATCAGCTGAGAAGCAGCAATTGCTTTCAATTTAAAAACTAACAAGAATTGTTATATTAAATCATTTTTACTGTACTAGTTTCATTTTGGTTTCAATTAAACCCCATTGTCAATATAAAGAACTCTTTCGCAATTAGGAAAAATTGCACGTGAAACACTCATTATCTGAAACCACTTCACGTTCCTTGAAATCTTCATAACTTCAGTACAAAAGCAGAGAAGCCAAGCATGGCTATTTCGACATTGATTTGAATGTACTTTAAACTGTAATTATGTGGAGAATGGATTTTAGTAATTCCATACAATTTAACATATAATGACTTGCAGGAATCATACAGACTTGCTCTCCTCTTTCTCCCTCCCCCCACCCTCTGTTGAATAAATGATTAAGGGAGTATGTGTGAATGGGATCGAAACTTCTCCAGGTAGATCTCTGAAGCCATTTATGGAACTGGATGAACACTGAGCAGAACTTCCCACCACCTGTACTGCCCAGGAAGCAGTGAGTGGGGAAGAGTACAGTAGGGTGGGTGGCGCTTATGACAGACATAAGCATAGGATAAAATCAACTAGGTTGAAGGTCATAAAATCAACTAGGTTCATTGAAATATTCATATTATTTGGGCTTTTAAAAATAGCTATATTGAGATATAATTCACATGCCATATAACTAACTCATTCAAAGTGTACAATTCAATGGTTTGTGGTATATTTTTCCAATTGTGGTAAAAAATTTGTAACATAAAATTTGCCATTTTAACCATTTTTAAGTGTACAATTCAATGGCAGTAATGACAGTCACAATGTTGTGCCTCTGTTTCAAAACTTTTTCAGGATCCCCGAACAAAAACTGTAGCCATTAAATACTCCCCTCCCTTTCTCCCCTCCCCACCTGCCCCAGGATGGTAACCTCTTCTACTTTCTGTCTCAATAAATTTTCCGATGCTGGACAATTTGTCTAAGTGGAATCACACAAAATTTATCCCATTGTATCTGGCACAACGTCCACAAGATTCATCCACGTTGTAGCATGTGTCAGAATTTCTTTTCTTTTTAAGGCTGAATAATATTCAATTGCATATATACACCATATTTCATTTCTCCCTTCATCTGCTGATGGACCCCTGGGTTGTTTCCACCCTTGGCTGTTGTAATGCTGCAGTGGACATTGGCATACAAGTAATTGTTCTAATCCCTGGTTACGGTTCCTCTGGGCGCACACCTATGAGTGGAATTGCTGGGTCACATGGTAATTCTATGTTCAGCTTTTTGAAGACCCCCAAACTATTTTCCCCTATGGCTGCACTGTTTTACATTCCCACCAGCAGCGGGCAAGGTTCTCCCCATCCTCACCAACACGCATTTTCCTTTTTTTTTTTTTTTTTTTATTATAGCCAATGTGGTAGGTGTGAGATGGTGTCTCATCGTGGTTCTGATTTGCATTTCCCTAATGACTAATGATGAGCATCTTTTCATGTCCTTATTGGCAATTTGTGTGTCTTCTTTGGAGAAATATCCATTCAAGTCCTTTGGTCATTTTTGAATTGAGTTGTCTGTCTTTTTGTTCTGGAGTTACAGGAGTTCTTTATATTTTCTGGATACTAAATCTTATCAGATAAATGATTTCCAAATATGTTCTCCCACTCTGTAGGTTGTCTTTTCACTTCCTCGAAAGTATTCCCTTTGTACACAAAAGTTCTGAATTTTGATGAGGTCCAATTCATCTATTTTTTTCTTTTGTTGCTTGTGCTTTTGGTGTCCTATCTAGAACCCACTGCCCACATTATTTGTTTATGAAGGAAGTCTTTCCTTTTCATTGTTTGTTCTAGTTCTTATTCTGCATCACACTCTGAGAACACTCGTTCTGGCCGAAATGACTAACCATGGTAGCACATGCTCACAGAGCATATCTGAAAAAGAAAAATTCTTCTACCGTAGAAAAATTCTTAGAGAAATGTATACTTGACAACCCTGTTATTTCAGATACAGACAGGGAAAAGGTGAAGTAATCTCACAAAAAGCATGATGCCTGCAGCCTAGAAAAATATCTAAGGTGTAGCACCTTTCTACTTGCTAAGAGTGAGTCTTCTCAGTGGAAAGGGTGAAGAATAAAGGAAATCTTGGAGAGACAGAACAAAAAGGACAGCTCTTCCAGAATCAGCTGGATGGAGTCCTCACTTGCTCCAAGTCTAAAGCTCTGTCTAGCTCTCTTACAGATCAGCCCGGTGCAATGGATTTTAACAATAAAATAAGTATCAGTATCAAAATTACTGGATTTATTGTTTCCCTGTGAGTATGTATGAGGCCGCTATTTTCTTCTGATTAGACAGAGGAAGGTTAATCTCAGCTCAACCACTTGGCATTTCATCACTTCCTCACAAATAAAAATGCTGCATTATCTACATCACTACAGATTTATTCACTACAGCACGTCTGAATTAAATAATTTCCTACATTTTTATTACATGATTAAATTTACTGTTACAGAATCATAGATAATTAAAACCTATTAGTAATTACCAAGAGTAAAGAGGGGAAAAAGGAAACCACCCCCCCCAAAGCAGTGTGTGTGGTCTATGAAATGTCTTACAAACGTCTGTCAGATATTATATCTTATCTAAAACTTGAGTTTAACAAAAGTAACCTCAGACATGCAGAACTGGAATATAGACAACCACCACCAAGAGACAGTGCCTAATATTCAAGGTGACAGTGACATAACTAATATTTTTTGAAAAAGGACATGCAGAGGCTGAGCTAACAGAGGCCTGGGAGGAAGGCCATCCCTCAGGAGAAGCCACAGAAGCTCTGCAGCTTCCAAATCAAAGGAAGTGGAATTCCAGTTTGAGTAGAAAGCTCAGGTGGGAGACGAGCAGTCAAATGTCAGGTGAACAGCTACTCTGAATGCCTGGAGAACAGAGACAGTGGGACCTTTCTCCCTAGAAACAGCTTTCCATTGTAATTTTCACAACGTCTCCCCCTTCAGAGAATCACCTTTTTGAGGATGAGAACCCTAAAGAAAACACAACTGTGCTCTCAGCCTTACCATCCACTGTGAGGAGAGGGCTCATCTCCATCACCGGATTTCCAAAATAACTTTGTGATTTCAAATTCAGAGCAAAAAAAGAGGGGCACCTGCATGGCTCAGTGGGTGAAGTGTCTGCCTTCAGCTCAGGTCATGATCCCAGGGTCCTGGGATTGAGCCCCTCATTGGGCTCCCTGCTCAGCGGGGACTCTGCTTCTCCCTCTGCCTCTGCCCCTCCCTCCCCCTGCTCATATGTGCACTCTCTCGCTCTCTCTGACAAATAAATAAAATCTTAAAAAAAAAAGAGCAAAAAAAGATGGACTCAGTCTGACTTTGATCCAAGGACCCTGGTAAATCTCGGTCAGAAAACTTCTGTCCAGATGATGCAAGCGTGTGGGGGAAGCGGCGGTGCCCACAGCTGTCCTTGCATGGGCCAGACCCTCACCGGCTGAATCCAATACCGTCAGTCACTTGGGTGGGAATGAGTGTGTCTTCAGGCACAGAAGCTCGAAATACAAGGAGACCTCAGGGCTTGTGGAAGACTAGCTCCAGGACATCGCGACCAATTCACTTCGGTCAAACATGCTCTGTCTTCAGCGCTATCCACCCAGGAGTCGCTCTGCTTTGCACGGATGGGATCACAGTTCTGGCCGAAATGCACAGGGCGTCCTCCATCTGAAGTCCGCAGCGGGGACGGTCAGCGCATCACCACCCCTTGTGTGACTGTCGGTCAGCCAATGTACCGGAAGAGATTCACAACCTCTGCCAAGAGCCTCCCAGACTCTTCCTGAGAATGAGGAAAGTCACCATGTAGCAAAACACAGCCTTTGATCTCGGTCTGACTCCAACACTCCGGAATAAAGCAATCGCCTTTGGTTTACACACTGATACATTTGTGAGCCGCACCCTCACTCCGCAAGACCAAGCCGCTAGAGACACTGCGCTTTTGAAGCCTCCAAGCACCAGGAAGAAAGGAAGGAATTAATAGTCAGCGCCACAAGTTGACACTCTCCATTAAATTAATGTCCCCGACACACAGCCCAGGCGTGGTCTCTCCAAACCGTGTGCTGTCACAGGAGCAGGAACCTGGGGGCCTCGGGAGCCCCGTGCTTCCGTGCAGAGCAGGGTCAGGAGGGAGGTGAGGGGGTGAGAGCAGCGGGGTCCCTCAAGGGAGCGGAAGGAGCATTACAATGAAGAGGATCTTCAGACGGCGGGATCTCCTTAGGAAAGATATTATAAAATCTCTACTTACAACTCTTTCTTTATAGTTACAGAAATTGCAGGCTGGAAACAAAATGGAAAAAGTCCCCTTGGAAGAAAGAATGCAATAATTAATGAAAGCAACCAACAAATAAACATTTTAAAACCCAGCATTTATGTCTCCAAAGGAAACAGGGAATGGTAGTTTAGAGTATTGGAGAATAGAGTAATTTCAATCATTTTTTTATTTTTAAAAATTCCTCTTTTCCCAGAATATTTTCCTGTAGCTATGTATAAAAACTGAATCTTTATCAATGGAATTCAAGTGTAAATAGACATGAATGGTCTGTTATTTAAAAAAATTCTATCAGTAAAACAATTGCTTTTTCCTTTTCTTCTTTTTTTTAAAGATCTTATTTATTTGACGGAGAGAGAGAGAGCACAAGCAGGGGGAGCAGCAGAGGGAGGGGGACAAGCAGACTCCCCACTGAGCAGGGAGCCAGACGCGGGACTCTAACCCAGGATCCTGGGATCATGACCTGACCTGAAGGCAGACGCTTAACTGGTGCCCCTTGCATTTTTCTAAAATGAATATTCTGAGTGGTTCTCAAAATAAAGATGGCACGAGCAGGTGCTGGGCCCACTCTCCGAGCTCCTGATTCAGCAGATCTGGGGTGGGGCCCAGTGCACTTCCAGAACTTCTAGATCAGGATCAGCTTTGCAAATCGGGATGTGTTTGTTTGGCTTGTGGTATGGATGCATCTGCAGCGATGCCCAGGGAAGTTCATTTGTGTTGTGGAGTATCATGAGTTGTGACGTTGCAGTCGTGGTTCTCCTGAGAAAGAACATGGGATGGGTGGTGGAGTGAGCCTGGGTTTTTTGGGAGAGAGACCTACAGCTGAACCTCTATCCTGCATGACCTCGAAACTGCCTCTTCCTCTTATGTAAAGTGGGATAATACACTCCACTGTCTCAGGACTGTACTAAATAGTGAACAAATGAAGGTTATTTACCTTGCCTCGTTCCAGAGAGTATGCATTTCAAGTATACATAAAGTACAGGGAGAAAACAAGGAAACCCACATTCAACAGAAATGAGAAAGAAAGCAGAAAGAAGAGGGAAATAACATAGCAGGAATAGGGAAAAGTCGAAACATACAGCACAGAAAGTGACACACACACTACAGATAAGCCAGAAACTTGACTGCAAACTTTCAGCAGTTATGGCAAAAATGCAAACTGCTCGTTTACACGACTCCGTGTCCAGAGAAGAAAAGCAGACTGCTCATTCTAGAAAAACAGAATGGCATTCCTGCTATTGGGAGAATGAGCACGTTGACAGGAGCCACATGACACGGTCCAGGTGAGTCCACGGGACTCTTGCCTGTCTCAACTCAAGCCTGGATGTGGCCACCACTGCTCTGTGGTACCTCCTGAAAGTGGGGGGCCATGGCTCCCCCAGGTGCTAAACAAAACCACGTGCCTTCATCAAGAGTGGAGAGAGGGGGCAGAGGGAACTGGGTAGTCAAGTCGCACACCTAGGAGAGCCACCTCACCAGGGCTGAGAAGCAGCAAGGGGCTTCCCGGGGTGGGGGGCAGTCTTCTCCTTGGAAAGGGGTTTGGATTCACTCCAGTGGAGAGATGAACAGGCAAGTGAGATCCCAAAATAAACTAGTGTCCTGGGTACACACCGAGCCTAGAGAATGGATTTATAAAAGGCATTAGAAGAAGGTAAGCTCCCCAAAGGGATCTTCCTTGTTATAATCTTTGTGAAGAGCAGTGCTTCTTAGTTATCATTTCATGAGACTGAATGTAGGCACCAATTTAGTCTTGGCAAAAACACACCATCACAGATTGGATTTGTCTCCACAGCACAAAGTCAAGCAGGGTGTGTGTGCGTTCACTGTTGTTAGGAAGGAGGGGGAGTTCAATCATGTCCTGCTTCTTACTCAATGCACACTCAGAGACAGCCCATTACATGGGGGATCAGGTAAGGAAACTTGCAAAAATTCTTAGGTCCATATTCGTAGACAATTAACTTAGGCAACGTCTGGCCACAAGTATCATACCAGACTTGCAATAAAACAAGAGGACGCTTTAGTCCCAGTACATTTACGTCTATTTTAACAGACTCCAAAAGGGATTTGTGACAGATCTAAACATTTTCTTACCTATGCATTTTGTAAATTTTTCTCAGAGATTTGGGATTACTTCTTAGAACAGTTTCATTTGTATCCAAATAAATGAATAGGTCTGATCAAATCAAAAATGCTAAAGACCATAATCTTTGGTGAGATATATAATCTGGGACATTCAAGAAAAAAAGATATCTTCAATAACCACCTGAGGAATAAGTATAAACAAAAAATAAAGAGATAGGAATGTCATTTTCTAATTTAATAACTGCAGATTCTGTTTTCTTAACCAAAAAATGTTACTGTACAATTACAGTAAGCTGCCTGGATGCAATGTTTCAAAGAGTAAACATTCAAAATAACTGCAAATATCACAAGCTAAGTGTTATCATTATGTAAGCATCTCAATGCAATGTGAGCCATTCCCACGACCTCTAGGATGTCCCTTAGCATTTGGTCTATATTTTTCCACAAATTCCAAATGCCTAATTCTATCTGTAGATAGACATTTACATTCGTGTGGTAAAGAAAAATCTCTTGTTCACCTAGGTCATATGATGCATCTTATGAAAAGAATCCCATAATTCTTATCCTTGGGTCAGAATGCAACTTGGAAAACAGATCCCGTATGCTCACCCCCACACATTTTATCATACTAGCAAACATACAAGCGAGTGCACTGGCTACTTGCAAAGCAAATCTTGACATACGACATACATATATCCCGAAATATGCCCCTCAAAACGAAATTATGACAATTATTCTGAGGAGCAAAACTGAGGGTGAAAATACAGAAACATAATTTGACAAGTTCTATTTATGAAATCTATAGTATGCCCACTGATACAGAGTTATAAGGATTAAACATCAATCATAAAAAACACTCTAATCTTATTACAATTTACAGCTCTTTGGAAAAATCTTCACAAGGAAGAACGCCGGCAAAAGCAGGCCTTCCAGGAAATCTCACATTCCAGACGTTCCACGGCGAGGCTCTAAGTGAATCCCGGGAACAGCAGCTGTCTTTTCCCTGTCTACTGCCCACAGTAAACGCAATACTCACTATTCAAGCTGGGAAATTTGCTACACAGGGAATAATTTTGCAAAAACTGGACAGACTGTTTATGCACCACATGAACACATTTGTGAAAAATTAACTGGAGGTACAGAAATGAGCCTCCTCCTGACGCTGGGTTTGCTTACTTTCATCAGGCATCATTCTACCTACTGTACAAACTTCCTGCCTCCCAAGCCAGCCCCCCAGGCCCCCTCACCTCGGAAGACAAGGCAGTCTATGGAGAGAGCATGGCAGCGAGTCCGAACCTCCAGGGGGCTGAGTGACCATCTCCAGGTCACCTGACACCTCAAAACCAATTTTTTAAAAAGATTATTTATTTATTTATTTGATAGAGAGAGCGTGCACAAGCAGGGGAAGGGGCAGAGGGAGAGGGAGAAGCAGGCTCCCCGCTGAGCAAGGACCCCGATGCGGGGCTCGATCCCAGGACCCTGGGATCATGACCTGAGCTGAGGGCAGACACTTAACTGACTGAGCCACGCAGGCGCCCCATAAAACCAATTTTATATAAAACAACAGGCTACCTTTAGCAAGATGGCTATGACCACACCTAAGATGATTAATGTGGGAGTCCTCAATAAAAAAAAGTAACAGCTGATTAAGTATTCAGTGCATTGTCCTACACACCTATTATTTAACTAATTTAATCCTCTGAACGAGGTACTATTCATTCTATTTTCTGGATGAGGTTAAGTGGGGCAAAACGAAGTTATGCAATTGATTTCCAGCAGACAGGAGGTGCCAGGCCACAGGTGTGGTCCCAGTCATTGAACCACCTTAACGCACTGTGCCATGTAAGGGGGGCAAAGAAGAGGGACATGGCCTAAGCAAAAAAGAGCCTTTCAAAGCACAGCCACCTGCCTCCAGCCCAGGCCTCCAAGCTTTGATGTCCTTGGTCGCTGCCCACTCAGGCCTGCCTAGCTGAGATGGCCACAGACCGTACCTGACTTTGAATGACTGAGGGCAAACTGCCCTTTCTCCCAAAATTGAGCTTTATGGGGGATGGCGGGAAACATACACACAGATGTCAGAATTACCCATGTCTGTCATGAGAATCCAGTCGATACTCATTTAATACTTTTTGGCATAGCTATGAATCAGGCGGCATCAGAGCATCAGAAAGACAAAGGCATCATTTTTGATGGTAGGTAAAAGGCTTTGGACCAATACTACAAATTTCTTCTTATCCTGAGCATGCACTTCCCTGGCCCAGGCAGGAGATCCTCCCAGATTTGTGCTAAAGCCTTTAGTGAGTTATCACTGAATTCTCCTGGGAATGATATTTACAACAAAGGCACGGTGCCAAAGCAGAAGGCAAAATCTGGCTCGAATTTCCCTACAGCCAAAAGATAATTTCTAAAAATGTGCCTTGTCTCTACCTCTTGAAGTAAGAAAATGCTTTTTAGCAATTATTCTCCATAATCCTATTTTCCCATAAGGTTTTTATTCTAGTCTGCATCTCCTCATTTCTTCTGTCCAGTGCTTACTGTCAGTAATATCTCTTCTAAAAATGGGTCAGAATTTTCTTATGCTGGCTGAAAGGGTCCAACTCAAAATGGGTATCTAATCAGACCAAGATTGTGTCTTATGTGAAATGCCTCAGTGTAAAGCCTCCTACTTTTCGCAGTCCCCCCAAAAACTACTTTAACCTTTTCTGTCTGGAAACAATTTTAATAATGCAGCACATCCACCCTTCCCTTTCACTTACAACCACATTACAATTCTGATTACTTAGGAGTCAAAACAAAATGCAAACAAAAGCTAAATGTAAAGGGATTTTAACAAAGAGGAAGGAAGGAAGGAAGGAAGGAAGGAAGGGAGGGAGGGAGGGAGGGAGGGAGGGAAGGAGGGAGGGAGGGAGGAAGGAAGGAAAGGCTCAAGTCATTTTTGTATCAAAGAAAATCTAGCTTTAAAAGAAAAATAATTTGGGGCGCCTGGGTGGCTCAGTTGGTTAAGCGACTGCCTTCGGCTCAGGTCGTGATCCTGGAGTCCCAGGATTGAGTCCCGCATCGGGCTCTCTGCTCGGCAGGGAGTCTGCTTCTCCCTCTGACCCTCCTCCCTCTCATGCTCTCTGTTTCTCATTCTCTCTCTCGCAAATAAATAAAATTTAAAAAAAAAAAAAAAATTAAAAAAAAAAGAAAAATAATTTCCTTATACCAATTATTGTCAATGTTGCACTGCATTCTGAAAGAATGCTCACAAGCCTTATTCCTGTGCTCCGATCAGCTAATCTGCATCAGTGCTTGTGAGAGAACACTTGCACTGTATTTTCTGTTGTTAACATAACTACAAGATAAATGCAAAAATAAAATAAAAAAATTTTAAAGCATATACTACAAAATTTTAAAACTTGATCATTTAAATATATACTAGTCAAAATTGGTAAAAGTTAAGTTCGTCATCCCAAGGTTAATTCACCCACACAACACCCACACTGTATAATAAGGTATGTATTTAGTTGCCTACCTAGCAATCTAAAATAGAATATGTGAACAACAATGGCAAATTAAGTACTATGCTAAGGGAGAACCAGAGTCTCTGAGTACCCAGAACACACAATTGCCACTCAAACATTATATAACAATGAGAATTATTAACTTTTATGTTCTGTGTCCCCCAGATTTTATAACAATGCCTTAATAGTGCATCACATTTGTGCTGAATTTTACAGTTTACAAAGCACTTTCACATTCATTATTTCATCTTTATCCTGGCAAAATAGGGAGGGAGGGAGGGAAAGAGAGAAGGAAGCCTAAGGATAGTAAGAATCCCATTTTACAGAGTAGGGAAAACATTCGGAAATGCAGGGCCTTGCCTGGCATCCACAGCCCGTAGATGGAGGAGGAGACTACTCAACATTCAAAGTCGGGTCATTTGATTCCAAGCCTTATGATCTTTCACGAAGCTCTGACACCATTATAGCACGGACTTGCTGCTGTATGACTTTTCATTCATGACCTTCGTTTGTACAACTAAAAACTCAGGGACTAATTTTATTTTTATAGGAAGCGGCACCTATGATAGTTCTCAACTGTGGTTAATGAAGACAAAAAACAGGGAAACATAAAGAACAATCTGCGCAGCATCAAATGAATCAAATGCACGCCTTTAAAATGCACGCTTGCCCCTTTTTTCCATTAGGACACAAGAAATGCAGACTTAATGTGAAATTTTTAGATCTTGCAAATGTTTTTAAATTGCCAAGAGATTTTCAAATCACAAAAATTCTGATGGCTTTTATTTACCAGAGTTTTTAATCCTTTAAAAATTGTATGCTTTTCTGTTTCTGTATTATTATACATGTAATATTAAAGTTTTACACCGTTTTCAAATCACCAATCATAATACATTACTTACTCAGTAAATATATAATCATACAAGTACATCTATATTATTCTTGGTCTATAAAAGTGGTAGGAGAGTAAATCTACCCCAAGATAAGCCTCTTTGGCTTACTGATCATTCTAAACTGGTTATTTTTAAGAAACTGCAGCACAAGAAAAGTTCTGAAAACCAAGGAAAAGTTACCCTATTGTAAGAGATATTTACATGTATAAGGGAAATCTCCATTTGTAAGGGGGTCTCTCTCAGCACCAGGAAGAGGAGGAAGACTTTAAATCTCTAGAAGGCAATGACTTAAATCTGTATAACAATCACACCCTTGTTTACTATGCTTTTCCTGGTCACCTTCAGTATTGACTCCCCACACCAACATCTCTGGTCTTTACCTGGAAGAGGTATTTTAGGTGACAGCTTTGGCCATTTGGGGGAGTAATTCAGTCTTCCTGGGTCTCTCCCAATGCAGACAGGAGGTATACATGTTATTAACTTTTCATTTTCTCCCGTTAATCTGTCTCATGTCAATTTGATTCTCAGACCATCTAGAAAAACCTTGAAGGGCAGAGGGAAGTTTTTTCCTCCCTGACAAAGTAAAACTTTCATGTTATTTATCAACTAATTGGATTGCCAAATTTAGATAAGCTTACTCCTGTAACTCCAAAATGGTAAGAAGAGCAGTTCATTACTTGAAATCAAGGAAAATGTAAAGAACACAAAAACACCAGTAAAAATTAAGGAGAACTTTCATGTAATCATCTGCACCTTCCTCTTAACTGCTAGTAACTGCTGTGGCTTGTCTCCACTGCCTGCCTTCTAAACCTTCTTGTTCAGAAGAACTGAAGCTACATCATATTCTCACGTCTGGAAGGAAGGCAGGCGTGCACAATAAAGTTTTGATAAACTATGCAAGGGTTTTGCCTAAGATACAGATTTAGATCACACAGAGCTTGTGTAAATAATAGTTTATACATTTGTTTATAAAAATTACTGATTGGGGCGCCTGGGTGGCTCAGTTGAGAGTCTGCCTTCCACTCAAGTCATGATCTTGGGTCCTGGGATCAAGCCCTGCATGAGGCTCTCTGCTCAGAGGGAAGCCTACTTCTCCCTCTCCCTCTGCCTGCAGCTCCCCCTGCTTGTGCTCTCTCTCTCCTTCTCTCTCTGTCAAATAAATAAAATCTTAAAAAAAAATACTGATTAAAAGTAGTCTATAAGTTTGCCAGAGAATAATATAATTCACCCAGTAAGTACAGTAACTTTATATTGGCTGTTACTCTGCCCTGCACCCTACCAGAAAATACTGAGAATGCATACACACAAAATGACTATCACCCATCCAAGGTCACCACTCCAGTTACCACCTTCCACACGGTCAGAAGGGGCGTCAACAAGCAGGGCTGTACTTCGTCCAGAGGCATACCTACAGTTTGCATGTGCAGGGCTCATAGCTTACCCACAAATGTGGTCATCTGCTTTACCTGACCCGAGGAAATGGGTGCCAACAAGCTGCTTAGGGGACAGAGGAGAGGCAAGCTTTTGTGAGCAGCATGTGGGCACCAGGCACAGGGTGACTGATGCTCATGTACCCACAGAGAAAAAAAAGAAAAAAAAAAACTCTTAAAAGTTGGAAGATAAGCCAAACTGCATAGTTGTCTTAATTATGATCCAATTAAGTATTAACTATAGCAGTAAATAGAACTATAAGCCTCAAGAGTTCTTTAAAAGGCATTTCTATACTCTAAAAGAACAATAATCCATGCTCAAAGACAGGAAAAATATAAGAAAGGCACCACACATTTTTGAAAGGTTTCTGTGTAAAATAACTAAAATCATTAGAAGTGAGTGTTTTAAAAGTTACACTTGAGTAATCTGGAAAACACTCTGGCCCCAGCAAGGCCAGATCAGAAGGCAAAGGGAGTCCACCACAGGTGATAATGCATAAGGGTAGTGTCCGCTCTCTCCCTCAGCCCACATCTCCCCAGGACTGCACCTCAGTGGGACCAAGGTCTTAGGTTCTGGGCCTTACTTTGCTTATGATTTGTCTTCTTTGGGCTGTCTTAAGAACGAAATGAGATCATGAATATAAAACAATTTAGAAAACGGATGTCAAGTGCAGCTATCCATGGAACTGTCCAGCTCACTGTGCCCCCTGCACAGCAGCCCAGCAGCACCTGTCTCCTGGAGTACCCCCCCCCCATTTCAGGGGCATGCCCTCCTGTGAACTGGGTTTCCTTTGTCACCTGTCAGGGAAGCCATCATAAACACATGTGTGTGCTTCCTCTGCCCCGTGTGGGGAACACAACATGCCGCTTTGACCCTGGGAAGGCAGCAAACCATGACACCCTGTGCCCGGGTTCAGGTCCCCACACCTACTGTTCCTGTACCAGAACACACCTTCCTACCCACAACCCACTCTCCACCAAGCAGCTACACTGGCTGACCAGTCTTTCCCTCCTCTGATTCGTCCTCAAGGAGCCCATCCCATAATTCCCAGACTGGTTCAGCCACTGGGTACACTCGGGTCTAGTAGGTTATATGTGCATGGGTGGCCTTGCCTGCCCGACCACAGGCTCTTGGGGCCGTAGACGCCGCTAGCCACGCTCCACCACTGCATCAACGACGAGAGCCCCCCCAAAGCATTCACTGGGGTGAAGTCTGTTCTACTGGGGCAGACAACTGCATGAACACAGAATTCTAAATAATAAGCATAAACCACTACAGATCTATCCAAGGAGAGTGCTCTGCAAAGTGGTGAACAGATGGTTGGATGGGTCGATGGATGGATGGACGGGTAGATGGATAGATGGGTGGATAGATGGATGGACGGGTGGACGGATAGATGGGTGGATAGATGGATGGACGGGTGGATGGATAGATGGGTGGATAGATGGATGGGTGGGTGGATGGATGGATGGATGGATGGACGGATGGACAGATGGAAGGATGGACAGAAAGACAGATGGGTGGATGGATGGGTGCATAGATGGGTGCATGGATGGATGGATGGATGGGTGGGTGGACACAGTGGCTCTGCAGTTTGTGAACCTGGTGAAATACAGTCTGCCTCATCCACAGAAGCTCTCCTTGCTTTGCTCTGCCTGGATTCTCCCCCAGAGAAGAACCTTCTCAGATTGTGTCCTGGTTTAGTGCCCCACATTTACAACAAACCATGGTGAGATTCTGGGTAGGAAAAAGGGAAGCCTTTCTTCTTCTGGAAATGGGAGAGGATCATGCATGAAAGGGAAAGCAGATAAGCAGAACTAGCAGACCTGTTGTCAGGCAGGCAGACGTTCGTTCTCAGGCAAATTCCGGCTTACAAGAGTTGATATGAACGCTGAAGACATATAAGTTGATTTCTCTAAAGTAATCTTTACCCAATGCACGCTTGAAAGTGGGCACACCAGTTTGAAGAGAACTGGTAAGGAATTCTCATTTCGAGAAATTCCATAAACCTGGAGTCTCCCCATTATCGCCCCTGAGCAGAGGGCATTCCCAGTCACCCTGCCTGCTGAGGTTATCCCTGGCCATCACACACATGAAGAGAGGCCCCCGTGGTTTCCCATCAGGCTTTTCCTTGAATGTAACCACACTATTCATTCATTACTCCACCGCATCACTGTATGATGATGCACTGTAACAAGACAATATGTGATCATACATCACACATACAGCACACGACACACTTGGTACATGAACACTGTTAAAGTCTTCCTAACACACCTAAGTACTAAGTAAGGCTGCATTACCCAAGTCTTCACCAGGATCACTAATCAATACTTCAGGAAGAAAGGAAAGACACAAGTATGCATGTGACACAGGGATTTCTTGAGAAATTGGCCATTCTGAGCACTACACATCAACCTCTGTGCACATTAACCTACTTATCCACAAAAAAGGATACAGCCATAACATATCTCTGAGCCAGCTCAACATACATACAAAATTTAAAGCTTTCTGCCAAAAGAAAGTCCACATACATCCTCTGGTTCTCAGAGATGAGTGCATATTTATATGTGTGTCTCCTGATTTCTGCCTCATTCTTTGTAGTGACTTAGGACTACAAGATACAACAAAATGGAAATCACTGATACAAATTCTAGGTGGAAAGCCCCAAAATTTCTTTTTCATGAAAATGTTGCCCTTACAACTTCCCACCGAAGTGGAATTACTGGAAGCAGAATGCCCTGCCCCATACAAAATGGGCCACAACAGCAAAGATCCAGCAAGTCACACTGGTTTGAGGTGGGTGTCCCTGTTCCCAAACTATGAACATGACCTCGGTGACCAGATACTCTTTCTATTGAAATACAGTGCCTTTAGAAAGACCCAAAAGGAGAAATTTGTGTTCATCAAGAATAATAATATTCTTCTAACACAAGGAGGGGCCAGCAAGCTTGAGCCAATGCCAGTTTTTATAAATAAAATTTCCTGAAATACAACAGCAAAGCTCATTCACATAGGTGCTGTGTCCTCCTGCTCTAAGGTCAGAGATGAGTGGCTACAAGTACTCCACAGCCCAGGGTATGAACTATGCACCATGTGGGCCTCTCCAGAGAAAGTTTGCCCTGTTCTAAGACAGACATTTTCATAGAATACGACAGTATTTATTTTAAAGTAGTCGCTTTATCATGAGGCTTATGCTTTCACCATATTGGTGAATAATTAACAGCACTGATTAGTAATTTAATCAGTTATTGTATATAATCTTCTGATTCAGAGAAATATAATAATAAAGATACTGTTTTACTAAACTAAACCCCATTTGTGCCAAATTTATAAGCAAAGCTACATTCCCTACGTAGTTTTAAAATATTATCTAGAATAATCACTTTTAAAAGCTGAGGACTAGGAACATCAAAATGTGGATCATTTGCATGCTCTCTGAATAGAATGTTCTGGTTTATTAACATTCTCTTTGAGTGTTCATCAGAAAACCTTTTCTGTTCTCAAATATTTTGCTAAAATCCTTTCCAAAACATGTTATGTCCACATCCCTGCCTTCCCATATAGCATACGAGAATATAAATAAACCGTTCTTTGATAATGAAACGCTGTACCTCTGGATAAGCATAACTTCACCTTGAGATATAGTATATATGTAGGACCGGCACAAATGTTTGGAATTACATTGATCTGAAGAAAAACCTTGGAACTTAAACAAAATAATACTTTTTAAAAAGTTAAACGCCTCCGACCCTAGAAATGGAATGAAGACCATAAATGTTGTCTACTCTAAGTGTTCTCTTGGCAGCAAAGGCCTCTGGTGTACCTGTCACATCCTCCCAGGCCGCTTCTGGTTGCTGCCCCAGCAGGAGGCTTGTTCCTGGGGAGGTGAGACTCACCTGAGGTGTCCACCTGCTATTTAGGCGCACACCTCCAGCCTCCCTACTTTCAGGGGACCCTGTGCGGCCCTCCAGCAAGAAGAGTCTGGAAGTACAGGGCTAGCACTCCTCAAAACAGCCCTCCCCAGTGAGGGAGGAGGCCAGGGGTAGAAGCTACTGGCCCCCTCCCCCAGCCAGGGTCTGCGAGGGAGTCCCTCCCAGGAACAAGCCCTTTCTGCCCACATCTCAATGTGAGTATCTCACCCTCTCCCTTCAGTTGAGTTTAACTCCTTTCCTGTGACCCTCACTTCACTGCCCCACTCCCTCCTACCGGAATCACCTCTCAAGCTCTGCTTTCAGGGGACACCAAACTAGGAAGCTGGAATTCTCCCAAGTCTCTCCTCAGGGAAACTGAGTAATGAAGAGAAACACTGGAGCCAGAGGTTTGACCTTCGAGTGATTTCACTGACACGCAACCACACTCAAATGTGGCGAAACCCACAGGAGTCATCAACTGAGAGCTTGCAAAGTTCACTGACTTCAGCCCCAAACAACTACGAAACACGCCTACAACTTTCACAGATGCTTCCACTCGAGGACACTCCCTTTATAAGTTAGGAGAGTGAAGGAAGGCAAAAATCACCCAGCAAGCTAAGCAGCAGGTCAAAACCCAACATAGGAGCCTGCTGAAGTCTTCGGAAAACGGGCCAGACGGGCACAGTCTAGGGAGCAGTTCTGCCGCAGCACTAGGAACGGGGCCAGGAGCCCAGGAGCCCAGGAGCCCAGGAGCGGGGCCAGGAGCCCGGGAGCCGGACCTGGAGCCCGGGAGCTGACCTGGAGCCGGAAAGCGAGATCTGGAGCCCGGGAGCAGGACCTGGAGCCCGGAAGTGAGACCTGGAGCCCAGGAGCGAGACCTGGAAGGCTGGGCTGCAGCC
The DNA here is from genome assembly GCF_054177405.1 of Leptonychotes weddellii. Taxonomy (NCBI): domain Eukaryota; kingdom Metazoa; phylum Chordata; class Mammalia; order Carnivora; family Phocidae; genus Leptonychotes; species Leptonychotes weddellii. The sequence continues at coordinate 128,022,020 of NC_138376.1, forward strand.
AGACCCGGGCCACAAGCATGCTCACTGCAGACCCTGTAATGGAATCAGTTTCCTTTAAATATCAAAAACAGTATTTTAAGGATTTCTGAAAACTGCTTTATATTTTCTTTTGCCTTTTTAAAAAATTTTTATTTATTTGACAGAGAGAGAGCACATGGCAGGCAGAGGGAGAGGGAGAAGCAGACTCCCCGCTGAGTAGGGAGCCCGATGCGGGGCTCGATCCCAGGACCCTGGGACCATGACCTGAGCCGAAGGCAGACGCTTAACGACTGAGCCACCCAGGCGCCCCCGTCTTATTATAGTAAAAACCTAAGCTGAGCTTCTCATCCTTACTACAGACTCAAAATCAAAATATTACAGTGTAAAATTTTTGCAATTCAAGGAATACCAAAGCATTATGACCTAAAAGAGATCTGCTGTTTCTCCTTTGGAGGAAAATTATTGAAGGGAAACGAACATCTACCAAGCACCCATTTTACAGAGAGGGAAGCTGGTGTTTTCCGAAACTAGGCAGAGTTGACATCTGAGCCCAAACTTAACTCCAAAATCCATGTTTCCAGGGCACCACACTGCTTCTTGGAACCCCTCACTCAGTGTGTAGCACACTCTGTGAGGGATTCCTGTTCACCTCAGATACACAGATAGCAAATCTCACGCTTCCCATGTCAAGGACAGACAGAAGAACTGGCTGTGTCAGTTTTGGTATCAGGACACACTCACCATCATCAAGGTGCCCAGAACAGAAGGAAGGAGCACTCACCATGGAGGCACCATTGAATGCCAGTCTGGAATTTCTTTTAAGGTTTATGAATTATTACCTACTGAAAAGCAGAAGCCAATTCAATAATGTTTTTAAAACACATACACATCCGGGATGCCTGAGTGGCTCAGTCAGTTAAGCGTCTGCCTTCAGCTCAGGTAATGATCCCAGGGTCCTGGGATCCAGCCCCGCAGTGGGGCTCTCCCTGCTCCGCGGGGAGCCTGCTTCTCCCCCTGCGTCTCCCCCGCCGCTTGTGTGCATGTGCCCCCCTCTCTCAAAACAAATAAAATTAAAAAAAAAAAAAAAACATGTCCACTATGTAGTATTAAAGAATTCCAAAATATCATAAGAGATAAAAGTGTAATTCCTCAAATTATTGTTAAGCTTTAAATTAAAATAACATAACTCACTAATAGTTTTGTTTCAGATAAATGCAAACCAGATGTAGAATGTTTTTTAAAGGCGTTTAAAATGGAGACTCACGGGGGCTCCTGGCTGGCTCAGTCAGTAGAGCGTGTGACTCTTGATCTGGGGGTTGTGAGTTTGAGCCCCACGCTGGGCGTAGAGGTTACTTAAAAATAAAAAATCTTTAAAAAAAATAATAAAATAAAGTAAGATGTAGACTCAAAATTCACCCTCAAGGAGGTAATTGCTAATGGGCACATTCTGACCTTTCCTCAAGTTAGACTGAATTAAATTACAGAAGAAAAATGGAATACATATATAGGACTAAGACCACTCATGTAGTTAGTTAAGAATACAGACCAACAATCTACAGAATTCTACAGTAAATTAATAACTAGTTGCAAAGAAAAAAGCTAAACATCCAAACAAAATCTGAGCTACAGTGTCCTCTGGACAATGGCCCAGAGGCGTGCATTGCATCCTGAGGAGTCACACAGCTCACCTGAGTCCTTCCAGGGCCACCAGGCTTTCCCACCCCACTCCAAGCAGCACGGAGGCCCACGAGAAACATTCCTCTTTAGTCAGGACGAGTGAATGTGAACAATTCGGAGACACAAGAGAAGAGAGGTCACATCTGTTGGAGGTGCCGAGGATGCATAAATGGGGAAAATGCCTGTAACAGCCACTCCAAAATTCCCCTAAATGGAACAATTCTAATGACAATCACTTTTTTTTTTTAAGTTCTTTCTCTTTCCAAACATTCTTCCTTTTTGTTTTCAACACACTGTCCTTTAATTCCTTGCCAAGAAAGTGGAATTGCTCTAAGACTCCAGCCATTTCCTGGTATCAGTGTTTCCAGGGACTGTACTTCCTGCAACTCTAAAGAAACACCTCTGCCAGCCAAATGGATGCTTCTGGCGACCTCATCCTCTATCTCCCTGCCACCTGTAGCGGTCCTCGCGCGGACCGCCATGCTGCCCTTCCACGGAAGACCGTCTCCTGGGGCTCACTCAGAGTCAAAGGCACTGAAGACAGTGAACGTGCTCGGGCACTTTGTTCAAGGCTCTCTCGTCGACGCTCGACGTACCCTATCTCGTGTCGTCCTCACCAGTCCTGCAACTGGGAAATCAGCACTCCAATGCAGGCCTGTCTTACTCACCGAGCACCATGTTGGTCTGCGTCCCTAGGAGACACAGACCCATTTCTCAACCCATCAGACCACCTGCTGTTTCTTACCACCACGCTGCCAGTCCCAAGGCACGAGGGAAGACTGCGAAGAGCCAACACTGTGTCAATAAAGAACAAAATGAACAAGAGTCAACTCCTGGCACCTCTTTCCACACACATAGCTCTTCCCGGAGACATATTTCCACCTAGTAATGGCATCTGTAAACAGTTTGGGTCATCCTAAACCCCAGGACTGAATCCCTCACTGTGTTGGCAGTATGAGGTACTTCCCAGCAGACTGCACCCCGGGTACGAGGAGTCATAGCACTTCCGACTCTCCAAGATTTGGCGAGGATACCTTCGATAATGTTCCCACACAAAACAAAAAGAATCAAAAAGTCACTCAGAAAAAAAATGACAGATTTCCTCACAGAAACAGAACAGTTACGAAGCACTTAATTGAACTGCAGCACTAACACTCATCAGGAGCACCTTTAACATAAAGACTTCTCCAGCTTCCTGACCAGGCCCTGAAGGCATCTGCGGGGCTCACCCTCCACTCCCCTCCCCCATCCCCATGGGGGGCAGGGGCCAGCAAGAGTCCTGGGGCTTTCCTTGAACACCCCAGGCTACTATGGAAAAATAGTGCCTTCAAGAAAGAGGCCCAAATAAGTGCAAGCCGACAACTGGTACATCCCCAAGGCCTAGGGCGTGTGACAGGTGAAGACCCCAGAAGCACGATTCTAGGGTCAAAGAAGTTTGTTAGGGTGGAAGGCTGACATTTGAGGTTAGGAAAGGGTTTTCACAAAATCCAGTAACTAGGAAGGAAGTAGCAGCTAAAATAAAACCAATGGCTGGACTAGGAGGAAATAATATTAAGTGATAAGACAAAGAAAATGTCAGGGGTATAAAGCAGAACACAGGAAAATAGGCAGGGCTGATACCCAAACCAGGGAGGAAGGAAGAAACCCACTTGGAGACTTAGAGAAACAGTGAGTATTAACTTTAAACCCAAAATAAAATCAGGGAAGAGATCAAATATGAGGATCTGAGGAATTCAGTGCTTCCACAAAGGCCCAGCCAGAGGAGAGGTCTCCAAGGTCAAGGACCGTCTTCTGTCTGGTCTGCCCAGAGCAGCTCCCACACCAGCCCTGGGAATGTCTGCCCAGGGATGAATGAATGCATAAGTTCCCACTGTCCCTGCCCTAAATGAAAAGTCACATCACTGCAACACTGGAGTAAATTATAATAAGCTGCTGTGGCCCCTACAGATGGTGCTGACAAGACCACTTGAGGCTCCGTTTCCACTCAGCTGAGGAATGCTAGAATGTAAAGCCCACGTTTTCACAGGGAAGACACTCCGTTACTTGCCAAAATGTAGTGATTTCTACCAGCTGAAGCTGGCTGGGCAGCTCTCCAACGGTTTAAACAATACTTCGTATCTTCAATGTGAACCATAGACTGTTTCAGAATCAGAAGTTACATTAAAATAGAAATGTTTTTTTCCCCACCCCTTTCAAATCGGTGAGTGACGCTGAAAAGGAACTGATAAGATAAGCATGAGAGGTACGGATGCATGTGATTTTTTTTTTTTTTAATATTCATGGTTTGACATTTTGGGATCTTGTGTAGAAGTGAGTGGGAGGCTACCTCGGGTCTGAAAAATCAAACTATGATCTCAAGAGGAAGATGATAAAAAACACAACAACAAGGAAAGATCTCCTCAACCACAGAGCAGGTGACAAATAGTTAAATGGCATTTCAGTAAATTGTTGTTTGGACGTTTAATTTTCGGATAGGTAAATTATGTTATTCAAAACTCAACACATATAAAAAGGATGTATCGGAGTCTCTTAACAACTCTTGCTCCCTGTCCCCACCCATATGCCACAGAGCAGGACTGGTCAATGCTTTTCCGAGTTCCTGCCCGGTTTCCACGTGCCAGTACAAACAAATACAAGTATACACGTATATTGTCCTTTCTAACACAGGAATGTGTGCATACTGCTTTACATTTTCCTTTCTTCACACAGCAAGGTACCTGGAAGATCCTTCGTGCATTTGGATCACTGCTGCAAATTTTATTTAGCCAGACCCCTGTGGCTCGACCTTTACATGGTTTTCAATGCTCTCTTTCAAAGGATGCTGTAATATTTTAATACCTCGCTAAGTCACTTTGCCTATGTGTGAGTGTATCTGAATGATAAATTCCCAGAAGGAGAATGATTGCTTCATTGGGTACATGCATTTTTAATACTGATCAATACTGCCCAATTGCCTGCTTCAAAGGTTGGACCAATTGATACTCCCAGCAGGAATGTACGGGAATACCTTTCTCCTCACAGACTTGTCAATGGTGTAGCAAGTTTGTTAATCTTTGCAAATTTGACAAGTGAAAATGCTACCTTGGTGTTATTTTAAATTGTGTTTATTTTATCATGAATGAGGTTGAGAATCTTTCCCCCCCTCTTTTTTTTTTTTTTTTTTACATAGCCGTTCACTTATTTTTCTAGGAACTATCTGTTCATTTCCTTTGACTATTTTTTATTAGGTTCTTTGACTTAACCATTTTCAGGAGCTCTGTTTGTACCAGGATGGTGAGCCCTAGCTGTGATAGGAGCAGCCAGTGCTTCCTTCTAGGGAGGATGGTCGAGAACTACAAGAAATCTTACGGCTGGAGCACAGAGGCGCTGGCAGAAGCTGAATGGCCACAGGCAGAAAGACTAGGGGCTCCCGCACAGCAGCTTTCCAGGAATCTGGTAGGACTTAACTTATGGTACTGAGGGTCATAAAAAGTCTGTTACTGTAGATTCACGCATCAGTCTTTTCTTTGACTATTTCTGGATTCTGGATTTTGAGTCACACTGAAGGGGTCTCCCCCCATTCCAAGGCTAGGAAGGAATCACCTCACTTTTCTTTTTATGTTTCCTTTAAAAAAAAAAACAAAACTATTCAAACATATGATCCATTTGGAATCTCTTCTGGAGGTGCAGTAAGAGGTATGATCTAATCTTGTTTTTGTCTACATGACTTCCTAGTTGTCCCCAAATCATTTTATTCAATAGTCTATTTTTACCCCTAGAAAAGACAACACTTTTAAAATATTCTAAATTCCTTTATGTGTCTGGGTCTGTTTTCTATTCTGTTGCATTGGTTTATCTATTCACATGCCAGGACCACACTGTTTTAATTGCTGAGGTTTTATAATGAAGTCTTTCCTTAATCTGCCTTAAAATAATTGGATATGTTTAATCATGAGACACAACGAGTATTATCCTAAAAAGGCATGATGACTGATGAGACAAGAATGTTTGAAGAGTAAACTGCTGGTCTTGGGACAAAAAGAAAATCTGAAAATAGATATAATCCTGACAGTAGTGATAAAATACATAATTACCAAATCTAGGAAGCCATAGTAATCAAGCCTTGTGGATATCATTTTAAATGTTTATTTTGGGAGCTGCTAAAACTATAATGCAGAAACATAATTATATCATGTACGAATAGTTTCAATTTGAATTCCACACACTCATGATGCTTTTTTCCAGCAGTGACCTGCTCTTCATGCAAAACTGCTTCTTACACAGTACTTACCAACTTTTGAAAGTCCAAAATATGTTCGCATTTTTATAAATAATTCATGATGTGGACACACAGCACTGTTTCAATACCTTCATAAGCAACGCTTTCTCTTTGCGACTGTAGAAAATGTTTTTGTCAAAGTAAAAAGCTTTTTATCACTGCCTCAGGAAATAAAAGAGGCACCCCAAATGCTCTAAACACATCTCTCCCTCCTTCCCTTCAGCTGGTGGTGCTTGCCCCACGCTGAGCTCCACACCCCTGAAGCTGTGCGCCCAGACATACTGCATTCTCGGTAACTCAGAAGCCCTGGTCATTGGTGTCAAACAGTGTTTTTGGATTACGTGCGAAAAAAAAATGAATCAAATGATGTTTCAAGTTATGCTAAAATTCAAGCGCCACGTTACTTATTACATTATTGCCTTCCTTTTGGGAAGGCTAATATTCTTAAAGGACCATTTTGATCATATTCTCCCACCTAAACACCTTCGCTTACTTATTCATTAGACTTATCGTCTAATTGCTTGGCAATGTGCTAGGCACTGAGGTTAAGAAAATGAATGAAACATGCTTCCTGCCCACGGGAAGGCAGGGAGACAATAGCAGCCCCAGGCACCGCGGGGACGCGATGAGGGGACGGTGAGCAAGCCCAGGGAAAAGGAGGGAATTCCCAGAGGCCAGCGGATGGCAACTGGAAGGAAAGGACCCCATCGGAGGGCACAGGCTGACGGGTGGGGGCGGAAGTTCTCCAACCAGGCGCAGTTTGGCACTGGAGGAAGTGGAGGGGAGATGAGGCGGCAGACGGGGGGAATCCCTGCGCCGAGAGCTTCGTCCCAGGACACCGATGTCATTAAAGAGTGTTCTCCCCCTTTGCACCCCTCTTCAACCGTCACTGCTCAAAGGTGTCATAATTGCCCTTGATCTTGTCTGTACCCACCCCCGCCCCGAGGCAGCAGCTCCTCCAAGGAGGAGGTCTGTGGACATAGTTGTTGCCAGCGGGCAGGGCAGCAACTGGAACCCAGATGCTGGACGAACACGTGCCTGTCACCTGACCCAACGGCACTGTGCTTGGCCCTCCCGCCCCTCCCCAGGAGGCACACGGAATGACCTCCACAGGAAGACTCCACAGTCTTTCCTCCGCCGCTCACACCCTCACACCGCCTGTACCTCCCGCTTCTCTTCCGCGTGAAGCGCTAGCCACCAGACCGCTCTCGCTCGCGCGCGCGCGCGCTCTCTCTCTCTCTCTCTCTCTCTCTCTCTCTCTCTCGCATTCTCACCACAGTTCCTCCCCTCAGGCCTCCGCCAGGCACTCCCTCAGCTCCACACACCCCACACCCTGCCTCCTTCAAGATACCGCTCCAGTTTCATCCCGCTCCCGCCGGGCAATGTTCATCAGGATCTGTACCGAGAGCTTCAAAGTGTCCGCCCTTCCCGCTTCAGGGTACTTGCCGCTGCGGAGCGCGCGCACTTGCGCCGGCCATGCTCTCCGCACGCGAGCTGGCCTCCCAGGACTTGCCCCCTGAACAGCTCTCGGTCACTCCCGTCACTGGCCGGGCCGTCCGGTCACTGACCCACCTGCGCGGGGCAGGGCCCCCTGCGGCCTGGCCCTGCACCCCGACCCTGCTCACTGCTGGCTGGAGCTGCCTGCGGGGGCGGGGGGCTCTCGCGTCGGTTTCCCACCTTCCCACGGCGCCCCTCCCTGCGCCCGAAGCCCCCCAGCGCCCACACCGGCCTGCCAAGCTCTCCCTGCAGAGAGGGCCCCCTTCCAGCGTCCCCGGCTTCCTATCTCCATCTTCTCGAAGGCTTGCTCTGTTCTCTTTCTCCTTTCTTCATCCTCCTCAGCAAGTAACATTCTCAGGTCCATCCCACGTGGGGAGAAGCCAGCTCCCCCCCCCCCCACCCCGCCTGCGGCGGGAGGCCCTGGGGCTCTGTCTCACCTTTCCCGCCCTGCCCTGAGGGCTGCGCCGGCCCTGGGCGTTGCTCTCCGCTGACTCTCGGCCCCACGGAAAACGGGTCTGCATCTCCGCCACCGCACTCAGAATCCCTGGACGGGGCCCTGACGGACCCCGGCTCTGCTAACTTACTTGATCTCCGGGGCATCTGGCTCCTTCCGCGCTGCGGTGCCCCCTCCCGATTCCAGGGCACGTTCTGTTCCATTTCGCCTCCTCTCTCGCTCACTCCTCCTCTGGGTTCTCCACGGTTCTTCTGCTCCTGTCACCCAGTCTTCTGTCTCTCCTGCTCCCGCGCGTCACGGCAGGTTTCCATCCAGAGCCGCGGCTTCTACTGCTACCGAGGAGTTAACAAAGCCTCATCTCCCACCCCATTCCCTCTGCGGCTGCCCAGAGAGCCACCCTGTCATTCCACACCCCGTGCGGGGGGAGCCACGGCAGCGCACAGCTGTGTGCTCGCGGCTCCATGAGGCTGCGCTGGGGGCCCGCGGCGCACAGGGGTCCTGGGCACACGCGCGCTGGCGGCCCAAGCCCGAGACTGTGAAGGCGGCGATTACTCCTGGCTCGGCAGCCTTGCTCTATGCACCCTCCGACTGCCAGACTTGACTCATCCAGCTGCCTTCTGAACACCTCCACTAAGCTGGGCGGTAGCTGCCAAACACAACACCGGATCCCTGCCCACTCCCGGTGGGCCCCTTCTCAGGCTTCCCCTTCACACAGTCGCGCAGGTGCCCAACTGCTCCGCTGAAAGCCCAGGCACCACTCTTGCCCCCTCCCCCTTCCCTTATCCACATACCCAATCCACCCGCACTCTCTGCCTCCAACCTCCTCCTGAAGCCACAGTTCATTGCCATGCCGGTCACCCATCCCTTGTCCTCCCTACTACAGTGGCCGCCATATACTCCGTCTCCACGACAGCCCCTGCATTCACTCACCGAACTGCAGCCAGAAGGAGGTTCTTGGACCACAAAGCACATAATCCCCACTAGTTTAAAACCTTCCAGTAGCTTCCCCTTGCTCACGCAGTAACATGCAATTTTCCCCCAACTTACGAAGCCCCAACCTGGCCCGTTTGCTCTGTGGGCTTCACTCCACACCACCGCTCTGGTCTGTACCCCGGTTCTGGCAACAGGTGCCCTCATTCTGTCCCCCAACCTGAGACTCCCTCTGCCTGGGCCACATGGGCCATTCAGACCCCAGGCAAACTTCCCCTACACAGAGAAACCCTCACTAACTAAACTAAACCCTCACCCAAACTAAAGGAGCTGTCCCCATCGACTCTCGAGTTTAACTCCAGGTATAGCTCTTGTGGCCTTGATGGGTTTTTTTTTCCTTGGTATGCTTGACTGGTTCACGTCTACACCACAGAATGCAGGCACCATACAATCAGAAATCCCCATACCAACAACAGTGCTGACCAAAGAGGTGCCAATTCCAGTATTTCCTGGTCTTTTATCCTTTTCTCTGGACAAGGAACCACTACGACCTCCACCAGCCCTACACACACACACACACACACAAACACACACACACCTTCCAGGCCCGAAACTAAGGAGCCATCGGACCCCTGCCTTATCCAGTCACCCAGTCCTATTAATACCACCTGCTCCCTATGGCTTTTGTCTCCCCTACTTCTCAGTGCATGCTCCCCATCTGGGTTCAGCCTCCCACGCGTCCTCACCTGGCAGATTACACTGCCCCTGGCCACACAGCAGCCCTGCACCCCCTCGGAAGGCCGTGGTCTTCCAGCCTTTCTACCTTACCTCTCTGTGTGTAGTCCTTCAGAGGGGTTCACACTAACGAGTAACCAGGAGATCCTGAGTGTTAGCGCAAGAGAAGCCTCTCTCCTCACCACCCCCTCCCCACGCCTCACCGCAGCAGCCTCTGGCTCTGCCTTCAGCAGGCCAGCAGGGCCTCCCCGAGGCTTCACTCCCCCACGCTTGGACAGGAAGAACCCCTCCACCTCAAGACTCCTACTGGCTCCTCTGTGAGATCCTTTCAGGGCCCACCAATCAGCTGGTGTTCAGTCTCCTGTCCCTAGAGCACCCCGTACTGCCTCTGCGAGGGACTGTGTCCGCAAACTGTCTGCCTCACCTGCTAGCTGTGGGCTCTAGGTGCGCGGACCCTGTCTCCCCCACGGTTGGACCCTGTCTCCCCCTGTTGGACCCTGTGTCCCCCACAGCTGGACCCTGTCTCCCCCACGGTTGGACCCTGTCTCCCACACGGTTGGACCCTGGCACACAGAGGCTGAGGCCAAGTCAGTTTTCAATGAGTGGCCTTCAATTCCTACGTTCCCTTTCCACAAGCACCACGTTGTTGTTTTTTGTTTCTTTTCACCTTTGAATTTCCAAAACAAGTATCAGAGCACCTTCGATACATAGGTCAGCCACCGTTACAGTCTCAGGGATATAACCAAAAAAGACAAGCTCCCTCCCTCAGGCTCTCACCAAGCTTGCTTTCTGCACAGGGAAGACAGGCAATAAAGAAGCAGGCCAGTAAATGAGCAAGAGAATTCCAGAAAGTGGTAAATGCTACAAATAAAATCAGAGTGCTAGGCATCTTCTGTTTCCTTTGTAAGATCTTGAGCTACTCTATCACTGTGGAGTTTTCCCTTAGACCAATTTAGATCAGCTGGAGGAGCTTGATTTACATTTTAAAAGGAAATTAAAATGTTTTGAATTACAACTAAGAGCTTTCCTTTTAAGGGAGAAATATTCCTTTTTCATGAAAATTATTTTTTCTTTCCTTCTCAGACTGCCAGAGCTGTTTTTAAACAAACAAAAATTAACAATATATTGATGAGATGTTCATCACACCAGGTTTAACCTGCTTTATGGTAAACAAAATCCTAACATTTACTTAATTATCTACTGCCGTGCACTTTTTTCCCTGTGATGAGGAAGGACTTTTAAGATCCACATTCTTAGCAAGTTTCAAATATGCAACACAGTACTATTAGGCACAGAAACCATGTTGTACATTATATCCCCATGGCTTACTTATCTTATTGCAATGCATTTCTTTTCCCAAGGGACAGAAGAAGTTTTATGTGCAAAATTATCCGAGGGTAAGACATCAGATTGACGTGAGAGAAGACACTGTCCTCTGTTTCCACTACCTCTGATTCAGATTTTTAGGGATTATCTTTGTTCATGTAGGTTTTTTGAAACTGAAAGAGGAGTTTTGTGAAATTTAAATTAACACCCCTTAGCAGTTCCAGCCAGTTTAAACAGTGTGGCCTCTGGATTTCAGCCCTTCTGACTACTCCAGCCACAAACAGACACAGATGTCTCCACAGACACCTGGTCTACCAGGACCTGCACCTGGCCAGGCAGGGAAAATTCACAACTCTGCTTTAATGGGTATCTTGGCAGGTATCCAGATCCGTATTTCAGGTCCTTGGAAGGAACAGTCATCATTATTTTCATCTACCTCAGACAATTTGCACTGACTAGGGACTCAGTGATTACCTGTTGGTTGGCTGTGAATTGACTTGACCTCCATTTCTGTTGCTGTGCTTCTGGCCCCACACCCTCAGCAACCTCTGTCTCACCAACGCGGTAAAAAGAAGCTACATGTGAAGTGTAGTGTAGCTTCCATGTGTTACACACATTTTCTCTTAAAAGGAATCCTATTTATCTCAGTGTGTTCAAGTGCTGACCCCATAGTATCTTCAGTCTCAAGAAACCAAGCAAGAGTGGTTAGGGATTGATGCGGAGCATATTTCGAAACTACCATTTCTGGAAACATACACATTTTCTGTTGTGAACATTTGAAAAAGACACAATACACTGTAGTCTGAAGCAGCGTCTGTGGATGACATTCACAAATCTTTGCCATGTCCTTTTCCTTGCTCCCTCTGTCCCCTCCATCCTGACCAACCAGCGCTTTCCTTTTTCTACAGCTCTGCACCATTCAGAGTAGGCAGCTGTAGAGACGGAACACTGGTGAGGGAGAGGAAGGGAGAGACTTTTCTGACTTCTGAATGTCCTCAAGGCAGTGTGCTCAAGGTCTCTTCTCCGCTGAGATACCTCTCCTGCACTTTCCACCACAACACCAAGTGCAGACAAGGTGAGTTGTTTTTTCCAGAAAACTGTGGCTTATACTGGTCTATCACAGCGTGACTTCTTGACTTTCCTCTACATGCACGTACACACACACACACACACACACACACACACACACTGATGCAAAGTGGACTTCTCCATTCTCTCTGGGAGGATCTGGGATCTCCAAGTGCAGAGATGGCTTTCTATTCCAGTCAGCAACTTTTGAAGCAGTGATGTGCTGAAGCCCTGAGCCCGAGGACAAGGTCAGAAGTCAATATTTAAAAGGTGGATGGCAGATGAGGGGGAGTCAGGCATGACCGGACAGGGAGGGAGCACGACCGCCCACCTATGAGCCCTGGGCATCAATGCTAAACCTGCTTCCAGGAGGATCTCTCCTACTGGTTGGTAAACTCCTCTTGGACCATGGCCAGGCCAGGGCAACACCTGGCAACTGGCAGTAGTTTTAATAAGTGTTTGCTCCGTGCATTACTGAGCAAACCAGTGAATCAGTGTGAACCAAAATGCAAAACCAAAATGGACAAGAATGGAACCAGGATATCCAACTTCCAACCCATGATTTGCTTTTTGTGATGATAAAAACCAGCGTTCCCAGAAACAGGAATTGGACACAGCAGCCTTTATGTGACAACTTGATTGTTAGACCCAGAAGAGACCAAACGGAAAAGTAAAAAAGAGAATAAACATGCAACAATTAAGACACATCTGTATACATTTGGGCATTTTTCCATTCTTACAGAACCCAGAACTCATTTTTACTGACAAATATCAAAAAGTCTGCCAAGGGGCGCCTGGGTGGCTCAGTCGTTAAGCGTCTGCCTTCAGCTCATGGTCCCGGGGTCCTGGGATCGAGCCCCTCATAGGGCTCCTTGCTCAGCAGGAAGCCTACTTCTCCCTCTCCCACTCCCCCTGCTTGTGTTTCCTCTCTCGCTGTGTCTTTCTCTGTCCAATAAATAAAATCTTAAAAAAAAAAAAAAGTCTGCCAAGATTCTGGTACTTGACCAATTCAGACAGATGAAGCTTATCATGCAGCAAGACAGAAACAAAGACCCCAAAAGTGTCAGAGCAGAAACTGGCTACTGTTCTTTGAGCGTCCATTCAGCCTCTTCCCCACCTTTGCCTAATAACAAATTGTGCTTAAGAGTACTTTCATACTTAGCACCTTAGCAAAATCCCAAAGAAGACCTTGTAGCCTTTTGTTCCTATTCAAACCCCAGGCTACTCCTTGCTGACTTAGTTCAAGGGAAGAAAACACACACACAAAGACAAAAACCAACAATTCTTGAGTGTGATTATCACTGGGCTTATCCCAGCCAGAACTTTCTGCAGAGTGGGTCCCTTCTGATGGCTTTCTTCTCTAGGTCCTCTGTCCTTCCAAAGGGAAAGCCTGCTGGGAACCTCCTAGTTCAGCCTCATTCAACCTGGACGGTTAATCTTTATCCTGTCCCACAACATCCCTGGCAAGGTACCCCCACCCAAACTAACAAACCCCACTAACAGCAAATACAAACAGAACCTTCATCATTTTAGGAAACCCTGTTCCGCCCAAATGCCCACACCCGTCTCCTTGCCACTGCCCTCTCCCCAAAATAGTGCTCCTCACAGGCAACGCATGGTACTCTTCCATTCCCACACACACCCCAACAGCCAAATGTGAAATGCAGATGTTTATTTAGAACACACAAATGCACGTGGAAGGGAACAGACAGGAACCCCAGTTCTAGGCCCAAGGCTTAACCAACACACTTCGAAACTCCTTGGGAGCTCCCTGCTCTCATCCCACCTTCAATTCGTGGCACATCCGTGTCCATTTCAGTAAGTAAAAATGTCCACATCTAAGGGCAGCAGGGCGCGACTCCTCTTGCCCAGACCACATCCCTCCCCAAATGCAGCATCTAAAAATCAACCAACACCCACGGGGCGGGGGGGGGGGGGCGGAGGAAGTAGATGACTGGGAGCTGCGTCTGACTAGGGGAGACTACAGGATGGAGGAGTGGGGAGGGGCGTCCAGGGACCACGCCTAGCAGTCCTATCAGGTCCATGGTCAAGTTGGGGCAGAAACAGCCGCTGGGCAGCCGGGGTGCGCGCTGCGAGAGGCCGCTGGGCCATGCGGCCCGGGTGGATCCCCGCGCCCAGGAGGCGGGATCGCTGGGGGCTGTAGGGCCCGCACAGGACACGCTCGCAGGCCCAGGGGCTGCACCCCAGCGGCGCTCAGGCGGGTAGTGTGCCCAGACAAGTGCCAGCAGCGAGGTTGGGCTGGACCCCAAGTGCCCAGAGGCGAAGACTGGCCAGGGCTGGGGAGTGAGCGGCAGATGGGAGCAGGAAGCCAAAACGCGACCCTGGAGAGTCTGCCGGGAGAAGGCGCCGCGGAAACGCGGTTCCCTAGCGAGCAGCAGACAAAGGCTCGGGTGCGCACGCGGTGGACGGTGGCGCCCGGGCTCCGCGCTTAGGGCCGGGAAGAACCCTGCCCAACCCGGCTGGTGCCGGAGTCGCCCGGTGCCCCGCGGGTGCGACCTTCGCCACCCCCCACCCCCAGCCCCGGGTCTCCCGTCCTCACCTTGCTCGCCCTCCATCCACAACAACGGCGATCCCCTCTTCTGCGCACCGGGCGCCTCTTCACTTAACATCTTCCGCCTCCTGCCTTCTAGCAAACCTCTGCCTTGACTATTCTGCTCAGCCTTGCCCCCCTCCCCCGCGACACGCCTTCTACCACCCCTGCTCCAGCACGCTCTCAGCCCAGCACCCGGGACTGGGGAGGCGGGGCGGCCTTAGTCGGCCCGGGGGTCCGAACCCGCGGCGCCTTCCTCCTCCACCCTAACGCCCCATTGTCCTTCCCTTTACCAGCCCAAGCACCAGCTAAACCCCGGGATCTAGAGAAAGTGGACTCTTAGTGGAGATGCGCCCATTTCACTCCGCTAGTCCACGCTCTGGAACAGGGTCACTGCAGCGGGGGCGGGAAGGGGAGCGACCCGGGCCCCAACACCGAACCCGGGGAACCGCGAGTGCCTTCACCTTTGGGAGCGCGGAGCTCCGGTGTCCTGGCCTGCCCTCACCCGGCCAGGGGACCCAGCGGGCGGGACCTCCAAGTGGAAGGAAGCGCGTTTCTTCCAGCCTCACTGGTCCCAGGCTAAGGGGAGAGGAGCCTGGCGTAAGGGGTCACAGAGTGGAGACTGCAGCGATGGGCCGGGCAAGTGTGGCCTCAAGCAGCACCGGGAGACCCGAGGGGGGCAGCGGGTCCCGTTCTCACCGCGCTCCAGGGTCACCCTTCCCCCGCACGCACGCGGAGCCTGGGAAACCCCGGTGTCCCGGCGCTGACGGACGCTCCCGCGCGCCACCAATGTGCCTCGAGCCTCCCGTCCTACAGTGAAGCCCACCGGGCGCCAAATGCCTCCGGCACAAGCACCCTGCGCGCCCCCGACCGCGGGGAATGAGGAGCCCGGCACTTACTGGGGCTCAGGAAACACTCCGTCAACCTTCGGAAGCAGCTCGCATTATTAGAAGGTCCATCTTCCATGTCGGAGCCGAAGAGCAGTGGGGACGCGGCGGCGAGGGCGAAGCCGGCGCCTCGGGGCCGCCGTGGAGTTCGGCCGCCGCCGCCTGGGCTGGGGCCGGGGCAGCCCCCGCCGGCACCCGGGAAGCCGGGGGAGCCCGCGCGGCGGGCGGCCGGGCCGAGCGGGAGCCGGAGCCCGGCGCGGGCTGGGAGCAGCAAACCCTGGAGCGCAGAGCAGAGGAAGAGCCGCCGCCGCCCGCCGCCGCCGCCGCCGCCGCCGCCGCCGCGGGGACTACTGCTGGGAGGGACGCTCAAGGGAGCTGCCTCTTGTCCTCCTCCGCCGTCGCCGCCGGCATCGCCGCCGCCTCCTCGAGCCGCCGCCGCCGCCGCTGCGCCCTCCCTTCCCGGGAGACGCACGGGGAGGTGAAAGGCAGATGAGGAGGGGAGAAGAGAAGGAGGGGGCGGGGGGGGCGGCGGCCAGAAGTAAAAGGAAGATGGAGAGGAGGAGGGGACAGGGGAGGAGAGGGCGAGCGCGAAGGGAGCGCGGGCCGAGCCCCAGCCGCCGCTGCCGCGCGCACACAGGGCGCCCGGGCCCCCCGCGGGGCTGGCGCGGCCTGCGGAGGAGGGGGGCGGGCGCGGGGGCGCGGCGCGCTCGGCCCGGCCTCTGCCAGGCCGCTCGGGGGCCGGACCCGGGCCCACCGCGCTCCCCCCGCCGGCAGCGCCGCGCCAGGGCTCCGGGCGGAGTTTGCCGGGGCCGGATCCGGGCTCGTCCCCGGGCGCCGGCAGGGGGGCCTGGGGGCGGGGAGCGAGCGGCTCTACGGGGCTGGCCATGGCCCTCCTCCCTGGGCCGCGGTGGGGCAGGCCGCCGGCGGGAGGGGCGCGCCGCGGGCCCGGACTCGGCGGGCTCCGCCCCCGCAGGACCTGCCTTCCCCGGCCGGTCGGCCCGAGCGCGGGTCTGCTCCTCCTCTCCGGTCTTCCGCGCCCCTCCCGGCCCAATCTTCACATCGCGTCCCGCTCTGGGTGCGGGAGGACCTGGGGCCGGGCGCGAGTCCCCGGCGGCGGCGCCTGGCTGCCGGCTGGCGCGCACAATCGGCGTGCTCCCGGCCGGGGCGAGGGGCTGCGGAGACGCTGCCTGCAAGCGTGGCGTGGTTTGTGCGCGCTCCGGTGGCTGAGCCTCGGCGACTGCTCGAAAGCAGCGGAGAAAAGCGCCGCAGTGCCGCTGCCCGTGGAGAAGGTGGCGGCGGCGGCTGCAGAAGACGCCCACTGGCGGAGCGGGCGCTCCCCACGCCGCCGCCGCCCTCCCCCACGTAGCGCGCCCCGCCGCCACCGGGCCCCCGGGCTCCAGGCTCCCGCACCCCCCGCGTCCCTCTGAGGACGCTGGGCGCCCGGGCCGGGGGGGGGCGGGGTGAGGGGCAGGGGAGCTCCTGCGTCTCTGCGGGGCGTCGTCACATCTGGGTCTGGTGTTCCGGATTCTAAATCCGCCGCCCAGCAACTGCTGGGCAAGCCACGTCGGCCTGTCCCTTGCCCGAGCCAGGGAACCCTGGCTGGCCAGCAGCTCCAATCGAGCTGTGCTCAGAGCTCCCGGGAGAGGAGTTCAAACTCGGACGTTTCGTTGGAGTTTAAATCAACGCACAGTGTTTTCAATGAACTGAGGTTTAGAAAGCCTATTCATCCTCCAGGACTCTCTTTGCAAAACACACTTTAAAAAGAACTTCGTGCGCGCAGCCCAGTTTGCCCGGTAAGAATGGAAAGGGCAACTTTGGCTCAAAAAAGAAAAACTGCGAGATCATCCCCCCAAAGTCCTGAGGACCACTTCCTCACCTGCGGCTTTTTGGGACAACCACCCCCCCGCCCCCGCTCCATGCCCCCTCCATGCCCCCTCCTTCCCAGCCCTGACTCCAACAGTTGCTATGAACTGAAGGGAAATGTGCCGCCCAATGGGCGCTCAGAACAAGGAGCCGCCAGAAGTTTGGCAAGTTGAAGCGCCAGAGCGCACAGATGCGCAGATGCCTGCGTCTCGGCCGGCGCGCGGCACGGGGTCACCACAGCCCTCGGGGTCCGAGTGAGGGGCGCAGGCCCGCTGCCGCGCGGTGGGACGAACTGTCCAGACTCCCTCGACTAGGTCACCTTCCCAGGACTGGGGCACACGCTCCGAAGCCCAGCTTCCACGAAGGGCAAGGCGGTCTTCTGAGCGCTAGGCGTGCGCCGCGGTGCAGCCGCTTCGCTGACACAGGGCTGGGGGCCCGGCGTGCGTCCGGCCCCGGGGCCGTTTCTCGCTTTCCACGGTGGTCGGTCCAGTTCTCAACCGTTTTTATTTTGAAGTGTGCTCCAGATTCTTCCCTAGTCTCTGCTTTTTCCCACTCCCATCGAAACAGCCCATAGTGGAAATGAGCATATTTGTATTTGCACCAAACTGGGCAAATGGGGCGCCTGGGACTTGGTGTGCCTCCCCTCTCCCAGCAAAGGCTGAGGGCGTTGCTGCAATTGCGGGGCGCACTCCGAGCGTCGCGTGTAACAGGCGCCAGCCCTGGCTCCCACTAGGTCGTAATCCCTAAATCTGCGAAACAGGAAAAATGTTCCGGGGACTCTTACCTTACAGAGTGGGTATTTTGCCGTTGCCTTTGCAGTTTTTCGACGAAGGAAAAACTAGAACGATCAGTCAGCCTCACGGGCGACGCGTCTGAGAGGCGCAGACTCGGTCGTTGGGTACCGGGCGTCGGGAGTTTGCACCCGCTGCGGACCTGGCCGCGCGGGGAGGGTCGCGGGAGGCTGCCCACGGGGCTGGGGAGCACATGCTTCTCCTCGGAGAATTTGCTCTTCATTCTTTTACACGCAAAATGTTTCTCCTTGTCCTTTACGTTTCCTTTGTTGCCTTTTGGAGTGATTAAAGTGGCTTTCCAATTACAAGAAAATGTAGATGTAATTCGGATATGTCTCCATATGGGCGCGGTAAGCGGGGCGGGAACCATCAAATATTTGTTCTCTGATTCTTGGTTAAATCAGAAGACAAACTTTAGATTCTTTCTAACTCTTTTCTGGAATAAAACTTCTTTCTGGCTTTTCGTCCTTCTTTTCTCCAAACGCTTGCTGGAAGGCACACGTTTCCTGGACAAATTAAAAACGACAAAGCATGACAACGGAAAAGGAGCACGTCGCGGAGGTGTTTACTGATTATCGATTACATTGGTTCCGTGACTCCCTACTTCGTACTGGAGTTCACCTGTGTAAACGTCAGTGTAGTAGGCAGCCGGCCACTTTTCCTTTCTTGATGAAATACTGTTTAGTCAAAGATTTAAATGACAAACACACGGACGTAGAGGCTCCGTCACTCACCCCTGTGTTCAGGTGTTGCAACAACCGGCAGGATGTGTCTCTTGTGGGTTCTTTTCCTTCTCTTTGAGCTTCTCTAGTGATATATCAGAAGAGGGAGAAGATTGTCACTAAACGTTTGTTACTCCAAACCTTTTGTGAATAAACACATTGGCCCATAATTCAGTAAGCGCCGCTTTCTGATTGTGCCCAAAAAGTTTGCGGTGTAGTTATATGTCAGAATGTTATCAGATTGCAGTGCCATTTACACACATCTTAAATCATTAGTTGTAACTCCAGGAGCATGGGATGAGCAGGGGCAGGAAGTCAGACCATTACAGTGCTCTTTGTGAAATAAACGATTTTCCTCCTTCTCAACTGAGAAAATGCCAGCCTACTGCAAAGAATAAAAACTAAAATAATGTTAAGAGGGCAGTGAACACTAGTAAAGCTGCCAAAATTATGATGATCAATGTTAAATATAAAAGCATTTGTCTCTGCCCTTTCGGAAGAAAAATGATCAGGAAAGAAGTTTATTTGGGTAATTGAAAACTTATGCTTCAGCATCTGCCTGATTATGCTCTCATTTGAATTATTTGTTCTTAAAAGCACTTTAAAACATGGGTCAAGGTAGAGTCTAGGATATTTTTAAATGATTTCCTCATAAGTTTATGAAATTTCTTTATAATACTTTAACCATCCACCCCTTTTAATAGCCTAAAGTTTACAATAAACATGGTTAAATTTTATGAAATTTTGGTCAACACGTAGGCCTGTGTCTTAATTGATTTTATTTTGCAACTTTTGTGATTATTGCTGACAGCTGTCCATTTCACATTGCTGACTGAGTCTTGATAATCTGTTTTCTCCTTTCAAATACTAGTAACCTTTCTTTATAAAGATAAGAAACAAGGGCTGATTAAATATTGAACTCATCTGCTTACACAGGTAAAGTCTGTTAAAAAGACACATTGTCTTTCCTTGATTTTAAATGTTCTGACTTACAGAAATCTACAGTTTCTGACAAAAATAATTCATAAACAAGTGGCTCTTGCTCCAAGTTTCATAGAAATATGAGCATTTTCATGCCTGATTTTCAATTTAATTGCTAGTAAATTATCAATTTATATGTCACTCGGATGTGAGACATAGTATCACACAGACCCTCTACATTCTAATGAAATAATTTATTAGTGATTATCTGGCACGCTGAAAATGGAGTCAGGTGTTGGGCTTTTATTCACTCACCCTCCTAAGCCTCCCAAATCCCTCCCTCCTGATTCTAAGTTTGTCATTCCCGGAAGCCTCCTTCAATTTTTCTTTTTCCTAGCCCATCATAGATAGCTTCGTTGTCTAGACTCCTGGAACTGATGGGTTTTAATCTGCACATATGAATATTTTGTATTAAATCTCTTGAGAAATGTAATGCAGGTATAATTTGTGTTGACAATTCCATTTTAAACAGCTTGATATCAGGGTCCTGCTACTCTTACCACTCATAACCTTTCATAAAGGCCAGCATACAATAGGCATTCAATGATTGCTCCCTTACCTGTCGCCTGCATGCCCAATGCTTACAAATTTTTATTAGTGTTGATATTAGTAAATCTTGACTAAAGTGAGGGGTGCATGCCTACAGTATTGTTGTAGTCAAGCCTGAAAACCAAAGGACATTATAATTTAGTAAGAAAACATTATTATAAAGTCAATACACTGTATGGCACAGTCTTGAAAAAGACTAATACGATTAAAAAACCAATTCAATTTCTTCAGCTATCCTTAATATTCTTAGATCTTCAGATTAAATTATTTTTATGAATTCAAACCAATTAACTATAAAACAAACTATGATTTTTTATTGCTTTATGCTATAAAACAAATAAAAACCAGTATGTTATTTTTCATTTTAAAAAATCAAAATACTGTTTCATTTTCAATGAGAACATTTTTGATAATAGGCAGATTATTAAAACATTAATATTTCAAATAAGTCTTCTTAAGTACCCATACCTTCTGAAAAGAGGGTTCAGTGTTCTTCTTGATAAATAATGATTCAAGTGGAAATTTTCATTAATTGAAAGCAAAACATTTAATTCCCTCCTAAAAATTAGCTCTGCTTAATGTCTAATGAGTATCTAGCCCTGAGGATATTGGTGTTAGAAAGTACTGCTGTGGTTATATAATCAGTACTAAGTTCCTGTGATAACTATGTGAGCATTAACTCTTATATAACACTGCCGTGTTATGACATAGAACTAAATTTTGAAGATGTTGCCATCACAAAATTATCAAATAACTTTAGAGACCCATTGTGATTTGTAGAATGCTGAAGTGCCTTTCATTTCTCAAAAACATACAAATCAGAGTATAACCATGTTGTGTTTAAATAATACTCAGTGTCGTTTAAATAATCAACACTTTCACCAAACTTTTACAGGGCAGAGATACCAATTACATTTGAGACTGTGTTTTAAGAGTCCAGTAGAAATAGTATGAGAGAATTATTTGTGTGTATATATATATATATACACACACACACACACACACACACACCCTAAAAGAAATACTTTAAGTGAACCACAGCCCAATTAAAGCATTTAAGTGGAAAGTGACCACAGGGGGCATTCAGGATAAAAAGGCTACACCAGGGAACAGCTTAAATTCCTCTAGATGGTATGGCTTGTCCCTAGAAACACCTTAGGTACAAATGAGCATAGAGTTTCATGAAAGGTCACCAAAATTCCTACTGAGTCTGTTCCACCATGGTGAGTCCCTTAGTGCCAACACAAATTACTGTGTGGATTGTTAAGTTTGTTTAAAATAAGCACATCTTCATCTATGGCTTGGGAATCCTTTTCTTGTAAACATTATTTTATTTTAATACCCATATTTTTACAAGGAGCCTTGATATTTATACAAGGAGTTATGAGAAAAAGAAAAATTGTTGGCTCTTACAGATTGTCTCAAAAATGGGGACCAAAATGGCTCATTTAATCCAAAGAATGTATTCTTTTCTGTTCACCTAAAAAATAAATAAATAAATAAAAGAAGCCAGGCATGGCCTGGGGCACAAGTGGCCACTCCGAGTTGTGTTCCAGTCTAGACCAGGATTGGATGGGTATTTAAGGGCACGCATGGGAGACCAAGTTCATTCATATGGGTGAATTGTTCTGATGTCAGGCCTTGACTTGTAAAGACCGGTTTCTCCCTGAGCTTCTCTTATTAAAGTGCTCAAGGGAGGAGAGTGAGAGAGTTTCACGCAGTGGTCAAGCGCCCCGGGTTGCTGTCGTGCATTACAGAATGTTAAACACGCGGTTCCTGGGCCACTCTTCCAAGGATTTGGATTGACAAAGGCCCCTGTCTACACAGTCAGCCCAACTTTCTGGTCATGCATGTCCAGTATCTGTAAAAGCATCACTTTACATGGGAGCTGCACCTAGAACTTTGTCTATTCAGTCTTCTGAAATGGACCCTTATGGAAAAAAAAATAATAATAACCACAGAAGCGTTGGTTTTCAGCTGCATGTCTTATCTATATGACTTGACCAAGAGCCAGAGAAATCTGCCAGCATCTATCAGATGGGTAGCTGAAGAACGAAGTTGAGAAAATGCATCTTCCGTCATCTCTGGACACATTCTTTTCCTTTGGTTCAGAAATTGGGGTTTAATAACTTGGTGTTCCTGTGTCGCACTGATGAATATTGTAGTCAACAACAAAGATGAAGTAAAAAAAGTGGGATGTCCTCTCCGAGCAGGTCATCTGCATGCACATGAGGCTCCCAACAGGAAGCAGTCATCTGATCGGGCTTCATTGTTTCCAACAGAATAGCCAGTAAGTACAGGCACAAGCCCAGCACGAGGTGTCCTGAATTCAAAGCTGTCTCTTCCTTGACTGCAGGTCTCCAGTCAGATTATTGCGATGCAGGGGTGTGCATGAAAGTTTACTGTTCTTCTTCTCCCTTCTAGCACTGCATTCTGGTAGAAATTTCCACTTGAAGTTTCCAGATCTCTACCTGGGAGTCTTGCACCCTTGGCATATTATCCTGCACTATGCCTACTGGTGTTCAAAATAATCCTACATAAGGACATTCACCCCACTGAAATAACTCACCATCATGGCTATCGGTAATAAAAAACCATTACTTAGCATATCAACCCAAGTTGAAAAAATATACCAAAGAGCCAAACATATCCTCCTGATGTGAAATCTCCATCATAATTCTCCATTTTACTTTCTACTTCTGAGATGTTTGTGTGCTGTGCACTGACAGCCTCGGGCTGAGGGACATGACCGTTGGCAAAGCAGGCAAGTGCCGACTTTGCAGAAGAACACAGCAAGGCTAAGTAGAATTAGAGTTTGTTGGTTATTTGTGAAAGGACTCAGCTGGCCCAAGCCCAAGTCTGGATGCTTGTGGTTGAACGAGGCAGGAAGGGAGCATCTAGAGGCTGCATTTGCTCAAGTGAGCCACCTGGCAGGGGGCCAGGAAAAATAATCCTGCCACACATGGATGGTTAGGGTGGCTTGTGTGGAATCAGAGAGAGAAAGCTGCAGACGGGCAAGTTATTCACAGGTTCTGGACAGACTGTGTCTGTCCTGTCCTTCCAAAGGGTCTGAGGGTGGGCCTCTGGTCCTGCAATGAGCATCCTGATCCGAGGCCGTGTGTCTTGTGCTGGACAGATGGACATATCCCGAATCCATGTCCTAACATGGGCCATCAGAAAATGTAGTTGAGTGAAATACAGAAAGGAAGAGATGCTTGAAGGGGCTTCCATTCAGCTGCTGCTCTCCCACCCACGGTGCCCAGGATTCACACCCTGAGAGCTGTGATGGACCACCACGCACTCAGATTCAACTCACTTGATGACGAAAGTTTAGAAACATTAACATGCGCATTCTGAAAGATTCTCCCATTTGGTTAAAAAAATGGGATTGAATAATTAAAACCAAGTTACAAATGACTGTGGTTGTATCGGATAATCTCATAGAATTGACAAATCCTGACATAATCACCTTAATTTAAATGTGAGTATTTCCTATGAAGTTCTTTTCCTAGTTTCTGGAGTCACCCAGAAGCAGAGGCATTGTTTATGGGAAGCTGCTCAGGTTAGAGGCAGCAGAGAAGGCTGATACTTCCCCAGGCCCTCAGAACAGCCCCAAACGCCAGCATCACACGCGCTTTAGGTGAGAGGCAAGGATGGGAATACATGTGTTCAAACAAAACGACCAGTGACAGTGGCGTGGGCACCCTTTAGGTGGATTACGGTAGAGTCTCAACTTTGGAAGGAGAGAGGTGGATCGTATTATCTCATGGCTGCAAGGCATCTATTGATCATATTCCGCTGCCTTCTTGGGAACTCCTGGCAACTCAAGGAATGACGCTGTATGTACCCATGGCCTAGTTATCTGACCCACTTTTAAGAATAGGCTACACTGGCGAAGAGATGAATTTCACCAGTTTTCAATGTGTCAATGAGAAGTCACCCTTTTTGGGCAAGAAGGTCATTATTTTTGAAGAATAAAGAGTAAAGGATCCTTGGTATAAATTCCCAAAGTCTACTTGTTTTTGTGAATATCATCCAGGGATAGGCAAGAGTGAAACCCTCTTTTGTTTTTAACGATTTTGATTAAATTGTCCTAATCCTCTTCTCCTGAGACTGGTAAACGTGGTAATTTTACTTTTTTAGGGATGCAACTGAACACAGTAGCCCACGAGTGATCACAGAGTACTACAACCCCTGACGAGCATAAATACAGCCCAGGTACTTTTGCCCACTTAATCTTGAGAACTAAGCACATGCACCATTAACAGCCACTTGTGAGTTAAGTCAACCCAGGAGGAGGAAATAAATTGCTCGTTCTGCCACCTTCACATTGACTATTTTGTATATCTCTCTATGAATGTGTTCATTATGACTGTGCTCAAAAGACTCAATTAATTTACTCCCATAACTGCTCATAACAGCCCTCAGAGGTAGCTTTTATGGCGAGGATTTAGGCCCATTTTGTAGATTTTGCACACATGGCATGAACCTGATGAAAAGCAGCTATAGTGGGCAAATTAGAGCTCTTGATTTCCCCTTCAGTTATTGTGTGCTTTATTCTCTAAGGCAAGAGGTTAACATTGAGTATTTCCAGATTTCTGTTTATTAAGGTGAGATCATTTTAAACAGGGCTCAGTAAAAATGCTCTTCCCATATAAAAGCAAGCCTGCACATTAAATCACTCTAGTTTATAGCTGGGTTAGTATATATACTATGAAAGTCTATTCATCTATTTTGTGCCAAATTCTATTTCTTAAGTAGCTATAAAATACAGGTGAAATCTGATTTAATTGTTTGAACTCTGATTTCAACAAGTCCAATACAAATAAGTTTTCAAAAGAGAGATCAATACAAGGAGATCACTAAAATATCCCTTTGAATCTTGCATTTAGAAACTGATTCTAGTTAAAAACAGATTTCCGCAAAGTTTATCAGACAATTCATTAACTGCATCAAGGGATGCCCTACTCACATATATCTAACTGGTCAGTGGTATAAAGCGGTATCTCCCAGCTCGATCACAGCTTTTAATAACTCCGGCAAATCACTGTGGCCCACGGCAGATGTGAGTTTTTATTGGATATAAAAGAGTACTTCCCCCACCCCCGCCCTTTACGATGGATTAAAAAAAGGTGGCAGCAGTGGACCCACCCCGCTCCTAGCAACTGACCCTGAAACTAACCTGTTAACATGTCCCACAGCTGTCATTTCTACCTGAACTCTCCCAGAAAGACAACAGTCTCCGAGCACCGGGTCACTCCGAAGGAAATATACTTAGTGAATTTTTAAAAGAATTTTTCACATCTCTTATTTGGCTTGTAAAATTCACATTTTATGGGAAACACGGCAGGGTAGAAGAATTACAATGACAATTCCTTGGCACTGTGAGAGCATTAATGTGGTAGTATCTGCAGGACGAGGGGACGGTACGTGGATTCCATCTGGTGGGGGTTAATCTTAAGGGTATAGTAAAAGTGTAGATTCACAATCACAAAACACAAATTGAAAGTTTCGTAACAACAGAAGAGTCCAGAATTCGTGTAAATGGTTTTAAACAAGAGCCCAAACTAAATGGAGGAAGTTACAGTGCTATCACAGAAACTTGCTTCCAGAAAGCCCAAATTGGTGGGGATACAGGAGTTCAGAATGGCAAACAACTTAAAGGGGACAAAAATCATGGTTAATTTGCTGAATAAGCAGTCACCAGGCACAGCATAGCTCTGAAGGAAGTATAATTAGTGAAGATTTGAGCTCTTCGACAGATAGACAAGATTGAAGGAGCAGAAAAGGGCTCTGGCCCGGACAAGTGAGCATGAGTGTGCGAACTCCTCCAGCGCACTTAGGCAGAACTGGATTTATGGAAGTCAGCATCGCAAATGAGGGTCTGTAACTTCACTTTGATGAGAAAGTTGTATTCCAAAAACAAGAAAAGCATAGCAGTTAAGTGTTACTTACTTAACTATCTATATGTATGTATGTATGTGATCCATGTAGCATCTCTGTCGGTTTTGGAAAGATGAGGGTTAAAATCTGGGTCCCCAAAGGGCAGGAATGCTTTGCTGGGATAGCCAGACACACCCCTCTGAGATCCTGGGACCCTCCACCCACAGCTCAGGCCTCTGCAGCCACTTCCGGTTTCAAAGAATCTGCTTATGTATTTGCCTTTAGATTCTCTTATTTTATATATTAGTTTCAGTTGTTTACGATTCTCTTTTCACACTTTCATTTTTTGTTTCCTAATTATTTACGATGTGCACTTGGTTCCTTTATTTCTAGCCTCTCTTCTTTCATATTAAAGGCATTTTTGGTCATACATTTTCCCTGAGTTGAGCGTTCGAAGATCCCATAGTCTTCAAAATAATATATTCCCCCTTTCATATGTTTCTAGATGGTTCTTAATTTCAGTTTCAATATCCTCCCCGATGCACGCATGATACAGAAGTCTGATTATCAACTTCCACATAGTATTTTCAGCTACATTATTATTTTATTTCATTTTGGATTATAGTTGAAGAATATGGCCTGTGAACCTCTAATTTTAGACTTTAATTAAAGTGTTCCTTGTGCCCATTTGAGTGTGGCAGACTCATGCAAAAGCCACCTCGGGTCTTTCTTCTGGAGGACTGCCCAGGTTCACATCTTGTTTGTACCTCCTTCCAGCTCCGCGTCTCTGCAGAACACACAGAACTCCTCTGGGCTTCATTTTCCATCTTTAAAGTGGGAACAATGACCATACTCATCTCTTAGTGTTGCCACGAGAATGAGAGAAGGTTATTTGTATAAACATGCCTAGAACGGGGCCTGGCATGTCGTCAGCACTCAGTAGCTGGAAACATTACTTGGAAAAGAAATTGGTCTCTGGAGTCAGAACAGACTTGGTTTTGAGTCCTAGATCTGCCACACCCTCGCAGCCCCCGGGCAAGTCATTTTAGACACAAGTGTGCGGATTCAGAGAGAAAATTCATGGAAATCACTAGACCAATGCCTGGCACAGAGCGAATGCCCAGTGACCGGGACCTGCTATTTGTATTAGGCCTCGTCTGATGGACAGCTGACGCTGGTTTGTGTTTTGGATGACGAGCTCTTAGCCTAACTGATGATTCTTGGGGCCAAAGTAAAGCCAATGCCCTTGTCACCAAAGGATAGATGCCACCAGCAGGCAAAGCACCCAAGAGGTTACTCTTCCAAACAAGACCACAGAGTAGAGTGTAGCCTCCCATCTGTGAACACTGGAACACTAACTTTCAAGACCAACGTTCAGCTAGGGATTTTTCATGTGTTGTGTGGGTGTCCCCCATCCCAATTCTCAAAGCTACAAAAAGGCGGCTCCGTTCTGAGTGCCTCTTCCTCGTTCACTTGTAGACCTCACTCTTCTCCCAGAGGCCCTCTTCCTCCATCCTGATGCCCACAGCGTACCCCAACCCACCACCACCAGATCTTTCCTTTTGGGAAAAGGATAATAATTTTTAAGGTTGAGCTTTTAGAATGAGTCATCTCAATGATGAGAATACAGTGAAGACATCAAAATAATGTTGTTTTTTTTTTTAAGATTTTACTTATTTACTTGAGAGAGAGAGAGAGCATGAGCTGGGGGGAGGGGCAGAGGGAGAAGGAGAAGCAGGCTCCCCCCTGAGCAGTGAGCCCCATGCTCTACGGGGCTCGATATCAGGATCTCAGGATCCCAGGACCCTGAGATCGTGACCTGAACTGAAGTCAGACGCTTAATCTACTGAGCCACTGAGGTGCCCCCCAAATAATTTGGTTTTAGAACATCAATGGTTTTCTGTGTCTGTCCTTAAAATATGGCTAAATTTTTGCTCTTCTGCCAAGAAGCAACACTTTGTATGCTTTTGAGAAGCTGACATTTAAGTATCTGCTTTGTTTGCTTGTTTTTGTTTTGGAGGACAAAACCTTAAACCTTCACATTTCATCCTTGGAAAGTAAAAGTAAAACACGACTGCATGCTGGCAAGTCATTCATATTCATGTGTGTATGCTTATATACATGTGTGGGTCTAAAATAAGGGTTTATTTTTATTTGATAAGAGTAAAGTATATCATTCTCTAAGTAGATGCTATATATTGAAAAAAGGAAAAAAGCCTTTAAAATATTTAATTCAAGTTTTTCTTGGATGATCTGCATTCTATGTTTAGTCAAAATAAGATAATTTTAAATCAGATGTGCAAAACTCTCAGGGGTGCCCACACGTGTGGACGCCCCCAGAGGAGACTGGCAAACTGAAGAGGAATCCCTTCAGTTCCCTGATTTACCTCAGTCAGGCCTGCGAGGAAAACCCAGCATGCGGCGTGAGGATTCAGGGGCAGCCGCCCGCCGACCCTTGTAGCCTATGAGAAAAATCACTTCATGCGTCCATGCAACAGACATCAACCTGGTGTCTTCTACGTGCCAGACGTTGTTCTGGGCACTTGGGATACATGAGTGAGCCAAGCGGACAAACCCCCCAGCCCTTGTGAAGCTTGTATTCTAGAATGGAAAACAAAAAGCTGTCAGCATAAATGAGTCGGTTATGGAAGGTGGTGGATGTGGTAAGCGCCGCAGAGAATCAGTAGAGAACAGTGGATCTGCAGAGTGTGGCCGGGCGGGGCTCACTGACGAGCTGGTAGGTGAGGGTGAGCCTGGGGGCCCGTGGGAAGAGGGCTCTGGCACAGGGGACAACCTGGGTGAAGGCGCACGAGGGGAGCATGTGGGGCTCCCCAACGAAGAGCAGGGACACCAGGGTGCTGGAGCAGATGAGAAGGGAGAGGGTCGGGAGTGGTCCAGAGTCAGGCAGGTAATGGAGACCAGCTCATGTGAGCTGCTTGGACACTGACCTTGGTTTCCCTTCTTCATAAAATGGGGAAATATTGGTGGACTCACATGATCTGACTTTTGTTTTTAAAAAAAAAAAAACATCTAGGGACGCCTGGGTGGCTCAGTCGGTTGAGCGACCAACTCTTGGTTTCTGCTCTGGTCATGATCTCACGTAGTGGGATCCAGCCCCGTGTTGGGCTCCATGTTCTGAGCAGAGCCTGCTTGGGAGCACTGGAGGTGACTAGGAGACGTCAGGGCCACCTCCTTTGGCAGGATGGGCACTAACTCATTCCCCAAAAATGGAACTGTTCTCATAACAACTTTTGAAGAAAAACTACAGAATCGTCCTTAAATTATCAGCTTTCTTCATTTCTGCGATGGTTCATTTTATGTGGCAGTTTGGCTGGACTGCAGCACCCAAATATTTGGTCAGTTGCTAGTCTGGATGTTGCTGTGAAGGCATCGCTTAGATGAGATTAGTATTTAAATCAGTAGACTTGGCGGCTCTGTCTCTCTCTCTCTTTCTCTCTCTCTCTCTCTCCCTCTCCCTCTCCTCTATTGGCCCTGTTGCTCTGCAGAACCTGATAATACTCTTCCCTACAATTCCTTCCCTGTACCTTTGCATTCAGACTTTTCTCTTCTGCATTTCTGGGGGTGGGGGAGGGATCCCTGTTTATCTCTTAAGCAATAACCTTGTTTTTTGTTTGTTTGTTTGTTTTTTAATTTAAACCAGAAATGTGAAAGCTCGAGTCTCATCACCATTTCATTTGGATTCCAGAATAAAGTTATTAAAAATTGTCCCCCCCTTGCCTCGTGGAAGCAGTGGCTCTTGCAGGGGGTGATCTGAGCCCCCCCCCAGCCCCGCCCACGTGGCTGCAGCATCCATCTGAAACCCTCTCCCAGCGACACATCACAACCCTCCTCCACCCACACTCAGCTTCTCCCTCTCATTCTGTCTTTGTACTAACAGGTTTTGTGCATTAGCTCTTACCAAAAAAGAAAAAAAACCCTTTGAATGATAAATTAGCATGCACGTTCTTTTTTGCACGTGGTGGAAATCTATCCTAGCAACAGCCACCAGATCAACTGTCATCCACAAGGATCTGGTCTGTTTTCTTCTAGAAAGATACAAAGCAGTCAGCCAGACTTTTCTAGATTCTTTTATGTTGAGGAGAGCATTATGAGGTGAAAGAAAACGGGAGGTTATCTGGGAAAAAAATTGCGCCGAAAGGATCCATTTGGAGAGTCTGAATTTTCCTAAAGGTATTCAATCATATTATGTGTGAAAAACACATGAAGTACGCAGCCTGTGGTCAGCTCAGGTAAGTGTCCAGGTGGCTAATATGAGGGGCTGTTTGTTTACAGTCCAGTACCCAAGGTGTACATAGTGATACCCAGCAACACCCACCACAGGAGCCCACGGTCCTCAGTGGTGTCCAGTGTGAGGGGCTGGCACGTGGATCATATCAGCTTATCTTCAGAACAACCTCACCAGGTGGGTACACCTGGATGCATGCCAGGTGAAGGGATGCTAGAAGAGCAGTCAGGTATTTAGCTCTATTTAAAAACTAATTTAGGCAGGTAAATCTTGGTTTATGCCCAGATGACCTGATCCTTACCTTAACGTTCTTTTTTTTTTTAAAGATTTTATTTATTTATTTGTCAGAGAGACCTTGAGAGAGAGCACAAGCAGGGGGAGCAATAGGCAGAGGGAGAAGCAGGCTCCCCGCTGAGCAAGGAGCTGATGCAGGACTCAATCGCAGGACTCTGGGATCATGACCTGAGCTGTAGGCAGATGCCTAACGGACCCAGGCATCCCCTTAATGTTCTTTATGCCATAGGTACTGGCAGAAAAAAAAAATAGCGCATCAAAGTTGATTCAGAAAGGTTGTAGAGAACCTTCTCGCAACCTTCCTATCCAGCCTCGAGAAGGATACGGACAGGAGAGGCTCTTTGGACAGGGTAAGTCCAGGTTCTGGTGATCTCTTTCTCCACCAACCCTTGTGCGGCTGTGAGTCTGCCTCCTTCTCCTGCCAGTATTCCTCCAGAAATGCCATGGACCGAGCAAGGCTGGGCTCCCAAAGCTGTCAAAATACTGAACGCTCAGGAAACCCTTCATAGTCTCCTTAAGGATTAAGGCTATTTTATATCACAGTTTGGGAAAATGTATATAGTGAAGTTAGACCAACAAAATTGCTGGTGTTCAACTGTTTTTGACCTACAGGAGTGGCATTTTTATATGGCTCAGCCTCATACATAACTATGCCCACTGTCATTTTCCTTTTAGGACACAGAACCACAGGATT
Source organism: Leptonychotes weddellii (assembly GCF_054177405.1). NCBI lineage: Eukaryota > Metazoa > Chordata > Mammalia > Carnivora > Phocidae > Leptonychotes > Leptonychotes weddellii. Next base: position 128,053,405 of record NC_138376.1, read on the forward strand.
TCATGTGTCCAGTTCAGGATGCAGAGAGAAAACTTTCTTTCTGTCACTCTAGAATAATCTCCATCTATGGCCTGATGGGTAATGTTGGGTACTCATGGTAGGCACTTTGGGTACTATTTGGATGCTGTTGGGTATTGAGTACTATTGGATACTCATTATGGATACTATCAACTACTATTTGGTACCCATGGTGAGTATTGTTGGGTGCTTTGGGGTACCTGCAGTGGGCACTGTTGGGTATTGTTAGACATAGGGTTGGGTACTTGGATGTAAACAAAAGCAATCATGGATCTTGTTATTTGGTTTTTCTCTTAAGGAGTGTAACATATAATTGGGAGAAGTGAAAAAAACTCCATCGTGAAATTTCTTCTCTAAGGTTTTGGGAGTAATATGGTAAAGAGAGATTTAATACCTACTATAAAATTTTGCAAGTCCTAAAATTTAAGTGAGTTACTGCCAAAAAAGCAAAAAGGGTCACAGTTCAGCTGTAGCAACCTCCACCAAGCAAAGTGAAAAATTATACTTTCTCCATTCCAAAGGCAAACTTCCAGCTGCAATTTGAGTTGCCTTCCCTAGAGATAGATACCTTTCGAGAACAATAAGAAAAAAAGGAAGATGGAGTCTTGCTTACATAAATTGGTCTTGAACTTCAGTCATAATCTGTGGACAATCTTTAGATAAAAATATAGGAACCTTGAGAAATTTCTACCACTAAGCAATACACACACCCCAAAACGCCTCCTTTCAAAAGATACTCTTTCCCTTGTGCCTAAAAACATTTCCTCCTATATATTTTAGGGTGACCAACTTGAAAACAATGATTTTATGTGCTAATATCTTTACACACCATGGAACCTATAATTCTGAAGACTCTCAAATTACTTTGTACATTGCATATGAAAGTTCCCACACAGAACACATATGGGACTGTCCACGTGTGGGTGGTACTGACCCCCTTCGAACCTCTGTTATTATAACAACATCTGTATTGACAGAGCCCTACAAGGACATTAGTTTACCTCATCCAACAGACCCATGTGAGTCTATGTGATTAAATCAGAGTCTATATGATTAAATCAGTTTCCAAACGGAGAACAGAGACATTTGCTACACACAGAGGAATACAAAGCCGGTTTCCTAACACTTAGGTCCATATGGCTATAGACAAAGAGACAATTTTAAAAGAAAATTTTGAAATTATATTTTTCAGGCATCAATACTAATATCAATAATTGCTCTGGAAAGATGTGTGTGTGTGTGTGTGTGTGTGTGTGTGTGTGTGTTCCCTTGAAGCAATGGCTCAGAATCATCTGGCGGATCTCAGAAAAACAGACTGCCACACCCCAGAGTTTCTGATTTAATCTGGGATGGGGCTGAGGATGTGCATTTTTAACAAGTTCCCCAGGGACACTGATACTACTTCCTTAAAACTGTAAGGAAATCTCTAGTTGTTCTATAGATTTCCCTCCTTCTAAGAAGATCGAATTGCATCCAGGATGTAGCCGGTGTCTCTGAGTGCGTGTTCTGAAATGCTCTTGTGTTTACCCAGCGCCGGCTCTGGGCTGCGTCACTTACACAAGGCATGGCCTTTGCCGGCCTGACTGTAGACAGAACAGGTCAGTCTTACAAAGGCCTTGGTCACCACTGCTCGTTCTGCCCCAGCAGAGCGGCTAGAGGAGGATGAGAAGCTTAGAGAGGGTCACTGAGGTCCTAAAGCAGCCTGATGATACTCTGTCCATTTGCATTAATGGTAATGAGTTGAATTTTTCTGAAATCATTTCTCATCATCAAAGGAGGGTTTTTAACAGCTCACAGAACAGTGGGTGTAATTCCAAAAAATCTATTTCATGTGGCCATGATGAAACTGCTCTAAGTTGTCCTTGATCCAGTTTTTGACTTGCTTATTTGCCACCAACCGATGAAAGTAGCCAAATTTATCTAACTACTGTATTTACCATCACCCGGAAATAAGATCAACAGCTACGATCTGGAATCCGGCTGCCAGCTGGTGTGTCCCTGCTTCCAGAAAGCTGTAACTACACTTCAGACCTGGGTTAGGTGCCCCTCCAATGTGTTCCTGTAGACACCTAAATTTCCCCCATTGTAGCACTGGTGTCAAAATCGTCTGCTCACTTGTCTGTTTCAGCCTCAAACCTCGCCCACCGCCCAAAGGTACATGCGGGGCAGAGACCAGCTCTGCTGAGACCATCGTGTCGGACATGTTGCACAGCTGCCCCCAACCAGTGTGTATTCACACAACATTTGTTGAATGACGGACCCGTGGACAGGAAGACAGAAGCTGTAGATGATGACTCACAAGGCAGAGGTCTCTGAGGGATCAGAGCACCGACACAGATCTCCAATGGCAGGCGGAAGGATGCAGCCTGGTCCAAGAGACCATGACTTAGGACACACGGAAGACCTTTGGGTGGGCATCACCCACACAGACTTCTAGAAAACAGCCCAATCAACTGGTATCCAGAGGGAAAAGCCAGACAAGGGCTTGTTCAACAACAACCAGAAGTGTGGGCACGCACACACGCGCACACACACACAACCCTACAAATAACCCAATAAACCAGCTTTCCAGTCACATTTGTCCACCCTTGCTCTGGATGTGTGCAAGACAGAGGGATTCATCTGAACTGTGCTTAATTTGAGGTCCTGCTTAAATAATTTGAGGTGACTTATATTCCAGATAGCTGAAGATTAAACATCATCTTTTAATATAATTTTTAAAACAGTACACCTTCCACAGTTGGTCACAGGCCTCCCTGATCGTGTGACTGAACACATCCAACACATACTCCTCTTCTCAGGGACGCTGGGCCGCCAGGCGAGCCTGATGGAGTGAGGTGCTGTGGGGGCAGAACGGAGTGGGGATTGACGGCGGAATCCTTCAATGTCATCTATTGAAAACAGACCTGTCAAGCTTTTTGTTGTTTTTCTGTTCTTTAATTGTTCTGCACCTTTCCACACAACTCTTCTGCCCCAAGCATCTCCCCTTGCTCGTTCTGCTCCAGCCCCACTGGCTTCCTTGTTGCTTCTCAAGCCAGATGTCCAGGCTGGGGCTCTGGGGCCCTCGCCCCTGCTGTCCCCTCTGTCTGGAATGCTCTTTGCCTACACATCCATACTCTCCACCTCCTTCAGATTGTTCACAGAGGTCACTTTCTCCATGAGGCCTTCTCTGATCACACTACTTAAAGTTACAAGTCTCTCCCTCACCATACTCCCCATCCCCTCTCCCGCTTTGTCTCCTGATACATTCCATGCTTACTTAATTCCTCACTGAGTCCCTCTCACGAGGGTCCCCCAGGGTTGGGAGGTTTGCTCACAGCTGTGCCCCAGAACACAGGCCACCTGGTGCATGTGGGTTCTCATTAATAATTGCTCCATGAGTGGGTACTCACAACATGGATGGGCCCCACCCCTACTGCACACCTGGCAGTCAATAAATATTTGCTCGGAGAAGAAGTGAATGAATTAATGGCTTCTCCCAGATTCAATGCCGAGGCAGCTGCTTCCTGGACAAGTCCTCGTCGCTATTGCTGAGTCATGGCGTGCCCCGGCAACACCATCTATTGTTTCCGATTCAGGCGCCTTGCTCACACCCACATGCCCATGCTAATACTGAGATGTGTGAGAGCAGATGTGTGAGAGCAGCCTTCAAGAGCCGTGTCTGGGCATCACGGTGATGTTTTCCAGAGGCCTCATGCGAAGGTTAAACGAATATAATGAATCACTGAGGTTTGATTTTTAACAGAACTCATGGGATGTTAACATTACATCGGAAGTTCTATATACCGTTTGATAATTTTAACCTCCTTTCAGGTCAGTTTTGTCATGGTATCAGTCTTTGCAATAACACTGGGATCAGTTGAATCAATGCAGTGATTGTGGAGCTCAGACATTAACCTGACTTCCTTGAAGTCAAATCTGTGGCCGTCTAGGAACAGAACACCTCTGTTAGCTGCAAGGAATGCATCTATGATTTTTGAAATTATTTTTTTAACTAAAGGCACCGACCGGGATCAGAAATAGGCTAAGAAAGTACCTTATGTAGCTGTATTACTTTGCTCTTTGAAATCCATACATACCTTAGAGAATCTCAAAACAGTTAATTTCCCCTTCAGCAAAGGTTTAGTTGTATGGAAGCCTGAAGCCTCAGCCCATGAAAGCATAGAGTAAACAATCTTGCTTCTGTTTAAAATCTTATAGCAACTGACTCACCGACACCTATTAACTTAGAATTTGGAAACTTCACCAAAAGAGAACCATTCCACCAGTACCACAAAACAGATCAAAATGATGGCCTACACTTGCAGATAAGTTAAAGGATGCTTCTTCGAGGTAGCTTACGGTATGCGTTCTGTCTTCTTCTAAGGCTATATTTCAGTTGATAATTCCAAAGCTAACCAGGAGAAACTCAGATGCAAGTGTTAACTGCACTGCAAATTAAATAAGAAGGGCCTGCCTGTTCATTAGCATTGGTCAGAGACAGACAACCTCTGCCTTTTCTTTGGAGAAAGCGTATTATGTTAGTTCCCAAAAAGCTTCTCCACCAGTACTACTGTTCTCCTCCCCGTGCCTAACCATTCAAGGAGCAGCTGCCTCCTGTGAGTGAGTAAGCTCCCACAGAGGAGGCCCCCAGGATGCCTGGTCTGGGCTTTGGGCAGGTGGGGAGAAAACAGAGCTTCAGCCAGACACCAGCTAATGCATCAACGGTCTTGGAAGATGCCGAAGCTAGCAGAATGCTTCTCCGGTTCCTTCAATGGGCAGAGCCCCCGAAGGACACAGTGTCCTCTGTGAACACTCTTCAGTTGTGATATATAAAATGTAAAAGCAAATTTATAACATCATATACTTGACTCACTGTAACAAAAGTCATTAAGAAAAAAAACAATAAGAGGATCATATGAAAATGAGGAAACATAATCTGTGAGCCTAATTGTTTTTATAAACAGGCAAAGAGGCAGCCATTTCTCAGTTTTAATGGCGGTTCATCAGAGGACTGGTTGGCAATGATTGCAAGAGAATTCAGAGCTGCCTCTTCGCACTCTAAATGCGCAGGGACCCGCACACACGCACATGGAAGGGCCGCTGTGTCTTCAGCACTAAGTTGGGCACATCCATGAACGCACTAACATGTGAATAAATGAGGGGCATCTTTCCTTATCATTCATGGGCAGGCCCTCCGGGATCCTATGACATTCTGTGCTTGCACTCTCAGCCTGTAAAACTCTTGAGTCTTTTGTGCTGGGCCTGTGCCTGATGAACAAATATTTCCCTATTTGATTTCCCCGTGAGTGTGACTCTCCTCCGATGGTTGCAGCTTTCAAGCCCCCTGCTTCTCACCTTCGCAGCTATAGTTGTGGTTTGAGGACCCTCGCCTGCAGGTGCATGCACCCTGTGTTGTTGCTCAGGGAGGACCTGTGGTCACCCTGCTGGAGTGAGGCTTATTGGTGTTTTGAACATGAGGGTGAGAACCAGATTCTTGGCAGTGGCAACATTAGAGAAGGCAGAGTATCTAGCACCTTCCCAAACAGAAGACTGCAATATTGAAATCCTGTGGTGGGAAGAGAAATAGCAGTTTTTTTCAATCAAATCATCTATATTTATCTTTGTTCTTCTTTTCATTTTTTGGTAAGTGCTTTTTAGAAACCCCTTAGAGAGTGCAATAGATGTTAGCAATCTGGAGGAGAGCACACATATAAGCCTACACATAATAGACTCTTTTGCTGGCTTTAATGGGCATTAGCACCTTCACAGGAAGGGATCTCAGCAGCTCATCACAGACGTCAGCTCTGCCCGAAACGCGTGTATCTGCAGAATAACCTCCATTAAATGCTATTATGTATGCTTCAGGAAGGTTTGGGGAAATGTAAAATAGTTTGATATTAAGCACAGGGACATGAATAACGTGAGAACTAAAACAATGGTTCTTTTAATTGAATTTTAAAATTTTCTCTATTCAAAGTTTTAGCACACCAAAAATAACTCAGACTAGGGCTAATGCCCCCCCTTCCTTTCTGTGCCCCCAACCCCTGCGTCCGCCTACACCCCCCTCCACCCTGCTGCTCTCACGAGCCTCTTCCCACCCAGAGGCAGGATGCCAAGTGCCAGAAGCATGTTTTCTGTGCGGAAGTCGTACATCCACAATACCTAGGAAGATTTCTTCACTATGGAATCAAAGTACCAAACCGAGGGACCCTGAAGTGCTTCTTTAAAATAAAGATCATGACTTTGCATTTCACTCTGATACCAGAAGAACTGCAAAATCGAGAAGTTCAGGAAATAAAAGGTTTCTGCTCTGACCAATCAGCCCATATCGTGAGACGAACTTGAAACACTGTGTTGTCTGACCAATTTGATTCTCCTGTGGATTCCATCAGCAGAGTGCGATTCTCAACACTGACGTTGAGTAGTCGGGTAGTGATGGCAAGGGACTGACTTCAAAACCATTCTTCCCGCAAGTATAAAATGCAGAGATTAACATTTGCGTAATGCATCAGGCTTTCTCTTTTCCATGTCATTCCTGTGGACTTCACCTACAATGCTCCTGGGAAGGTGCCTACTGGCTCCACACTCCAGGGGTGTAGCCGTAGGTCCGGAGGGTAAGTTCCCAGAAAGTTACCATTCTTTCAACAAACGCTACGTGGTGCCTACCCTTTGCCAGACACGATTTGAAGCGTTTCCCAAATATTTGCTCATTTAATCATTCAACAGCCTCAAGAGGGAGGGACTAGAAAACGGAGCCACACAGAGGCAAGGAGCTGGCCGCAGGCTCCGCTGGTGAGCAGTGAAGCTGGGACGTGAGCCGGTCTGTCTGCCTCCAGAGCTCCCGCCCGAAACCATCACTGCACTTGGCCCGCGGACCCACACATGGCGACTGTGGGCTGGGCTGCCCCCAAGTCACTGAAACCACAGGATGGGCAGCAAGTGTGCACCTCACAGGAGCGGGACTTCAAGGAATGCCATTGAGCTTGTGTGTCCTCCTCCAGGGATACACTTTAAACACCTAAAAAAGCTGCTTTATGAACCTTTGAAAAGGCGGCTCAGTCGGTTAAGCGTCTGTCTTTGGCTCAGGTCATGATCTCAGGGTCCTGGGATCGAGCCCCACATCGGACTCCCTGCTCAGCAGGGACTCTGCTTCTCCCCCTGCCGCTCCCCCTGCTCATGCTCTCTCTCTCTCTCTCTCTCAAATGAATGAATGAAATCTTAAAAAAAAAAAAAAGAAGAAGAAGAACTTAAGGGAAAGAAAATGCAAATCAAAGAATTAGCTTGAGCATAGTATCAAAGGTTCTCACACCCTCGGGCTCATCCCAACCCCTTCTGATTTGGACCAGGGCTCAAGCGGTTTAGTGGAGTGATTGCCGAAGCCCTAGACTATGCCGCTGACGAGTCAGGGCATTTCCCCGGGGTTGGAAGCTGAGGCAGGAGGCCCCGCTCAGAGCCGTCTCAGTGGTTCCAGTGGGGCACTGGTTCAGTTGCTCCTCAGTGGTGAATTCCAGTCCAATAACTGCTGGTGCAGCCCAGCAGTGGAATGGAATATTTACTGGTCTAGAAAGATCTCTAAGACATGTTGTTATTTAAAGAAAGCAGGATGAAGAGCAGTGAATGTAGAAGGCTACCTTTTGTGTAAGAAAAAAGAAAAAATAATATGTAATCATATTTGCATTATTATATAAAGAAACTCTGTAAAGCTATCCAAGAAATGAATAGAAGTGGTGCTTGCTCTCTCTCTCCTTTGCTGTGTGCGAGCGTGTGTGAGTGTGTGTGCACATGCACAGTGAGTGAGTGAGTGAGAGCATGTGCACGGACACCAGGGTGTGAGTGTGTTCACAGGTGTGTGCATAGATCACAATGGTGAAAGGTGGCAGTGATAGGCGTGAGACTTCCCAAAGTATCGTTTTTTATATTGGTTTTATTTCAGATCATATGATTTTAAATTTAAAAAATTTTAAGTTATGGGGGCGCCTGGGTGGCTCAGTCGTTAAGCGCCTGCCTTCGGCTCAGGTCATGATCCCAGGGTCCTGGGATCGAGCCCCGCATCGGGCTCCCTGCTCAGCAGGGAAGCCTGCTTCTCCCTCTCCCACTCCTCCTGCTTGTGTTCCCTCTCTCACTGTGTCTCTCTCTGTCAAATAAATAAAGATTTTATTTATTTATTTGGGTGAGAGAGAATGAGAGATAGCACGAGAGGGAAGAGGGTCAGAGGGTCAGAGGGTCAGAGGGTCAGAGGGTCAGAGGGTCAGAGGGAGAAGCAGACTCCCTGCTGAGCAGGGAGCCCGACGTGGGACTCGATCCCAGGACTCCAGGATCATGACCTGAGCCGAAGGCAGTTGCTTAACCAACTGAGCCACCCAGGTGCCCCTCTGTCAAATAAATAAATAAAATCTTAAAAAAAAAATTTTTTTAAGTTATGTGTTAAAAAAAAAAAAAACAGAAACAAAAACCAAAACAACACCCTTTATGGGCAGTGTTTATGCAGGATATGTATGGGATGTATGTAGAATTACAGAACATTTATGTGTGGAATTCATGTAGGATTAATCTAAGCACTAAAAGCTCTCAGAGCTGACTTTAAATATGGGCTTTGCTACCTCCTGGCTGTGTGACTGACTTTTTTTTTTAAAGATTGTATTTATTTGTCAGAGAGAGCGAGAGCACAAGTGAGGTGAGAGAGGGAGAAGCAGGGCCCCCGCTGAGCATGGAGCCCGACGCGGGACTCGATCCCAGGACCCTGAGATCATGACCTGAGCCGAAGGCAGACGCTTCACTGACTGAGCCCCCCAGGCGCCCCATGTGACTATCTTTAGTGGAGTCCGTCACCTGCATAGCAGCTCCTCTTGGGCATAGAACGGCGCTGACCCCAGTGTTGTGGTGGGGGGGGGGCACGGCGCGCCCAGCCCTCGGTGTCCTTGGCACATGGTAAGTACACGGCAGAGAGGGCTCAGACTCCAGCAGGTCTCAGCTCTGCCAACGTGGGAGTAGACACAGGCCTTGGTCAGGCATCCACGAGGCCGTCCTGTGTTCCCTTAGTCAGTAATGTGGCTTACTATGCCTTTCTTTTCCCAGCGACTTGTATATGCCCTGCGTGACTGTATTTGCTGGGCGGGTGAGCTAGAGTGTGAGGTACCTCCTCTTTGCAGGACCCTAGCGTTTTCCCTCGGTCACAGAACTGGCAGAGGCCAGCTTTGACCACGGGTCCGGCTCACGCCAAAGCTCCTGATTCTCCCGCCACATGTCACCTCCCATTTCACTTCAGCCCCAAGCCCCCCTCTGCTGCTCCACAGGGACTGTTACTCAGGTCCCCCTGGCTTTCTACTCTCGTCATAAAGCCTCCTGCCCTGGACAGGGTCTCATCTGGGGGCAAAGGAACAGTCTCTGGCTTTGGGCTATTCAGGGCTATTCTCCTGGCACGTTTCTCCACAAGTTCTCCCATGAAATGTGTTTTGCAGATTGCTGCTATTGCAACCTGCCTGGTTGCGGGTCTCCCAGCCCTCAGCCCTGCTCCTCTCGGATCCATTTCCTCTGTGAAGCCAGGGAGCTCCACAAACGGCGAAATCTGATCGGGCCACCTCCTTGGCTCTTGGGGGCCCGTCCAAACTGGTTGATGTGCCTAGAGGGTCTTCATGAGGCTGTCCAGCCTCATGTCCCACCACCAACAGGCTCCTGCAAGTGCAGAACTGTTTCTGGTTTCCTGAGTGTCTGCCCCTCCCAGGCACCTGCGCAAGCTCTTCCGGTCTCCTCCAAACCTGCACGTCCTCCTCTAATGGCTCAACCCTGCTCACTTCAGCCCAGGCATCCTCAGCAGGCCTCCCCTGAGCCTCTAGCTTCCATCAGGAGCCCCAGCACGGACGGTTTCCACTTCACCTCCCAGCGCAGCTCCCCACACGGCCTGAAGCACCTGGCTACTCGTCCTGTGTCCCCGCTGGGTTATAAGCTCTGAGTCAACCCTGTTTACCATTTTATCTTATGCTTTTAAAACAAGCACTCAATAAGTACCTACTGAATTAAAGGATTTTAATTATATCCTTGACACTTTTTGAATGCACACCAAATGAATTGATAAGCAGGCAGCTTATGTCATCCCTTGAAGTCTTTACAATGAATCATCCCTTGCATAGGTCCTTCTTTGCTCCCTAATTTTAGGTTAAAAGATGTGACTTTTTAAAATACCTCATTAGTGGCAAGACTAACTGTCAAATACGGATCCAGATCCTGGCCCAGTGAGCACTCTATTCACTAGAGGCCACTAACACATAAGAGCAGGGTGCAGGGTCAATGCTGTGAGGCAATGAGGGGGTTTAGGTGCAGGGAGGCGCAGGCCCCCGTCAGCCCAGCCCCAGATCTCCTGCCCCCGGGGAGACGCTGGTAGATCGCAGCCTCATGGAGCAGCGAGACCACAGGGGAGCCTGTTATGCCCCTGTGACAGTCACATCTGCGTTCTGCTGAGAGGGGCACGGAGGAGCCTAGCTGTACTTTGGGGCCTAATTTCATAACAGACCACTGTGCTGTGAAGAGCGACAGGCAGTCCCACATCTTTCAGGCCCCCGGGAACGCGGACAGGACTCCCTAGCAGGTGTCTTGCCTGCCAGCTGCCATGATAATTTGGCCATTACAAAAACATGTGCTCTGTCTGACAGCCGTGGGCACCAGCTTCTGGGTCACTGGCCTGGGAATCATGTCTGTCCCCTGTGGGCACACTTCCTGACACAGGCCCAGGAGCCCACATCCCTCCCTCCCCTGCCGGTCTTCCTACCTGCCCTGAGGCTATGGCATGCCTGGAGAAATGTTCCTCCTCAAGCCCTTCATCCAGAAACTGTTCTCTGGGCAGTAACCCATACCTCCCACAGGCAAGCCCTGCTAACTTTACACAGATTTTGTGTTTAGGAGAAAATTCCTACCTAACAATTACATAGGCATTTTTGGCCAAAAAGTATCAATTCTTCCTTCCTTTCCTGATAGAATTAAAACTCTTATATGAAGCCGAAGTATTGTCTAATATAACCGGAAGTGCAATATTGCATTTTATTTCCAAATCCCACGTAGCGGCTGAGCTGCAGAGATTTGCCTGCAGCCCATTTATATTTTGCAGGAAACCAGTCCTTCTCTTGCTAATATCCTGGGGAGGATAGACTAGGCCTTGATAACTGTGAATAACCTGAAAGATATATTCCAGGTGTCACACTGTAATTTAAAAAAATCATTATGTCAGCAGCAATGTCCACAATAGCCAAACTGTGGAAAGAGCCAAGATGTCCATCGACAGATGAATGGATAAAGAAGATGTGGTCCATATATACAATGGAATATTATGCAGCCATCAAAAGGAATGAGATCTTGCCATCTGCAAC
>NC_138376.1:128065261-128115107 GCF_054177405.1 Leptonychotes weddellii
GAATCATGGAACACTACATCTAAAACTAATGATGTAATGTATGAGGATTAACATAAGAATAAAAAAATTAAAAAAAAATCATTATGTCTTCTAATTTGTTTTAATTGTTGACTCTTCGGATCAGTGATTTCTTACTGGCTTTGGTGGATTCCCGTTTTGCTGTGGAGCCCAACTCCTTGGTTAATTCAGATTTTTATTGTTTCAGGGGAATATCATACAAATTCATGAGGTAAGTGAAACATTCAAAACTGCAGTGAATTTTTTAGGAAATGAATAGCAGACACGTCTAATCCTCTGCATTACCATCATGGTTTCTCTTTACGCTGTTATTTAAAAACCTGTACCTATTGTAAAAGTCATTTAGTAATTGATTCTGAGGAACTGATTTATTGGAACAATGCTCCCTGATCGAAAAGGACAGCTTTGTAATCTCCACATCTCGGCGTTAAGTAAATTCATTCTCAGGGTTAATTTTTTTCTGAGGCCAATTAGCTTCAGCCAAGAAGGTAAACTAACACATCCAAGGGCCTTAGTTAAACAGTTTTCAGACTTCAAATAATGCCTGCTCTTTTCATAACGCTCATAAAAGTTTTCAGAAGTTTTTATTTTCCCCCAGCTAACACACAATTATATGAAATCAACTTACTATATGATTTTGCTACAATGTATTCTGAATTCGATAAATCTAGTTTGAAGTAAATATTTTACTTTTAATGGATACAAGTTGAAACATCTCATAAAACACAACACTACATGCGATAATGTTAAAAAATACATAACTCAAGGCACTACACTATAATATAAACCAGAAAAAAAGGTGAGTCGTGATAGAATAGGCTTCCTGCCTTTGGGGGCGGTGCACAGGGGTATCTCACTCTAAGTTAATTCCAGACAGAGACAAACTTACAAAATCAGAGAAGTAGAGAATGCTTTTATTCTTTTTAACATTACCCTCGACCTTATAATGAACCAGTTGCTGGGCCATAGGCACCGTGTTTAACTATAGCAGCCGCAGTCCAGGTGAGCCAGGGCGGCGAGGGCAGCCCCCTTGGGCGAGTACGCTGGGAACTGGAGGAGGAGGGACGGACAGCAGGGTGAAGGGGCCAGCAGCAGTCATTTGCCAACGACGGAGCGGAAGTTAGGTCCATCAGCAATACTGTTGATCAAGTGGTGCTGGAGGTTAGAATTCACTGCTTCTCAACCCCACATCCAGAAGTGTCTTATAACAGCAGCAGGTGGAGGGGAGGCCAGAGAGCAGCCCACGGGGGCAAGAGAGCGGGACACTCAGCCGGGTCGTCTGTCTTCATTTACAAGAAAGGGGGAGGCTGCGCTCTGCGCTCTCCAAGCTGCTGTCCAGCTATAGGCTTCTCTGAGTCAAAAATGCACCCAGGATGGTTTGGTTTTGTTTGTTGTTAAACTCTTGGGGACAGGGGATGGATGAGAACAGAATATTGACAGTAAGGAGAAGATGCAAAATCAAGCTCCAGAACAAAACCAAACCAAACCTACTCACGGAGAATGTGAACTCCCTAAAAGCACAGTTTTAACAAACTGTGTTAAAGTTGGCGGCTTCTCCCTGGATTTGCCACAGCCCTCTATACGATCAATTATGGGATGTTCCCCCCAGGAATAAATCTTTTATTTGAAAATGAAGTGAATGAAAAATGATGTTTATTTTACAGCCCCATTTCTGTAACACATTTTCCCTTGAAGTGAACAATGTTTCTATATAGAAACATAAACTAGGTTTTTCCCATAAGAAAAACAACATGCATAATACTAACAGGATGTCATTGAAGATGGACGTCCAGCATGCCAGTGTGAAGAGCTCTGGGCCTCTTTCCCAGTGAAACTGGTGAAGACTATTACAAAACCCCAAACATTTAAAGCTTCTGAAAAAGGTCCTAAGGGCACACAGCAAATGGAGGAACATCTATTCAAGAAAATCTATGGAAATTCCTTAGGAAGGCCAGTGTCTGTGGTATTTGAGCTGAGGTAGCATCTCAGTCCCAGGCTCAGCAGAGAGGACACATCACTCCAGGTGGCTCCTGCCAGAGCACAGGGCTCCCCTCCCCCCAGCTTCCAATCGCACAGCTTTTGTCCCTGGGGGAGGACTTTAGGGTGTCTCATTCTGCTCCCAGCTGCCTGTGTCCCAGGTGAATGCAGCTGAGAGGTGGTCTCCCTCCTTCTGCCCAAACCCTCCCATGGGACAGAGGCTTGACCTTGCATGAGGCTGAGAGCGCTGGGCCCAGCTGCCCTCCCCTAGCTGGGAAGGAGTGGTTCTACGCCAGGAAAGGCAAGCAAGGAGGACCCCCGCCTGCCTTCCACACCTCCTCTCCCACAAGCACTCAGCTGCTAGAGTGGAAATGTCACTCAGAGAGAAGCTCACCACCATCCCACCCTCAGCCCCAGAGCCCTGGCTCAGAGATTCTACCTGAGGGGAGAAGCAGGCCTAAGCCAAAGAGCTCCTGTCTCTGCCCAAGGCACTGACTTCATCTGCAGCCGGGTCTGGAGAAGTGTAAGCCCAGGGGGCACTCTCAAGAACAGTGGAGGTTGTGGTGAGAGGTAACTGGGGGAACATTCATGATTTTAATGATGACACAGCCTAGACTACAGTTGGCTAGCCTGCCGGAGGGAACCAGGAAATACGCAGCTGGCAGGAGCCCTCCTAGGGTCAGAATATCAAACATGACCTCAGAAACTTTTCCTTTAAAGGAGCCAGAATTTGATTGGATTAGTTTGTGAAGCAATTTATGCCCGAGGGCATTGTTGAAAACAACTGAGCAATCAGCCAGCGAGGCATCAGTGTAGTCTAACAGCTACATGTGGACAAGAAAAACAGGAAAAGGGCCCCCCAGCACCACTGCCCACCAGGGTGACTGCACACCCAGAGCTGTGCCATTTCTCTCTAAGGAGCCTTATCAGAGGCTTGTGCTGTGTGTGCGTGTGTGTGTGTGAGAGAGAGACAGAGAGAGAGAGACAGAGAGAGAGAGAAAATAGGTGTCACTAAAATAATACAGCCAATGACAGAACAAGAACAAATAAACAAGCAAATATGATAACAAGGCCTGGGCAGACGGAGGATCAGTACAGAGTTACTATATTATCTGAAATATCCAGTTCCCAACAAAAAAATTATGAGGCATGTAGGAAAACAGGAAAGTATAACCCATATCCTGGGGGATGGGGAAGGGGACGGGGAGGGAAAGCAAAAAATATGCAGGCAGCAGAAACTGCTTGTAAAAATATCCAGATGTCAGATTTAATAAGATATTTCAAAGTAGCCATAAATAAATATATTCACAGAACTACAGGAAACCATGATTGAAGAAGTGAAGGAAGGTGTGATGATGTTGCATCACATAGAGAGTATCAATAAAGAAAGAGAAATTACAGAGAAGAACCAGGTGGAAATTATGAAGTTGAAAAGCACAATACAAATTTGGCTCGGGGCTCAACAGTACATATGAACTGGCAGGAAGAAAAATTAGCAAACTTGAAATAGGCTGATAGAGATTTTGCAAGCTGAAGAACAGAGAGGAAAAAAAAGAATAAAGAAAAGTGAACAGAGCCTCCAAGAAAAGTGAGATATCATTAAGCACACCAACACACTTATAAAGGAAGTGCCAGAAGGAGAGAAAAGAGAAGAGAAAACATTCAAATTAATAATGGCTAAAACTTCCCCAATTCCTGAAAAACAATAACCAATTATCTACACACTTAGAAAGCTCAATGAATTCCAAATCTGATAAACTCAGAGACCCACAAACAGACATATCATAGTAAAAATGCTAAATGTCAAAGACAAGGAGAAAATCTTGAAAGTAAGAGAAAAACAATGCGTATCCAAGGGAACCCCAACAAGTTAACAGCTGACTTGTCAGCAGAAACAATGGAGGCCAGAAGGCAGTGGAATAACATATTCTAAGTGCTTGAAGGAAAACGAAACTGTCAACAAAATTCTACTTCCAGCAACGGTATACTTCAAAAATAAAGGGGAAATAGAGACTTTTCTCAAGGCAAAAACTGAGATATTTGTTGCTACCAGACCCATTTAATGAAAAATACTAAAGAAAGTTCTTTAGGCAGAATACTAATAATTCTAATCCACATGAGCAAAGATCACTGGTAAAAGTAATTGTATAACTGTAAAAGACATTATAATGAATATTTTTTCTCCTTTGTTGGCTCACCTAAAAAGCAGTTGCATAAAATAACTTTATAGAATAATATGTATACAATGTGTTCTTGGACCTATAACATATAGAAATATAATAGAACCGTAATACATTTGCCAAAAACAGCACAAAGGAAATGAGTCGGGGCAGAGCTATAATTGCTAAGGAAATGATGACGGTAAGGTAATAATTATAAGAATGTGTGTTTGGGTTTGTAATACAATAGATGTAATACATATAACAATACCATAAAAGAGGTGGAAAGGGAAGAGAGCTATATAGGAGCAACAGTCCTACATATCACTGGAATTAAGCCAGCATAAATTTGAAGCTGCTCTGATAAGTTAAGATGTATATGGTAAGTGGTAGAGCAACCACTAAAAAGTAACTCAACAATATAGAGTGACCACTTTACACTGATTAGGATGACTATTATCAAACAAAACCAACAAGCAAACAAAAACAAAAACAAACCCCAGAAAACAGTGACTGTTGACAAGGATGTGGAGAAATTGGAGTGTCTGGTCATGGCTGGTGGAAATATAAAATGATGCAACTATGCTGAAAAATGACATGCAATTTCTCAAGACTTTAAACAGTTCTACTTCTGTGTATATGTCCAAAAGAAACAGACACAGGGATTTAAGCAGACATTTGTGCACCCAGGCCTATAGCAGCATTCAGTCAAAAGGTGGAAGCAACCCGGGGCACCTGGGTGGCTCAGTTGGTTAAGCGACTGCCTTCGGCTCAGGTCATGATCCTGGAGTCCCAGGATCGAGTCCTGCATCGGGCTCCCTGCTCAGCGGGGAGTCTGCTTCTTCCTCTGACCCTCCTCCCTCTCATGCTCTCTGTCTTTCATTCTCTCTCTCGCAAATAAATAAACAAAATCTTTAAAAAAAAAAAAAAAAGGTGGAAGCAACCCAAGTGTCTGCTGATGGATGAATGGATAAACAAATTGCAATGTATACTTACAATGGAACACTATTCAGAGTGGTTGAAATGGTAAATTTTATGTTATGTACATTTTACCACAATAAAAAAAGAATTGTATCTACAGGGGAAAAGATAAAAAGAAAACATGCCAGTCTTATTCAGTGTCACCATTGCTGCTGAGAGCATTGAGTATTGGTTCCTATCAACCCTTTGAAATAAGCATCTAAGAGAATTATTTTATTCTTCAGGTGTGGCTTTATACAATTAATCTCATGAAGTGAATCCCTCTTTTCCCCCTCAACCCTCCAGCTTCCTATTATTAATCTCCCACCCATGTTTCCTTAGTATCTAGCTGAATTTTAAGTGCTATGCATGCCTCTCCTAAACACCAAGGAGATTATTTGATAATAACACTAGTTATTCAAGGCTCCTTTGGTTAAGTAGCCACAGGAGAATCAGGAGACTCCTTGGATCTAGTTAGCAATCTCTTCTGTATGCAGAACCACTATGTTGAGCCTTGAATTCTGGTTGCTTTCCCAGTGTTATAAAATAATAAAAACTGGAATAAATAACTTAATAATGGCTACTGCCTGAGGAGAAGGCAGGCGACCTAGACTGGGGCCATTTAGAGAGAATACTACTTGTAATTGTAAATGAGAGACATACCCTGATACAGTAGAAAAAGCAATAGGTTTGAAATCATAAAGACACAAAAACTAGAGTGAAAAGAATCATTAATGAAATTAAAATTCTACATTGGAAAATATTCACTTAGAGGTGCCTAGGTGACTCAGTCAGTTAAGCATCTGACTTCAGCTCAGGTCATGATCTCAGGGTCTTGGGTTTGAGTTCTGTGTCTGGCTCCCTGCTCAGTGGGGAGTCTGCTTCTCCCTCTCTCTCTGCCCCTCCCCTCCACTTGAGCTCTCTCTCTCTCTAATAAACAAATAAAATCATTAAAAAGAAAGAAAATATTCACTCAATGTCAAAGAGTATAGAAAAAAAGAAATAGACAAAAGAGACATGAGATATATGAAAACAAAAATGAAAATGGTAGGCATAAATCCAACAATATTAATAATCACATTGAATGTAAATGGATTAAACAATCCAACCAAAAGGCAGAGATTGTTAAAGTAGACAAAACAAACAAACAAACAAAACATGACCCAACTATTCATTGTCTACAGAAGACCACTTTAGGTTCAGATACAAATAGGTTTAAAGTGAAAGACTAAAAAAGATGCATCAGGCAAACAGCAACCACAGTAAAGTAAATGGGACTATAATAATATCAGACAAAATATACTTTAAAACAACAACAACAAAATATTCCTAGAGATAAAGAGGGACATTTTATGATGATGTAAAGGTCAATCCATCAGAAAGCTATAACAATTACAAAGACATATGCACCTAACAACAGAGCACCAAAATACATGAAGCAAAAACTGACAGAATTGAAGACAAAATGGAAAATTCAACAGTAATGATTAGAAACTTCAATACCCCAATTTCAATAGTGGATAGAACAGTGAGATAGAAGATCAACAAGGAAATAGAAGAATAAGAGTATAAACCAACTAGATCTAACCAATATGTACAGAACACTCCACCTAATGGCAGCAGAGTATAATCTTCTCAAGGGCACTTGGAACATTCTGCAGGATAGACCATCTGTTAGGCCATAAAACAACCTTAATAAGTTCAAAAGAATAAAAATGATGGAAAGTATTTTCTCTGGCCACAGTGGAATAAAATTGGAAATTTGGAAAACCCACAAATAGGAGAAAAGTAAACAACACATTCCCAAACAACCAAGGAGTCAAAGAAGAAATAAAAGGGAAATCATAAAATACTTCCAGATGAATGAAAATAAAGACACAACATATCAAAACTTATGGGTGCAACTAATGCAGTGCTTGGAGGGAAATTTATAGCTGCAAATGCCTAGACCAATAAAGTGGAATGGTCTCAAAGTAATAACCTAAGCTTCCACCTTAAGACACAGGAAGAAAGAGCCAACTACCCTTAAAGAAGGAAGGGAATCACAAGGATTAGAGTGGAGATTACTAAAATGGAGAAGAGAATGACACTATAGGAGAAATCAGTGAAGTCAAATACTGGAACATAAAGGTTCATAACAGCATTATTCACAATAGCCAAAAGGTGGAGATAACCCAAATGTCCCTCAGTTGATGAATGGACAGACAAGGCATGGCATATCCATAAAATGGGGAATTACTCATCCATAAAAGGCAATGAAGAACTGACACCTGCTACCGCATGGAAAACATTATGCTCGATGAAAGAAGCCAGACATAAAAGACACACATGATGTCATCCCAATCACGTGAAAGTCCAGGATAGGAAAATCGATAGAGACAAAGCAGATTCATGGTTGTTTAAGGATGTGGAGGGATAGGGGCAGGGGAGCATGGTCTGGAACGAAAGAGCATGAGGTTTCTTTCTGAAGTAATAAAAAATTCTAAAATTGACTGTGGTGATAGCTGCACATACCCATGAATATGGCAAAACCCATGGAGTTCTGTGTTTCTAATGGGTGAATTATACCTCAAAAAAGCTGTTGCTAAAAAATATAACCTCATGACAGGTCCTGACATTAGCACATATACAGTATGTGTTTATACATAGTACCTTTTTGAGGTAACATCATATAGAATATAAGAAAATCGGGGGGGGGGAAGAAAATTAAAATGCCACTTATCACCTAATATATTATATGGACTGGGGATTGGAAAGAATTAGATAGTCAGATTTAAATTTATCTTTTGCTGCAGAGTACGTGGTACATCCTATACAGTTTTTTTTTTTTAAGATTTTATTTATTTATTTGACAGAGAGATAGAGAGAGAACACAAGTAGGCAGAGCAGCAGGCAGAGGGAGAGGGAGAAGCAGGCTCTCTGCCGAGCAGGGAGCCCGGTGCGGGGCTCGATCCCGGGACCCCAGGATCATGACCTGAGCCGAAGGCAGTCGCTTAACCAACTGAGCCACCCAGGCGCCCTGAAGAGGAGTTCTTATGCCATTGTGTATTAACTCTTATAACATTAGTGTCTTTTTTTTTTTTTAAAGATTTTATTTATTTATTTGAGACAGAGAATGAGATAGAGCATGAGAGGGTCAGAGGGAGAAGCAGGCTCCCCGCCGAGCAGGGAGCCCGGTGCGGGACTCGATCCCAGGACCCCAGGATCATGACCTGAGCCGAAGGCAGTCGCTTAACCGACTGAGCCACCCAGGCGCCCCCATCCTATACAGTTTTAAGGATCTTATTTATTTATTTTAGAGAGAGAGAGATCATGCGCATGTGCGTGCACAAGGGGGTAGGGGCAGAGGGAAAAGGAGAGAGAGAGAGAATCTCAAGCAGGCTCTGCCCTGAATGTGGAGCCCTACGTGGAACTTGATGCAGGGCTCAATCTCATGACCCTGAGATCATGACCTGAGCCAAAATCAAGAGTAGGACGCTCAACCAACTGAGCCACCCAGGCGTCCCACATCCTATGCGGTTTTATGCCTAGTTTTAGAAGGATCATGCTTGGAGTCCAATCGTGCTTGGAATGAAACCCCGTCTTCCGAGTGTATTTAGCAAGTGCGCCGTCACGGGAAGTATTTTATCATTAGCTTCTCTTTGCTTTCAAAATAACATTTAAATCATTCAACTTACTAGTGTCCTTGTCCCCCTAGAAGGACCTCTGAGGAAAAGTTACTGTTTAGTGTTTATATGAGCCTTTTTCTTAGAGAGAGGGTGAGGGCATCCTGCCGACGATTTCGCAGGTGGATGCCAGTGAGTGAAAGTGACAGGTCTGAGGTGTCTATTTCGGCGAGGTTGTTGGCAGCGGTGGCAGGGAAACCAGCTGTTCGACTTGGTCCGTGTGACACTGGCATTCTCAGTAGCAGAGCCGGGAGGACAGGGACAGGGGTCCCATTTGTAGAGCTGAATTCGTTTGTGCCTCACAGGTTAGAGTCACCCAGTAAATGCCCTGCATCTGTGGACCAAACAGGTCACTCTAAAGCATCGCTCTGTTCCAGGCGGACGGAGGGAATGGTACTTTGTTCAAACAAAGGTGCTGACTTCAGACGTCTGGGAGGGAATGCCTAGGAATACGGGGAAGACACCGCAGTCTCGGGAGGCCCTGTGCTTTCTGCAGTGTGTCTCCTTCCTCCTCTGAGGGTGTGCAGAACCCAAAGGCCAGCAACACAGTGAGTCCCTGTCACTAGTCTTTGCATGTTTTCCGGAGACTTCTGGGATTGCTGGCCACTGGGCAGTTCTGCACCAATCCAAGCTCGGACGACGCAGTTTTCTTTGATTCTGCAAAAACTGCTTTGTTGAATTTCTAGCATGTTCTGACACTGTGCTTGGTGGTGGGGGTACAGAAGTAAATAAGATAGTTTCTGCCATCATGAAAATCACAGTCTGGAGAAGGGGGGAGACATAAATAGTTGCGGAATACCAAGAGATTGAGAAGAAAGTATCTCACTGTCAGGAGGAGAGAATGATCTACTCTTCCTGCGTGTGTGTGTATGTGTGCACTTGAGTGTGTGTGTTCAGGTAGGTTCATGTGTGTCCACGTGCATATGTGTACACCGGTGCGCGCACACGTGCGTGTGTGTGTATGGAGTGGGCTTTGCGAAGATTTCATGGACTGGAGGCGGGTCTTGAAGAATGACTGCCAGAGAAACTACGGGAGAGAGATTCTGCAAGCGGAGGGTCCTGACGCGCCATGAAGAGGATGCCGTGCGGGGGACCCTCGGGCTGTCTGGCCCTGGGTCCTATAGCTCAGTGCAAGGGGGAGGGCTGGGGGATACGGCTGGGAGGCAGCCTGGGTCAGACCAGCTGTGTCAGGAGTATATGTATACTTTCTCTCAAGTGGCAAACAGTATTTGAGCCCCTGATGGGTGGAGCCACCTCAGGGCCAGGGTCAGCGTTGGGTGAATTCAGAACATGCCCCAAGGCAGAGTCAGCTTTGGGATAAGATCCGTGTGCAATTAAGTGCAAAGGAAAACCATGCAAAGCAGAAAACAGGTACATTTTTAAAATGCAATTTTCCATGAACACCCTGCCCTTTCCCCGTTTCCTTGTGACAGGGACCACGTTTCACTTACAACGAAGCCAGACCATGTTCCCCAGGTGCTGACGTCAATAGGCTTTTTGCCTGAGTGAGGACCTCACAGCCGACCCGAGGGATTGATGCTAATCTCTGGCACGTGGGCTGACAGCATCCCTCCACAACCTGGACGACTAGCAACCAGACACTTACGTGGAACGACGCTGCCCTCCTGGGGGACACATACACACAAGCCGGGCAAAGAAGGGGGACATTTTCAGGAACATTTCAGAAATCTACTTGAGTGTCAAGACATGGACGGTTAAGATCCACTAATTCGCCATGGGAGAGTGTCAGTGGGAAGCACACTTGTGAATGTGCTAAGCTGACAATCATTACAAAATGCAAAGGAGCGGCAAGCGAAACGAGACAAAGGCAGCCGTCAGTCATGCACTGGGCAACGAGCTGGCAGCCATCCTCTCCCCCTCGAGATAGCTGCAGCCTCCGCGTCACCCGGGGAAGGAGCACTGCGTCTCCGGCTCTCTCTTTATCTAATCTGCACTGGAAACCCGTGAACACAGGGACTCTGATATTCTTACTCCACAAGATCTAACTCCCAGGCCTGGGACCTGCTCTGGGAAAGGCCAGACACTGAAAGCAAGCAGGTTGATGATAACCCCCTGCAATGATCTCCGGTAACCCCTAAACGCTGGGAAGCCCACTGCTCTTCAACGTGGCCACGCGACCCGAGATACTTCAGACAAACCCAGGGGAGTCTTTTAGAAGTAAAATGCCCATCCTTCACTTACTCACAAAACACCAACTCACTCAGGAGAAGGGAAGATTGTGTTGGGCTGGGAAGGCCAGGTTCTTGGGTTGTTTGCAAACTTGCAGATAATTATTTCTAATCAGACAGAACTGTAACCCCTCCCGGAGTGTAACAGTGTAACTCAAGCTTTTCACCTTGTCTTATAGCTGATGTGGGGTTTCTGCAGTTGGGATGTGGGGCTGAGGCAACTGTTGGCTTCCTGCGGGCATGGCGGGCATGGTGGGCGTCGCGAGCGGGACAAAAGAAATTAAAGCGACACAGATGCTGATCCGATGCACTTTTGGGAACACAGATACAAAATACTACACATTTGAATGCTCCGAAACCATCCTATTTGCTGTTACTCCAAAGATCATGCTGTACCTTGCTCTTTGCTCTGTGAATCTCGAGCTTAGGCCAAAAGCAATAAAATGGGATTTGACCTTCCACGGGACCTCCCACGTCCCTCTTCTGTACCTCCTGACCACCCCTCCTTCCGGTAGCTGCCCCTCACTCCCTCTGGTGCCCACTCCCCAACCCAACCCTCGTGCATGGCCATGGGAAGGCGTGGGGCTTAGAAGCCGACTGGGGCCCATCCAGCCCATGTCTCCCTGTTTTCAAATCCCTTGAGATTCTCTCAGAAGGAGTGTTGGTGGCTAGTCCCACGGCAGTGAGGATGTAATTTCTCACGCCACAAAATCAGATCATCCAGAATGGATGGAGCCATCAGCTACAGGAGTAGTCAAGTCATGGAAAACACCTTCTAGCATTTTCTCTTATACCCAAACATACTCTCAACACGCACCAAGGAGGGAGTAAACTCAGCTGCAACAGTGTCACACACAATATGTTGTCCCTAACAGAGAAATTCCGTATACGCTTGGGAATGGACTCAAGTCCGCGGACTCTGGGCCAGCAAACACCGTGGGTGCTGTTGGCTGAAGTCCCTGAGCAACACCCACTGCCAAATGAACAGACACACACAATGGGAACAGCTTTGGAGGGACCTGCTTTGCTCCTTCAGAGAAAGGGGGAGTAGCATGGTGAGCAGGAAAGGGGGGGAGGGCAGGGTCACCCGCTTCCTTTGTAAGCCATCCAGCACCACCATCGCCCAGTCCAAAAAGGGAGTGGGTGTGTGTGGCCAGGGTAACTTCAAGGAAAGCTGACAGCACAAACAATAGGAATGGAAACTTCCTTGAAACCCTGGCTTTCTCTGAATGGGGTCCTTTCCAAGAAGAGTTCACACAGAGTTTACCCACAGTACCCTATTTGTCACAACTAAAACCCCTTGGAGATGTCTGAGTCCTCGCTATCACACCTGCAAATTCACCATCGTGTTGACCGTTGAAGAGAGAAGAGAAATCAATGTGGTTTGATCAACAGCAAAAAAACCTGTTGATTAGGTTTTGTGAACAGGTTTCACAGAACAGGAAATACCCCTGTTTTCAGTCTCTACAAGAAGAGTCCGAGATTAAATACATATACAAAGAGGCACAAAACCAAGCAGATAAACAGAAACATCTTTGCTAATTGTGTGCTTGACCATCCCATACATTGGGTCAAGGAAGACGAACACGCACACTGTAGAAAAATACAGCCAATTAGCCCCATCCCCTGTTACAGGAAGTCCATAGCCAAATACACAATTATGGTGTATGTCCGTGGTTCCCTCACTCTCCACGTTAACCTGATTCCATCTCTGTCTATTAAATCCTCTCCTTTTAAGGGCATCCCCTTTCTACTGCAGACCCCGCTGTCCTCGTGGCCACATCTCTAGGGCAAACCTCCTTCTCATGGCAGGTGGATCCCCTGCATCCGCAGCACCCAGCACTACCCCAGCCCCGAGATGGTACCCATGGGGACAGGACTCGGGGATTCCTGTAAAGCTTTCAAAGACAAAACCCTTTAAACCAGGGATGCTGTTTTAGACTTTGTTATGTTCCCCATAGCACTAGCATGACACCAAATGCAGTGTAGGTCTTCAAAAACTACTTCCTGGGGGGGTATGACAAAGTCCATGAATTCAAGGGATTGTTCAAATAATCTGATATAACATAATTGTGTTATGTCAAATATAACCAACAGTAACTGGACCTTTAGCTGGAAAACTATTCGTATACAGCTTCTGGTCGTAATTCATCTGAAATATAAGATGGCTATTATCATTTAGGATATAGATAATTTTGAGGAAAGGCAAGGTATAGAGTCTGCTTTTTAAAAAGATTCCCTAACTTTAAAAATGTGACAATTGCCTGTGCACTATTAATATAATAACGAAAGCCGTCATTTGCTGAATGATGAAGGCTTCATTTAAAGATTACAAATCTGGGGCGCCTGGGTGGCTCAGTCATTGGGCATCTGCCTTCGGCTCAGGTCGTGATCCCAGGGTCCTGGGATCGAGCCCCGCTTTGGGCTCCCTGCTCAGCAGGAAGCCTGCTTCTCCCTCTCCCACTCCCCCTGCTTGTGTTCCCTCTCTTGCTGTGTCTCTCTCTGTTGAATGAATAAATAAAATCTTTAAAAAAAAAATAAAGATTACAAATCTCATTCATTTGGATTCAAACTGAGATTGCTTATAATAACACGGGTAATGATGAGAGAGAAAGAAGAGCAGACAGGCCCATGCCCCTCTAAGAACTTGGAGGTAAAGGAAATATTCCTGGTACAAAACCCTAATAACATCAGGGATGGAAACACATCCCAGGAAAATTCAGAGAGGGGCTGACATGGAGTAATGGTTTCAGAAACGCACATTTTAGCAACGTGTGGCTCTTCAGAGAGGGGAAGAGATAGAGTCTGGAAAGCAAAAGCATTTCTATCACCAGACAAATGTTCTCAACCGGGCAACAAGAGTACCTCAGTGATGTTAACTGTGGTCTGGATGAAACATCTTTTAGACAGTTATTTCCCTTTGCCTTCATTCTGTACTCCCTAAGCAACCTTCTGATGATGGGATTGGCTTCTTAGATGTCTCACTATCATGGAAGAGTTTTCCATGGGTCCCAGGCAGGAGCATTCTGGCTCCTAGACAGGGCTTATCGCCATTATAAGTCATTAAATTAGTGCTCTAATAAGCAGTTAAGTTTGCAGTGTGATGTCATGTAAGGTGATTGATACAGTTTCTGATCCCACTCACCTAAATATAGGGATTGGAACCAGAGTCAAAGTCATTGTCCCATCCCCCCATCCTGCCTCCCAGCCTAATGATTCTCTTCGTCCTCAGTGTTAACATTCCTCCCTATTAAAACCTCAAACTATAATTAAACCAATATATTTTGCTAGGAGCTTCCTGGCAACCAAGACAAAAAGGGAAACCTTGGAGGGTAATTAATTCTCATTATCTAATAACAGAATCCTTTGGGAACTAGTATTTGGGATGTTAAAATCCTATCTTCACTTACCATCTAGACTTTAGGGAGAAAAAGACTTGTGAATAACAGTTTTACATGGTTTCATTCAAGGAAAACCAGATTTTTCACAAGAGTTTTTGTAAGATGACACATTCTTCTTAGACTTAACCCCAGGGCTCTCCCTATCAGAGTAGGTGATTTAGAACTTACTTAAGTCTTTGAAAAATGTTAACCCTGTAATCCTCTCTAGGGATGCTAGCATATAAATGTTGTGATCCGAAAGCCAGTTGTTTGAAACACAGAAAATATATCCCCATGGAAACAGTAGTCTTATAATTATGGGAATTCCTGGGGGAAGTCCAGAAAAATCCTATTTGATCCTGAATGTGGCTGAAGGGATGCTGACGGTAACCATGATCAAACACCACGTTTGGGTTCCTGGACCTGACCCCACTCAGGCTACTTCAGCGGTTCCCCCAGCCCTGCCGTGGTTCTGCTCCCAGGTGGGGTTGGCACAGATCCCTCCTCTCTGCTCAGAACGAAGTCTCCCGGTGCTCAGGCCCTAGTCAGCAACCCCCTGCTCATGGAGGTCCCAAGAGCACTGAACTGGGACTCAAAGGTCTTCCATGGTGTCGGAAGCAAGGCTTCCCTGAGCCTCAGAATTTGAACCCTGTGGTGCTAATTAGGCCACCATTCAAGGATGCCGTGGGGGGGTGGACAGCTCCTCAGCAAATTACCAAACAGTCTTGGTTTCAAGGGAATCCTGTTCAGGGCTGCAAAGAACTGAATCACAAATACAATTTTGAAATGGAATTCTTGGAGCTGCCTTTACTGTATTTTTACTGTTTTCTTTCCTTTTTTTTGCTCTTACATGAAATACTGGTTGGTAGCAGTCAGTTTGATGCTCACCTCTTCTAGGCTCATGGGTGACCTAGGTTTAATGTTTCCTAATTCTTCAAATGCGTGATCTTGCTTTCACCATGTTTCTGTTATAATTCATTTAGGATTTTAGTCCAATCTCTTGCCAGTCTGCTCTATTCCCTTCTCCCACAAATATCTCCTCCATGCCCACGCTAATCTTTCTTTAAATTAAATACCTTTTCCTTTGGGAAGCAGAGTGGTGCTGCCCAGCAGAACATGGTGGTGGAAATCATCTACTTCTGTGCTCTCCTGTAAGTAGTCACTCACCACATGTGGCTACCCAATAATGTAAGGACATTTGTATTGGTTTCCACACCGGAATTAAGTTTGACATTGGGATTGAATTATGTGCGTGTGTGTGCCTGCAGCTTCCTAGGATCTTTCTCCCTTTAAGGTGTCTGGACAGGAGGGATGAGTAGCCCTTCCTATGATCAAGTCTGAACAGAAAGGTGCTGATTTTGCTCTTGATCCTCCCACAGATAGGAGAAAATCTCCCCCTGGCTGTAAGATGTCACCGTTGGCTGCTTGTAGGGTTCTACCAATCTGTCCTGGCCCAGGTTCAAAAACAAAAACAGACAAACCATCTTGACCCCCACCTCCCCTGTCAACTATCACCCACTTCTTTGTTCTTTACAATGAAGCTCATCTACACTTTCTGCCTTCCACAGGGGCCACGGAATACACCGCCCCTTGAGCCACACTTGCAGCGAAATGGAGCTCTCCACGGCCAATGCAAAGTCCTTTTGGTTTTATAAATATACAAAACCAGACAGCTAAGAAGTTACAAAGTTCCGTGTTATAAACACGCCTAAATACACCAACTTATCTCTTTTCAAGATAGCCACCACCTTCTCTGCATTAGAAACAAAGAAAAGCACATTGGTTTTGTATTGAAGGTACTTTACCTCCGAGGTTCTAATAGTCCCATTTCATTAAAAGTGTCAAGTAAATTAGGAACTTTTTGCTGGATATTTTGTTTCGCCATAAAAACCATCAGATAAAAGTAACGTAAATGATTTTTGCATTGAAAATGTCCGTGCTTGATAGTGATTAGGGATGTTATTCTTTGTTGTAATATTAAAGTACTAATTTGGCAGCGGTATTAATCAAGAAGGCTCCTGTCTTAACTTCAAAAAATAAAAGAGCTTAAAAACAAGTAAAAAAAAAATCCTCAAAATAGAAAAAAAGAAATAAAAGAGAAAAAAGTCATGTGGGTGTTCTAGAAAACTCAGTAAGCCTGCCATTCCCAAACACTATTCTAACATTGAGAACCCCCATATCTTTCCCAGTCCTGGACAGTTTTCTTGGGCACTTTGCCCAGGAGACCCCACTCTGGAGGAGGAGAGGATTCGGAGGAAGGGCGAGAAGAGCCCCGAGGGCTGGTGCATCACAGCAGGGCCCCTCCGTACCTGCTGCATTGCAGGACTCCTCGCTGCCTTCTGCTGGGTCATTGCTCATCTGCTCCCAGGAGTCTGCACTGCTTCTCAGAGTCAGCAAAGCCGGGCCTTTGCTCCCACTGCTAAGTGTGAAGGGACGGCAGCTGGCTGGAAGGGACAATAGGATATGATATTAATGTCGACTACCCCTAAAATGGACCATTATAATCAGGAGCAGGGCTCCCCCTAGGTCTCCAGTAGGGCGTTTGTGAGATAGGCATGGTTGGACCAGGGCTGAAGCAAATGCCATCACGGTGCACAAGGTTTGAGAACTGCTTTTCTAGATCCATACCCTCAGGGGATCAGCCTGGCAGTGAAACTATGAAGGAGCAGATCAAGAGTGCCCTTTGCACCAGATTCTGGGAAATCACACCTTCCTGGTAGCCGTCCCGCCCCCGAGGCACCCAGGATGTGAATTCACACAAACATTGCTGATCTCTGAACGGCAGAACAGCGGAGAGCATCTTCCCAGTTATTTACCATAAATCAAGAGCAATCTTATTCCCAGAGGGAGAAACCACAGCATGCTGAGGTTTTATGGTACTGACCAGGAGGAAAAAAGTCATCAGGGATGATAGAGGTTTAATTCAGAAATGTGTAAGTGGAGATGTGGGGCTTAGCCAGCCCCTTTTCACAAAGGTCATGGAAGTTTACTCTCATTAAGGAGGGTGATTAGGCTGGGGACCACTAAACCAAGGGCAGAGGAGCCAGGGGAAGGGCACGGGGACAACAGCAGGGATTCAGGACGGAACAGAGGGTGGCTGGAAGATCAGGCTGGAAGACAAAGACCGCCGAAGCAAAGGAGACCAGAACCATGGCAAACACTGGGGCTTTTAAATGTTCAATCCAGTTGTCCCTGGGCCATGAACAGCAGGATGGAGAGGCGGGGGGCAGAGGGGGCTCCCGTGTGTATTTGTGGGGGTGCAGCTATGAGCTAGTGTTTGTGGGCCTCTGTCGCTGTCTGCACCTTTCATGCATGACTGGCAGAAGCCAAATCAGGTCCCAGTGTCTGAAGTGAACGGTCCCATGACAATCGATGGTAAGTCCTACGTACAGATGTCAGAATGCGTTGTTGGTGGGAGGATGACTTTTGATATGTAATAAATATTTTGGATTGAAATGTCCCTTATCATTATGAAGTATTTTCAGACAGCTTTGCCAAAGCACAATCGGCGTCTCAGCGGTTCGCGTCAGAGCACGTGGACAGATTCTGACATATGTAGACACCGTGAAACCGTCACCAGCCTATTTTGAGCAATTACAGTTGAATGGGAAAAAAAAAACAAAACCCAAATACAAAAGCAAAAGGAGTCAGATGCCTCGTGTCTGAGTCTCAGCTTCTGTCCTCTCCCCACCCAGCACGGGACCACCTGCTTCACGTGCCCCTCATGACCGAGTCAAGCAGGCTCTAGGTGGAGGGACCTGACGATTTCCTCCTCAGGCAACCCAATCTGCCTGGAGCCTGGCGGATGGAGCGCCATCAATCAGCCGGGCCTGGCTGCCGTGGGGGGAGCTCCCGGGGTGTGGGCAGTCCCCGGCTTGCCGCTCCTGAGCCCCTGGCTGCCAGTCCTGTGAGTCAGATCTCCCGCGCTCCTTTCAGACTACGGGATGCTCTGACAGCATCTGGGTCCACAACACAGAGCCCAAGTTTCTTCCTAAAATAAGAGGACTAGATAGTGATTGAAAATCAACCATGAACACTGCAGATAAAGTAAATTAAAGGTCGGTGGGAGGTGTAGCTCACCATGAAATCCGGAGCAGGTTGGGGGGGGGGCAATACCTCTCTACTCTGACCCACAGAGCCTGAATGGTAGCCAGGTGTTGGGGTTCAGGCATTGACAGGCCTGTTGTCAGAACGGGGGAAACAGGAATTGAATCGCTAAGGGGTCTTTGTGGTCCTTGAGAGAAATCCATGAACTCTAAAATGGACCATTATAATGGGAGTCCCTGTGACTAGCTGGATGCAGCCCAGCATCTAAAGCTGGGGGGCAGTTATCGTTCTGCAAACAAAGTGGTGGCCGGTTGTGAACCCACCAAGAATGTGTGTGTGTGCTGTGTGTGTATAAACACAAGTGGTGTCGCCCAGGGGCTCCAGTGACTCTCCCAGGCAACAACTTGGCAAGAAGAAGGTCCAAGATGGGTTTTTCTTCCCATCCCTCAGAGCTCTGACCACGGTCTGACCCAGAACCGTGAGCGCCGAGCAGAGCAGGACGGCTGGAGGAGAGTGGTGGCTCCTCGTGGAGGAGGCTGGCGGCGCAGGCAGGGGAGCTGAGAGAGGACGGACGGAGCCGAGCGGCACCTCGGTGAGCCCATGGTGCAGGGAGCAGCTGACCCTCGTGTGGTCTCTGGGACTGTGCCCTTATTCATACTCAAAACTGGCAAGGTTTAGGGACATACAGATTACTAAAGGTTTCGAGATAAGCAACCGTATTTTTATACAGATGAAAATTAGGATTTAAAAGTTTTAAATAAGATTAAAAACATCCATCCTGGAACCACACTGTGCCCCTGCACTCAAACTCAGGCAACAGAACCTGCATGTGCGTCAGACGAGCATCATCTAAATTTGAGCCAAAGTCGTATCTAGACATTTTCTCCTCCAAATCTACCGTTCAGCAGATTCCAGGAATGTTGTGTCTTGGGCCACTGAAAAGGCCAAGTTTCCTTGAAGGAGAAGGAACCTGTAGGAAAGTAATAGATTCCATGAGTGTGAAAGGGAGAAGCAGGGGAGGGAGGAGCAGCGGAGAGAGGACACACACGCACACACATAACACACGCTAAGCCTCTTTCGCATGTGAGGAGTTGGGTTGCATGGGAGACTAGTTGGATGAATCAAGGCCCAGGGAAAAAGACGGCGATATAAACCTGTCTGACAGAGCGTGAGGATGATGAAATCCTTCTCAACAGTGGGGAGCCTCCTTCCTCTTGGCGACTGTGCACTGTGTTTGGGAAGGTGGGAGCCTCCATCCTAATTTCCCAGCCATCCATGTCTTCCACTGGGGCTCCACACAGTTACCGCTGCGAATTGCTTTCTTCCCAAGCTGTATTTTATTCTAGCAGAGCAGGTAGTTTCCCTTCCTTCTGTACACAGGGACTGGGATTGAATGTAACATTAAATGCAGGCTCATTTACCTGGAAGTCCTCCTCCTTAGAGCCTGGGCCGCAGAGCTGCATCACACGCCGAGGACAGATAATGGGAACAGAAGCCTCACGGAAAGACCACTGAGTCATTCTGTCATCCAGACTCAGAAAGCCCAGACAAGAGCCCTGCGTCCCCGCCTGAGTTCTATAGACACCAAGAGTCAGGGAGTCCTTCTGACATTTGGGGCCTGGGTTGTAAGTTTCCACAACTGTGAAATTCACAGATTACTTGGACTGATTTGGTTCCTGAAATTCACAGTAGGGACTGCTTTATATAGCAGCTCCTTCCTTTTTTTGCTCTCTGAATCTGCTCTTGCATATCGTAGGGCAAGGTGGACAGGGTGCTTCATTGGGGGCACACAAGCCCCCTGGACTCCCAGGGACTTGGGTTCTGAGGTGGAGTGAGCACCTGACCCTTTATGAGGAAGGTGGAGGCAATGCTATGGTTTGTTACAAGCAGGTTTCAGAGGAGTAGGCCTGAGAACGAGATAACGGGTTTGGAGACCAGTACATTAGTGACCTGTGAGAACAGCTGTATGGGGAGCGGGCAAGCCCGCCTGAGAGGAGTGGACACAACATGGCGACATTTGCAGGGAGATGCAGAGCAGAGGAGCCTGGATGGTGGCCTGCGCGGAGAGCACGCAGAGGAGGTTCTCCTTAGGCTGATGGAGCCCCAGCCCAGCTTTAATACTGGGGCAGGAGCTGATGGTGAAGGGGACTCATGTTCACGGACAAGATCCCCCAGGACTCAGAGCCTGGCCACAGTGTGACGGGACTGCTGGAAGGATTAAGAATGGTAAGCCCCAGGGAAGGATGGGAGAGTGGCTTTCCTTTGCATTTAGGAAAAACGAAGAGATGGATGAAGACAAGAGGATTCTGTCCTGAAGAAACTAAGAGAGAGCAGGCGCTCAAGATGGTTTTGAATGTCTGTGCGAAATGAGTATCTGTGAACCAAAGTCTTTTTCATGACTATACCTCACTTAAATTTTTTTTAAATTGTGGTAAATGTACAAAACATAACATTTGCAATGTCAACCATTTTAAAAGGTTTGTTTCTATGGCATTAAGCACATTGGCCTCATTGTGCAGACATCATCACTATCCATCTCCGAAACGCTTTTCATATTCTCACACTGAACCTCTGTGCCCATGAAACACTGACCCCCACATGTCCTCCCCACAGCCTGTGGAAACCACCATTCTACTTTCTGTTTCTACAAGTTTGCCTACTGCAGGAATTTCATATAAATGGAATCATGCAATATTCCATTGTCCTTCTGTGACTGGCTTCTTTCACTTAACAAAATGTCCAGGGTTCATCCATGTGCCAGAATCTCCTTCCTTTGCAAGGCTGAATAGTATTCCATTGTACGGAGAGACCTCAATTTGTTTTTCCATCTGTCAGTGGACCCTTGGCTTGCTCTCACCTTTTGGCTTTGTGAATAACTCTGCTGTGAACATGCGTGTGCGACTATCTCTTCCAACTCCCACGTTCACATCTTCTGGGTGTATATCCTGAAGCAGAATTACTGGATCAGATGATAATTCCATGTTTAAGTTTCCATGCTGTTTTCCACCAACTGCTGCACCACCTTACATCCCCATCAGCAAAGCACAGTATTCTAATTTTTCCACATCTCAACAACACTGGTTATTTTATTTCTTCCTCTTAAAAAAATGATAACCATCCCAAGGGGTGTGAAGTGGTATCTCAGTGTGGTTTTGCTCTGTGTTTCCCGAATGCTTAGTGATTGTTGAGCTCATTGCACGTGCTCATTGCACATGTGTCTGCCTTCTTTGGAGGGATGTCTATTCAAGTCCTTTGTCCATTTTTCAATTGGGTTGTTGGTGTTTTGCTGGTGAGTTGTAGGAATTCTTTATATACACTGGATATTGATCCCTTATCCAATACGTGATCTGCAAATATTCTCTCCCATTCCATGAGTTGCCTTTTCACCCTGTTAATTGTGTCCTTTGATGCACACACATTTTTGATTTTGATGAAGGCCAGTGTATCTCTTCTTTCTTTTGTTGTCCATGCTTTAGGTGTCCTATCTAAGAAATTCTCAGCAGATACAAGGTCATAAAGCTTTCCTCTGACATTTTCTCTTAGGAACTTTATAGTTTTAGTTCTTACATTTAGGTTTTTGTTCAACTTTGAGTTAATTCTTTTAAAATTGTGAAACATAGCATGGATTTATTTGTTATCCCTGCACAGGGACATGTTAGTCCCCTCTGTATAGTTACAATTTTAGTATACACCCTGCCAAAACAAGGGTTGAAACACAGTCTCTGGAGAAAATACATTACCATAAGCATATGAAAATAAAACTGTTTACAACACACTTATAATAAGTGTTCTCAATTTCGGGCATTCATTTACTTATCCTGGACCCACCAGATGTGCTGTTATTATTTAAGCATTCGTCTGCTGCCTGCATGCCCCGTGAAGCCTTTCCTTAAGGTTCTGAGACCCTGACTCTCACACAGTTCTCTCCATGTTGGCTGATGTCTTTCCCTCTCTCAGTGCCGAGCCAGTGGGAGCCCAGCAAGACTTTTAGGTCCTCTTGTCAATTTTTCACAATCTGTAGATGGATGCTGTGACATGGACATATTTCAAAGAGTTTGGATATTGATTTAAAACAAGGGGGATTGGTTTGAAAACCTGTACATGGAGATTCTAGATGCCCAGATACTTTCTCCCACCCCCTGAAGAAACAAAGGGTTGATTCTTTGGAGAAACTAAACCAGGGAGTCTCTGGACTCAGACACACTGTGAAGGCATGAGGCTCTGGATGAGCAAGAACACCATGAGCGTCAGCAGATCAGATTTCGAGGTACCCCTACCACTGCCCCCACCCCTTCCTCCCATCCTGCTCCCAGAACACCTGCTTCTAGGCATACACCCTCCCCTACCCCTGCCCCTGACAAGAAACAGGAGGGCTTTACCCTGGAGAGACTGAACTCTACCAAAGAAAAGACCTACAGGTACTGACATTTGGGAGGGAGGGGGTCTCCCTATGCAATCACACTCTATCAAGTTCAACTGGCAACAATCCCTGACCAGAGTTTCCAACGCCTTCCCCAGCTTCCA
Organism: Leptonychotes weddellii; assembly: GCF_054177405.1. Classification (NCBI taxonomy): domain Eukaryota; kingdom Metazoa; phylum Chordata; class Mammalia; order Carnivora; family Phocidae; genus Leptonychotes; species Leptonychotes weddellii. Next base: position 128,088,181 of record NC_138376.1, read on the forward strand.
ACCTGCTTTCTCATGCCTCACACTTAAATAAGAAAGGGTGGTGAACAATACACGAACATACTTGAGGAAGGCTTCCAACAAGGAAAATAGGCTAAAATAATACACAGCTAAAAGAACCTGGGATAGGGGCACCTGGGTGGCTCAGTCAGTTAAGCATCTGCTTTTATTTATTTATTTATTTTAAAGATTTTATTTATTTGACACAGAGAGAGGGAACACAAGTAGGGGGAGCGGGAGAGGGAGAAGCAGGCTGTCACAGAGCACGGAGCCCGACGCGGGGCTCGATCCCAGGACCCCAGGATCATGACCTGAGCAGAAGGCAGATGCCTAATGACTGAGCCACCCAGGTGCCCCAGCTTTTAGCTCAGGTAATGATCTCAGGGTCCTGGGATTGAGCCCTACATCAGGTTCTCTGTTCAGTGAGGAGTCTGCTTCTCCCTCTCACTCTCCTCTGTGCTCTCTCTCTCTCCCTCTCAAATAAATATTAATAAATAAATTCTTTTTTAAAAAAAAGAACATGGGATAGAGACCATACAGGGAGGGAAAATATTCTTAACATTGTAGTATTCTCAGAAAGAGAAGAAAAGATATTGCATTCATGGTAAAAAGAATGCTATAAAAGGAACAACTGGAGAACAGTAAAGAGTTTATAGGAATTAAAATAAAGTATTAAAAATTATAAAAGTCAACAGGAAGTTTGAAGAATAAAATTGAAAAAAATCTCCCAGAAAGTAGAACAAAAATACAAATATATCAAAAGGAGAGAAAAGATAAGAAAATATGAAGATTAATTTAGCATAGAATAAAAAAGTAGCTGAAGTTAAGAAATTATCAAAGAAATAATACAGAAAAATATCCCAGAACTGAAACATATAAATCTGCATGCTGAGTGACCCACCACGTCTGGGACAATGAACTTAAACAGACCAAGGCATATCACTATGAAATATATTATCAGCGAGGATCCAGAAAAGAGCCCAAGAGTTCCCGGAGAAGAAAAGAGGTCACAAACAAAGCAAAGACAACAAGAGAGCTTCATCAGACACTAGAAGATAGCAGAGTGGAGTGTCCAAAATTCAGATGAAAAATGATTTTCAACCTGGAATTCTCTATTCATTGCAAATATTATGGAGGGAGGAACAAAGATATTTTTAGACAAACACAATCTCAAGACATGGACCTCCCAGGTGCCCTTTGCCAGGAAGCTACTAGGCTGTGCTCTGTCGAAATGAAGGAGTAAACCAGGAAAAAGTGAAGCATGAGACAGTGGGGGCCGTGAAGGGATGTCCCGGAAGGACGGTGATAGGACCCAGGACATCAAGCACACAGCAGGTGCAGCCCGTCCAGGAGGAGCAGAGCTGAGCATGGTGGGACAGAGGGCTCAGATGGAGAAGACATGGGTGGAGCTGACAGACTGTTTTCAAACACATTTTGGATAAATTTGGAAACCGTGTTGTCAGCTCTGGGACAGATCTGTTAGGGCGTCTGGTGCAAAAATGTAAGAGCCAAAAAACGAAGGTACAACTAAGTTATAAGCACATGATAAAATAAGACTAATATTAATTGCAGGGAAAATAAAAGTTGTACAAGGGAAAAAAGAAGTGGAATCCAGATACCCTATTTGGCTCAGGACCAAATAACACAAATGACAGTGTTTCCCCTGATAACGGCGATCGCAACACGCTGAGCTGGCAGAGCATGCAGAGCGTGTGAATGGCAGCAACATCAGCCCCCAGCTCCGTAACAGGAACTCAGTGGATGATGTCTAAACAAAGAAATCATCAGGAAATAGCAGTATATTATTTAGTAAAAGGGAAATAAGTAGCTAAAAAGCAGAAATAAGAAGCTTGGAAATGGTCATTTCTTGGAAGCAAGACATTTGTTCTAAGAAATTCAGTTTTGTTTGATTTTTTTAAATGATAGTATACAGTTTGGGGTGATCTTTTGACTTATCTATACTTCTCAGAATTTCAATGTGCTCACATTCAGGGTCCCTGCTAATTTATAAAATCCCCCATGTGTACGGTAAGAAAAGGTGCCTCTTTGGGGCAGAGCAGCCCCAGGCCAGCAAGGGGCAGGATAGGGTGGATTTCAGCCCTATCTGCCACCTTACCAGGGGCAACTTACACAGAACACACTGGGGACCACACAGTAGCCCTGCTCTAAAAAGTATGCACTGCTATGAAAGTAGTGTAAAGATACAAAAAGGCATAAAAAACAGGACCAAAAAAAAGCCCCTATCTGAAGTTCTCCTAAAATCAAGCCTCGTATCCTAAATGCCCTGTTATTTCTAAACTTCTTGTTTGAACGTGAATGCCAATAATAAACAATACACAATGACTGAAATTAACATCAATCAATTTAACACTCTGAGAAGTGCTCTAAAATAATGTGGGATTTGGCTGACCTGGATAAACAGTCATCCTCACGAAGGAAGGCCTGGCTAGGCATTTTAGGTGGTTTTTAGATCACTGAACCAATAACTGGATGTGATTGCTAAGATGTCAGGCATTGTCATGGATGAGTAAAATGTAAGTCAAGTCTCAAGAATTGGAAGAAGGTCCCAACCGCCATCTTCTCTGGCTGGGCCATTTATGTGGTAGTGTTCTTAGTTCCAGGGTCTACAGAGGTCACTGACTGTGCTCACCCACTGTCTTGGAAAGGGCAAAGAAACCACACAGAACGTATGTATGGTTGTCTGTAAATAGTCTTAGAAATTAAGAATGTCATACAAAACAGTAATATCTTAGATTTTTTTTTCAAAGTAGAGGGTTAAAAAGAGTTAAATGGACAGAGATTGACCGGATGGAAAGAAGGACTCTCGAATTCCAGTAGAGCTATTTAGAGATAACATTTTTGTCGCCTTGCGCAGTTGGGATGGGAACCCGGCCTCTGTGGGTTTATATATATATAAATTATATATATTTATATAAATAAATAATTATTTATTATTTATAATTATAAATATATTATAAATAAATATAATTTTTGCACCCAGAAGCTTACTTTGAACTGCAGTTTTTTTTGAATTCAACATAATTCCTCTTGATTCAAGGGCCAGGTTGAAGGGCTTTCTCGCTCTGACTGAGACTGGCTTCCAGTGTGAAGTGTTTTTGACTTACTGCCTTTCATCACTTCCCCTGAACCTTGAGCCAGGAAAGTACACTTCAAAATTTTTTGATTTGGGTGTTCAGTAAGGAATGATTTCATCCCCAATCCAATCATTACTTCTTAACTTGAAAACACTTTTTATTCGCTTCAAGGTAAATGACACTTGGGGTATGAATGAAGACCCAGGAGAGTTTCCTCAGAAGAATGCTAGGCTTGAACTGTCCAACGCCAGGAGAGAGAGCACACTGTCACCCGGACTTCCTGTCCGCACTGTAAGTGCCCCTTACGGCTCTGACATCATAAGTGCTTCCAGATTCCATCAGTGGTCCACAATGAATTAAAAAGCGATGGAATCCAGGTGCTTTTGCTGGTAAACAGTTACTGTGTCGGAAAAGTAGACAGAACAAGGATATTCACTGACTTCCCTGTGACATTCATTCACATCCGAGAGAGCTCTCTGCGCCTTTGGTTCCGGCAGGCGAGCTCTGCCCACTGTGCACCCGCTGGTTTGCACACATCACCCATCTCCTGTCATTGTGCCCTCTTCTTTTGAATTAACTCACTGATTATAATGTCTTTTTTTTTTTAAAGATTTTATTTATTTATTTGAGAGAGAGAGAATGAGAGAGCGCACATGAGAGGGGGGAGGGTCAGAGGGAGAAGCAGACCCCCGCTGAGCAGGGAGCCCGATGCGGGACTCGATCCCGGGACTCCAGGATCATGACCTGAGCCGAAGGCAGTCGCTTAACCGACTGAGCCACCCAGGCGCCCCTCACTGATTATAATGTCTTAAATGGCATAAAGTGAAGACAGCCTATACAAAAGATGCCAGTACATAAATTAAGGGAAGCTACGTCTCTAATAAAACTCCCAAAGAGGCTGAAAATTTCCTCTGAGAACTACTTCCTACACTCTTGCCTCAGCTAGCTATAAATTCTTGGTGCTGAAATGACACGTTTCATGGACTTTCACTATTTTCTAGATCTAGGGGTTCCAAAGTAATTTCTTAGAGGAGCACTAAACCGCAAATTTGTGTATGTGATCAGATACATTTTCCCCCCAAAGTTTTCAAGTGGTACGGAATTATTTACACGGTTATGTCAGATAATTTCAGCTGATTAATTTCATCTTGACATTAGATAAACTTCACGGAAATCTATTTCTGAGGCATGTCCAGTGCTGTCATATGAAGTAAACATGATGGGTTTCCTTTGCTATGGTCCCCATTATCAGTGGGAAGCAGAAGGTGGCTTTTCTTTAACCTAATGCTGCTCTGATTGCTTATAACTATGAAACTAGTATTAATATTAACTCCTGGGCGCCTGGGTGGCTCAGTTGGTTGAGCGACTGCCTTCAGCTCAGGTCATGATCCTGGAGTCCCGGGATCGAGTCCCGCATCGGGCTCCCTGCTCGGCGGGGAGTCTGCTTCTCCCTCTGACCCTCCCCCCTCTCATGTGCTCTCTCTCTCATTCTGTCTCTCAAATAAATAAATAAAAATAAAATCTTAAAAAAAAAAATATTAACTCCTATTCATCCCAGAACAATGCCAGGCAAGGTAAGACCCTTGTGAAGCCTAGTATATACAAAGTTCGGAGTCTCTACTTCTACTGAGCACCTCAAAAACGCAGAGCTAACAGCAGGCCGCCCCTTCGCAGGTCCTGAGACATGGTCTCCTGATCTTACGAATCCTTTCATAAAACTTCTTCCAAAATAAATATATTTTTTGCACCCAGAAGCTTACTTTGAACTGCAGTTTTGTTTGAATTCAACATAATTCCTCTTGATTCAATATAACGCAAGTGTGAACACAGCCTGATTAGAGAACACAACCTCTGCTCTGGAGAATAAAGCGAATGATTAGCCCTCACCCCCAGACCTCTGGTTATCCCCAGTCCAGCGGGGGCCTGAGACCAACACACATTTAACCACTTCAAAGCCGGCGGCGAGAGCCGAGGTCCAGGTCCCAGGCAGCCAGCCCTGGTTCAGAGGAGGTGAGTGTCCCCCGCCAAGGCTGTGGAACTCTGACCTGGGTTGCAATTATAATTCTGAGATCTACTCCAGAGAATCTCCAATTAATTCCTGTGTCTCCTGTGCCCACTTCTGCCTTGCCTTCCCCCTCACTTCTTTTCTTAGGAGACACGGGGGATGCTTGCTACCTGGTGTACAAAGATCTCTGTGTCCTTGACATTTAAAATGTGACCTAGCCTACAAAAATAGGGAGGTTTCATTGTCATTTTTCACTTGAACGTCCAGTTGCTCGCACCCAGTGCGGGGACTTGCTCCTCGCTCTGGATGGCAGGGACAGGAAGCAGTAATGGGACACCAGCTCTTTTCTGTCCCACTCCAAAGCCCCCGTGGGGCCGCGTGAATTCTGAACCCCGCAGGGCTCAAAGTAGAGCATATTTTGCTGCCGTTGTTAACAATCCTATGCTTTAAATTCCATACTTTAAAAACAGCAGAGAGATGAATAACCCTTTGCCTTTTCCAGAGAAGTAGGTAGGACATGAATTTTAACTATCTCATTTTGAGCTTTGTTTACAACATAAATGCTGTTTCTGATTAGCTGCCTCAAATTGGTTACTTAAACATTTTAAGCCAATTTTGAGGGTGTGGGAACAACCAAGGAATAAAATAAAGGTTTGATTATTTCTTTATTTTCCCTTGGAGGTCCGTCTATGAATTTTATTCAAATAATAGAATCTCTCTGTGAGATGCTGAAAAAAAAAAAAAAGAAAAAAGAAAGAAAAAAGAACTTTATTTCACTGAGGACTGCATGCCATGAATTATGTAAGCGATTCCAGAAGAAGGGCCATTCATGTTTTCCGGCATGTGCCATAGGCTTCAAGGACAAGCATGGAGCTCAACAAAATTAAGATGAAAGCACTGTTGATTGTTAGTCAGCCACGATGGTAAGGGACCTTCGTCTGTGTGCCGACGGGGCTTCCCATCAGGAAGAGGAAGGCTGGGAAGCTGCCAGATACTCATATGCAAAATCGGGGACTTTACTTAAAATTGCAAAATCACAATAAGGCGGTAAATATCACCTAGTCGAATCTCCCCGGGGCTCAGAATTCACATCTATAAAATGAGTTTATAAAATCTATCCTGTTCTCCTCAAGGCCGCTTTTGAGATGGAGTGTCACAGACATGAGGTACGGCAGGGGAAGACGAGGGGACAGAGAGATGCACAGCCCGTGATCACTCCTGTTACCACCACTCCCATGGCGGTGGAGCCACAGTAGACAGCGAGACCACTGGAAAAGCCTGGCAAAAGCTCCGGCTTGCCATCTTGCCTTGGCTAGCGGGAGATTAGAAGCGCTCCTCTCTGAAGTCCTTGGGAGACCCTCGGAGTCCTAGGCTTTGCATACTCCAAGTGCAACGTCAACGTTGCTTTTATCACGCTCAGCTCGTCCTCATTGTTCTTCTAAGATATGTTTACAAGGGTAATTACCAGAAGTTTGCTCGTGTTTCCACACATGAGGTTGACTTGTACCACCAATAACCAAGAAGGAGAAATGCAGGTGCTGTCACAGGATGCAGGATGGCCGGCTGTCTGGGGCTGCAGATCATCACGCAGACAATACTGCATCGGCCGTCTTTCCCACCAAAGCAGATGCGGGTTCGCTCTCCAGGGACGCAGAGGACCAAGACGTGGCGGGCTATTCGTGAAAGAAGATTTCCTCGTGGTGAGTAATTTTCAGAATTCAGGAGACTTGGCCGTCAGACGTGAGGACTCAGTTAGTGTCCCTGAAAGTATGCGGCTGATTCTTGGCTCTTGTTCTTCGTAAAGTGGTTGTTGCCTTTTGGACTCACTAGAAAAATCAACCATTTTCACTTTTCACTTATCCCTTCTTGCTGCTGCATGACCCGAGGCCTCCCCAGCACCCACTGCCTTCTGTCCCCCTGCCCCCCTGACACATGCTGCGGGAGTTGAGTTAGACCAGAACGATCCACTTTCTTCAGACGCATCCACTCATTGCTGAGAGAATATGGTCTTAGAAATAACAGCTCTGTTTCTACTTGATCTAGTACAGATGAGTATATAACATATGCATTACTGTGCACATGCAAGGCAGGGGAAGGGAGAGCCAAGGAGACACACAGCTGATAAGATAGATTCCTGGGGTTTCAAAGAGCTGAGACCACTCATCCCACCAGAACGGTCGCACTTGGCGACATCCCAGCTCTTGGAGGAAGAAAGGAAGGAAGAACACAGGGACTCCAGCTACTCTCTGTTCTCTGAAGCAATCACATAAACAAATTGAGAAATATTTTATGGAACTGTAAAACACTATCAGGTTAGGAAAAATCAACATTCCCCCCCCCCCCCCGGGGGAAAGAATTCTCCTCCACGGTTAGATAGAAATCTTAAGAATTTTATATTAGTAATCAACCTAGCTGGCCTTATAAGTGAGCAAAATAGAGGACTGCCCAGATGATGTAATTCAAGCAATGTCAGCAAAAACTCAAAGGGATGAACACGGGGCTGAGTATGAGGGGAAATAGGGTGGGAGGAGGGTTGCAAACAGTCAGTGGTTCCAAGTTTGAATGCGATTCGGGCCAGTCACTTTTGCTGGTTCATTTGTAAGAGCCGGGGGGTTGGGGGGCCCTGTGGTCAGACCCCACCCAGTCCTGAGAATCAGCTTCTCTCTGCCTCCCACCATCAGGGTGTAGAGTAACACAGGAAGTCCCTTGCTGAGCTAAGCATGTAGTACAGTATTTTATAAGAGTTACCTACTAAAGGCAAACAAGCTGACATTTCCTTTTGGGGAAAAAATTCTCCACTTCACTTGTGACCCAACTGGAGATTATAGAGAAGCCCAAGTGTGTTCCAAACCAATAAAACAAAAAATAACCCCACGGGCAGATGGGCAAGTCTGGGGAGAATGAAATATAATGCACAATTGTGTGGATGGATAGTCCAAATGGAGAGGATTCTCCTGGAGGCACAGGAGGGGAGAGTGTCTGGAGGCATTTCTGTCCCTCCTTCCCTCCCCCCAACCCCAGCCTCGGAGCAGTCAGACTCCATGCTGCGTGCCCGGCCCCCGACAGGGAACATTCTCCCAGCTGTGATGACCTCACGCCAGACCCCACCGTGGAGGAGCCGAGGGCTGACTTCACACAGAGCCCAGGCCACACGAGCTCAGTGACTAACGCAGAGGGGAGTTCTTGGGAATTGACTTGACTTTCCTTCTCAGAATCACGGACTGCAGTTGTAGCCAAATTGTGCTGAATCTTGTGGCATGGCTCTTACTCAGGAGCCCTCACTGGAAGTCAGCGTGCAGGTCTTGTCAGAGAAACCAAAACCCGTGAATCATGTGGACCCAAGCTTGCTGAAGGCCAGGGGCCTTTCCAGGAACCCAGGGAATTTTTAAGAGACAATTCTAGCTGCCTATTTTCTCTTCCAACCTGTGCCTACAAGGGTTCAGGGTTTGGGAAGGACAGGAAGCTGACCCCACATTGACAGGCAGCCATGGGAGTGTCCCATGAGTGGGCCAACTCCCTGCCTACTTTCCTCAGGCTGAGGCCTTGGTGCTGCACTCAAGAACCCAAAATGTTTATGGAAATTTGGGGGGAAGCAATAAGAGGAAGATGGTCAGAAGATCAAAAATCATAAAAGAAATGAATACATCATTTGCTTTCTTGTCCAATCACTTGATTCACTGCAAGGAAAAGTCCTAGTATGTTTGCTTATATAATGAAACATAACTTGAATAATCCATGTTTCCAGAGAAAAATGAAGACTTTTTTTTTTGTCCAGCTGCTTTTCATCTTATGCTGCTGAAAAGACCCAAATTCAACGCTGCTTTGTGAGTTTGCAAAAAGGAAGAAGAGAAAGGGCTTTAATTTTTTTTTCTCAGACAGACAGCTAGGTCTTGGTCTTTAGCAGTAAGCTAGTCAAAAATCCAACGGTGCAAGGGACACCTCCCCACCCCAACACACGTACACTTTGTATGATAGTGACGATGCAGGGCGCGCGGCAGGAATTCTGCGTGCCCGCGATTTCTCCCCTGGCAGAGCCTCCGAAAGCCTGCGCAGCAGCTGGGGCTCTTTCCTGGTGTGTCCCCGCCAGAACCAAATCGGCACTCTCATTCGGTCAGCTCTTCTTTTATGCACCCTCACAGCAGCTTCTGGTGCGAAACAAGAAACGTTCAGATCGAGGCGCGGGAGAGGAGGACACCGACCTAAGTCCGTTCCTAAGACTGCGGCCAACCGTCCCTCCGGGAGCGACACGTGGGTGCCTGGCACTGGCCCAAAACACAGACCGGCTTTTCTGCTTGCCAGAAATAATACACATTTTGAGAAATGGGACGGTTCGAAGACAAAGATCTGTTTGCAATTCCAACACGCCGGTTTTCACCGTGCAAAACCTGCCCCCAAGATAGTAACAAGATAATGCCTGGGAGCGCTGAAGGGTTGGGATGTTGCAATGATACCATTGTTAAGCAAAATGCACCTGTAAGCCACCCAGAGTGTAGGTAGGATACATGAGAGCATAAAATAGCCTGGATAACACAGCAGGGGATGGTGGCCTTGGCTTCAGACAGACTCTGTACCACAACCAAAACCACTGACGTCCTCACAGGAAATTTAAACCACTTCTCGGGCCAAAGAGAACACATCTCTAGGCCATGAGTTAGCCCCTGAGCCCTTCGTGTTTTCAGACTCTACTTTCTCTATTAGCTAATTTATATTATGTAAGAGTTATAGACATTTCATATAAAAGAATTGTCATTTGGGATGAAGCTGATTAGGGAGAGATTAGGAAAAAATGGATATATTTAAAGCAATGAAAATTCAATTTCAGTGAAATTCAATATCAACCTTCTTCAGATGGAAAATCCCAAAAATATAGCAGAGATATTTTCATCCTGATTTTATTCTCTTAACTTACAGACATGTAAAGTTAGTTATCTTTTCTGTAAAGTTACAGAAAAGATAAAAGAAAACATCAGAATATTTGGATGAATTACTGGAAGTAATCTCAGATATGGAGAGTTAGAAATCTATCCTAAAAAATGATTAAATGGGAAGACATTTAAAGATAAATAAAGATAATAAAATAATAAACAATCACCACGTGTTTCTACCCTGGGGTGGGAGGTAGGAACAAATAGTTACCTAACTTGAGAGCTCAGACAGGTGACCAGGAGGCCCAACCACGTGGATCCAAAGTCCCTGTGGACCACTATATTAATAAACCTTTGACTTAGATGTTTTAAAACCATATGCTCAGCAAGGCCTATAGTAGTGATTACTAGTAGTGATTACTTTAAAAAGGTGAGCCTTGGGGTACCTGGGTGGCTCAGTCAGTTAAGCGTCTGCCTTCGGCTCAGGTCATGATCCCAGGGTCCTGGGATCCAATCCTGCATTGGCTCCTTGCTCATCAGGGAGCCTGCTTCTCCCTCTCCCTCTGCCCCTCCCCCTGCTTGTGCTCTCTTGCTCTCAAATAAATAAATAAAATCTTTAAAAAGAAAAAGTGAGCCTTTTAAAACAATTATGAAGGTGGAGCAAGTATTGACTTGTAAGTCATTGTAAGTCCTCTTATCTGTTCTCAAATAACCATACCTGCTGTGGACCTTTAGACAAAAAAAGAAGAAATAAAGAAAAAAAAATGCCCAGCTTACTTTAAAGGGCAAATGAGACTAGCTTCAGACTTCCTGGTAAACCACAAGCCAGAAGATGGTGGGCATATTTCTGTTGTGATAGAAGAATGATATGCAGCCAAGCTGTCTTTTGAAGGCAACCAATAGATTTATATATATATATATCATATATATATATATATGATATATATATATGTAAATGAATATATGAAAGTCATATATGTATGCAAGTTTTCAATAAATGTGCCACCTGTATGTATTTCTTGAAAAAATTTACTATAAGATGCATTCCAATTACAAGATGACCAAAAAAAGCAAGCCCACCCAGAAATCAAGACTGGGTAAAAAAAAACCAGGCAGAAAATCCTGAGACAAGTAAACAGAGCCATGGGGGTGTTTGAACAGAGCCATGCAGGGAATGAAGGAGGGCCAGGTGAGTTTCTGGGGCAGAGGGCTGGGGCAGAGGCATCAAGAATAAAGTTCCCGAGGCGAGAGTGCGCCTGGTGTGATGGACGGATCGAGAAGGCAAGTGTGGCGGGAATTTGCAGAGAGAAGGACTCCGGCGTTTTGCATGAATAACTGCGGGCAGGGAAAATGAACATGCTGCCATCAATATGTATTAACCTGATGAAAAGGAAACCTAATGGTCACTTTAAAACAGTAACAGCTAACCAATAAAAATGTCATGTGGGATCAAAACTTGAGTGTGTCTTAGATTTCATTATTTGAACTCTGTTAAGCTTTATTGATCCAGGAAATACTGCGGAGCCCTGAAGTGCCCAAGCTCTGAAGCAAAACTTCCAGCTTGAATCCTGGCTTTGCCCCTGTTCATCGTGTAGTCGTGGGCACCTTCCCCAACCTTCCTGTGCCTCAGTTTCCCAATGTGCCACGTGGAGAAACTGCGTGATGTCACTGTGAGGGTGGTCTGCGTGCAGGCATGAACATGTAGCAGCACGTCCAGTACCCAGGACGTGCTCAAGGAGACTCAGTTCTCATCTTCACGAAAGGGAAATACACAGAAAACTCAGTGTTTTATATGAAGTTTTTGCCTGGCATCAAGAGTCAGGGGAAGTGGTAGCCAGGAAGGATATCTCTGTATTTTTGGTGAAACTGTTATTGAAGACGTGACCATGGTTTTTAGATCTCTTTATGTGAAACTTACAAAATTAACCTTCCTGGTTTTAGTTTTGGCATGGAATATTAGTGTCTGTTATCACAAAATTACAGTGTACCAGCCCTAGTGCAGGATGGACTGCATAGTAAATACCCTTCCACTTCGGATGAATTAACTCACCCTGTCCTCTTGTTCGCTGTGGGTATCCATGAACGTAAAGGTGAATAGTTTACTCCACGAAGCAACTAGACGTGGCTTTCTGACAAGAACTACCTTATGGCATCTCCCCCACCCCTTGCTTTACTATATAGGTTTTTCATGGTTTAAGCCAACCCCAAATGACACTCTGACAGTCTTTCATATTTTGACAACTCTCTCTCTCTTTTTTTAGAGAAAGAGCACACAGGGGTTGAGGGTGTGAGGAGGGGCAGAGGTAGAGGGAAAGAGAGAATCTCAAGCAGACTCTGCACCACCACGGACCCAGATGCAGGGATTGATCTCATGATCCTGAGATCACGACCTGAGCTGAAATCAAGAGTCAGATGCTCAACCGACTGAGCCACCCAGTGGCCCCTTGATAGCTCTCTTAAGGAGTCTGTTGGTATATTGGCTCTTAGGTCCCTGGTTCCCACTGACAGTTCTCTGGGATGCCAGGTCCTTGTCTGGATGATTAACTACCACCAGCTCCAAATTCCAAAGGTTCTCATTGCCCATGAAGGCCACATTGTTCCAGAAATGGCATGCCCCCCACGTGCCCCACACACTGTCGCCCAGTGCTACAGATGCTCTGGTTTCTTTCCCACTACCCGAATCCTCGCGAGCCCTGTTCTCATCCTGCGGAAAACCTCCCCAGCCATGCCCTGCCAACACCTGAGATATAAAACAGAATCAGGCAAGAAGCTATCGTATGAAACCTCTTCCTTGAAGAATATCCAGGATGGTTATTTATTTTGTTATTTATCATTTTAGGTTAGAAACAGCTTCCTTGGACTGGGATGAAGGGGAGGGTTTCTTCCGGTTTTTCTGGTTGCACTTGTGTGAATTCATTCATGGTATAATCTCATATCCTGTTTTCAGCATGGTTGCGTTGGGCTAGCTGGTCCTCATTTTCCATTAAACAGACTTTTCTACTAGCAAACTAGCTTCCACACTGTGCAAAGGTGTTGTCAGGATAAATGGCAATGTCTATAAAGTGCTTGGAGTTCTCTGAATAAAAAGCACAGAAGAATAGAGCATTAGCACGCTATTATTCTCATAAAGAGTGGGAGGAATTGCAAAGAGAAATCATGTCAAAGACGTAAGGAAACTTAAAAGTCTGAGACTTTAAAAGGCTGGGATTATTAAAACACCCGGTTGTTTGACAGGAGAAAATTAAACTGTTCTCCCATCTCAAAAACTATAATGCCACTTTCTCATTACTTACTGTACCCCACCACCTCTTCCTCCTGCACCAAGCTTTCACAGAAGTCAAGAACACTCCATATATGAAAAATTATTCTACCGCTATACCATATAATGACAATCCAGTCTAGGAGGAAGAAGAACTATGCTCTTTTGTCAATAGCAGCACCTACAATTATAGTTATACGTAGGATCCCAAATGCAGCACCCATGTGCCCAGGCAATTTTAAATTTCTGTTCATGGATATGGCATGAGGTTGTGGGTCCATGCAAGTCGAGGAGATGGACCTGAGCTATCAGCTTAAAACAAGGACTCTTCATGGGCTACATCCTCATGGAAGAAGCAAACTGGAAGGATTGATCTGCTGGAAAAGAGAACGTAAGGACCACATTTCTCCCTGGTCTCTTGGTGAAAAGAAAGGTCCCTGAGAAATAAAAACGTGATACATGCACGCAGCATGGATTTGTCACCTAAGATTATATAGTGTGTGCTGTGGGAACCCACATGCTGGGGAAGAAGCCTGAGGCTGGGCCTTTGGGAGGTGATACTCCTGGGACACCTTCCAGAAACAAAAGCAAGTCCCTCTGGAAGGACATTGCCACCACCTAAGCCACACTCACTTCCTGCAGAAAAAAATGTCAGAGTGCAACCAACAGAAGAGGTGAGGAGGGGAAATTTGCATGGTGGAGACTCTGTTTGCACAACCAACTCAGAGATCAGCACTCCCCTGAATTTCAGAAACTAGAACAAGAAAAAAGCTATATAGCTATTTGAAATTCTTAGAAAAGGATTCAGAACCGCAATCAAAAAATAAAATATTATGAGGAAAGGGAAATCTGAGGCAGATTTGGGAAAGAACCAAATAATAGCTTCTAGAAATGAAAATATAGTCACTGAACATAAACAGAGGAACACGCAGCCTATTGGATGAAGTGTATGGGAGCAAACAGGTGAACCAGGAGGTAGAGGGGAGGGTTACCTAGAACGCAGCGAGCTCCATGAGCTAGGAAAGAGGAGAGGGGTGGGGCAGGATGCGAAGCACAGAAGGGGAGCGTCCAGCATGTCCTGCATCGCAGCACTGGAAGGAGAAAACAAAGAGAAAGCCAGAGAAGATGTTTCAGAGATAACAGTAGAGAATTCTCAAGACTGTTGAAAGCAGGAGTTCTCAGATTAGCAAAGCATGAGAGTTCTAAGCAGGATAAATAGCCATGTGCTGGAGTTCTGTATCAGTCAGGGTTCTCCAGAGAAACCAAGTCAATAGGAGATACATCTATGTATATAGAGAGAGGCCCTATGACAAGAAACTGGCCCATCTGATTATGGAAGTCGGCAAGTCCCAAATATGCAGAAATGATGTCCCAGTTGGAGCACAGAGTGGAAGCTGCCAGAGAAGCAAGAGAAGAGCGGGTGGGCCAGCTTAAAGGCCACCCAGCAGGAGAACTCTCACTCAGAGGAGGGTCAGTCTCTTGTTCCAGTCAAGCCTTCCACAGACGGGAGGATGAGGCCCACCCAAACTGGGGAGGGCAATCTGATTTGCTCAGTCTACTGACTTAGTGTCACTCTCATCCCAAAATACCCTCACAGACACACCTGGGACCATCTTTGAGTACCTGGGGACCCAGTGGCCCCGTCAGATCGTCACATAAAATTAACCATCATGGATTCCTTGTTAGTGAAATTACAGAGCACCAAAGACAAAAGAAGAAATTCACAATAACCAGAGAAGGAAGACCCTTGACCTAACAAGGAATGAGACATGGGCCTGCAGGGCCTTCTTCGCAGATCAGAAGGTATTCACGTAATGTCTTCAGAATGAAAAATAAGTGTTGATATAGAATTTCTTAATCTCATTCAAGAGCGAAGGACAAAATGAAGATTATCACAGGGAGTCAAGGACTAAGAGCATGGGCATCCTGTAGGTCAGGATGTCGGAAACCTAACTCGGAAAGAAGTGGGGGTCAGGGTAATAGCAGCAAACCCATGAGCAAATCCAAGGAAACTGGCAGTGATGGCGTATCCGAAAAAGAATCACTGAAGCATGGTTATTACTCCTGCTTTATCATTATAGTTGGTATCATTATTATAATCATGGTTAGCTAAAACAAAACCAAGTAGTATTCTATATTTATTAGGCAGATACAAATTCAAAAGTCTGACAAACCCAGATGTTGACAAAGATCAGATCATCAGAAACTGTTGGTGGAAGTTTGAACTGAGATGATGAATTTCAAGAGTACTTAGCAGTAAGTAGTAAAGTTCAATATAAGCATATCCTATTACTAGCAGTTCTACTCCATGGACGGTACATTTTTTTTTAAAGTGTCATCTTACAACATTTAAAAGTATGCATAGCAATATTACGTATTACAAAGGAATATATACACGCATAGTAAAAGTTTTTACAAGTTTTAAAATCATCTTAAAAGCATGTGAATAAAAGCTGCTAAATTTAGATTAGTCATTTCTTGTGGAGAGGGAGGGAAGGAAATGGGATTGGTGACAGGTACACAGAAAGATTTATTTATACCTGTAATGATTCACTTTTTGAAAAAATTCTACAGAGCATGACTTCTAAATTTACAAGATCGAAAACCATAGACCAAGGGGTTTTCTTATTTCAATTTTTCTGATATTTCATTTGCAAAAATGACCTACTGAGACCATAAAATGCAGAATGCAGGTAGGTGTTGGCAGCAAGGTGTGGAAGAACAGCAGGATTTAAACTAAGTCACCTGTGTTTTGCTACAGGTCATGACAATCATCACAGCAACTGCCATTTATTTGATGCCCGAGTATTCTATACGCACGATCTTATTTAATGATGACACGTACCCTAGAAGTGTCATTTATCTCCGTTTTAGAGAAGAAAGAACCAAGGCTCAGAGAATTAGCTGACAGACCTGAATGCCTTGAAGCTCGGAACAACTTGTAACTGCTCCTCGGCGCCCTGGCTCAGACGTGCGAGCCGCCCCCTTGCAGCCCTAGGACTGTGATGGTTAATGTCTACCAAGTGCCTCTCTGTTCCAGGCCCTCCCCTGTCTGACGTCACTTAATATTACGACAGCAATTGCACAAATGGGGAGTCGTTACTCCTCTCATGCATAAAGAATGAATCACAAGGTTAAGCAATTTGCCCTTGAGCGGTGGCATCCTGATCCAAACCCAGACCATCTGACGCCAGAACCCACCCACCCACCCATTAGCTCTGTCTGTAGGGCCAAAGCCAGGGGGCCTCCCACAGCAGCAAGACCTGCCACTTGCCTCTGGCTGCCAACTTTATCTTTAAGCTTACTGACGAGACACTGGAATCAAGTGTGTATCTAACCGTGACAGACAGCACAGACCTGACTTAAATCTCGGGCTACTGGCTGGCCCTGGGGTCAGCACGACCCTCCCCAGGACGGGTCCTCTTGTGCACATGACCGGATCCTAGCTACCTGCCTCGATCTCTGCCTGTGCCGTGCCCTCTGCGGACTCACACACCATGATCCACTGTGGAAGTAGGGCTTGCCTTCCTGGGTCACGGGCAGGAACCAGACTCGGCCCCCACCTGCTTGCGCTGACCGAGACTAGGTTAGGTAATTCACTGTGAGCGTCTAGCTCGTGCAGGGAGGTGTTCAGTCCATGCCTGCCCTGATGTCTCCTTGTCTTTTTATAGAAGAAAGAAAGGTGTTGGGAGTAACCTGTTGCAGAGCTGGGGACCACCAGCCTGGGTCTTAGCTAGCCTTTGTTATTAGTAGAATGAGTTCCTCAGTCATTTCATGAATAGTTACTATGTATCTATTCTGTGCTGGTAACTACTCTAGGCACTTCCGATAAAGTACCTTATATTCAAGTGGACTTAGTGTAGAAAGTTCCCAGACCTGTCACTTTTTAAACCTTTGTCACTTTGCAGTAATTTTAGATGTACAGGAGAGTTGCCACAACAGTGGCCAGCGTGTCGCAGAGCTGTTACCTGCTTCGCGACTGTTAACATGTCGGAAAACCACAGCACTGTGATCAAAATGAAGGAAGTTGCATTGGTATGATACTGACCGAACCCCAGGTTCTATGTGGACAGCACACTGTTGCAGTTCCACTGGGAGGACTGTGCGGAAAGTGTTTCTTATGGTTCTTCTTTGATTTATTGGACAAAGGCTGCCTGCACCTGGACCCTCCGTCTGGGGAATCGAAGCAGAAGCACCAGAAGAGACCAGAGTTACCGTTTTAGTTGACATTTGTGAGCCTCCATAAACTGATCGAGACGTGCTTCTGCAGGCGGCATGGAGAGCACACGCTGCAGGTCCTCCCTTAGCCCTGCTCTTTCCTCCCCTTCTCCTGAGCTAATACAGTAAACAGCCTCCTAACGCAGACTCATGGACTAAACTGGCATCAATCACAGCCAGTTAAGTGAGAAGTCAGGATTCAAATCAAGATGTTCTGACTCCCTATTTAATCTTCAACAGGAATGTTAGTAAATGGCATTATCTTCATTTTATAGAGGAAAAAATGGAGGGGCATGTGATTACACGCACTTTATTTTTATTTAAATGAGTATTCCATCGAGGACACTGAACAGGCTGCATCACCTGTATTTATCCACACATAGGCCAATGGAACACGTGGGGAATACGTAACACGTGGGGAATACGTGGGAATAGGTGATTGTGATCTCTGGATAGTGATTTATCACCTCCGGATATTGCCTTTGGGGTAAAATTGAAGGTTCAGGGTAATCTATTTGAAAGGGCTATTTTTTACAATGGTTTTAAAGGCCCTAAGACATTAATCCATTACGTATGGATTAAAATAATCCCATGTTTATAGTAGTGATACCTATAGGAAGAAGATTTCTTTTTTAAAAAAAGATTTTATTTATTTATTTGAGAGAGAGACAGAGAGACCATGACCAAGGGAGGGTTGGAGAGCGAGGGACAAGCAGGCTCCCCGCTGAGCAGGGATTCCCAAGTGCTGCCAGATCCCAGGAACCTGGGATCATGAGCTGAGCAGAAGGCAGACGTTCAACTGACTGAGCCCCCCAGGCGTCCCAGGAAAAAGATTTCTAAATTTGTCTAATTCGTATGGTGTCAATACCTTGGAGCAGATGAGGCAGAAAAGCTTGCGTTTTGATATCTACAATAACTAAGAAATGCAGAGTAAAGACTGAGCTAGTTTTTAAACCTTTAAAAAACATTTTTGCACATCGATACCTAATTCCCTTAATTTTAATTTTAGTCCTCCTAGTTTTTCACTGAGTTGATCCATCATCATTTGCTTGAGACTTTCTATAATTATTTCTACTTCCTATAAATATATTTCTTTCTATAAATATATATATTTTAAGATTTTATGTATTTATTTGACAGAGAGAGAGATAGCAAGAGCAGGAACACAAGCAGGGGGAGCGGGAGAGGGAGAAGCAGGCTTCCTGCCGAGCAGGGAGCCCGATGTGAGACTCGATCCCAGGACCCTGGGATCATGACCTGAGCTGAAGGCAGACGTTTAACGAATGAGCCACCCAGGTACCTTCTTTCTATAAATATTTAATTTAAAATTGTTTTAGAGTTTGTTTATATGATTTGTGACAGAAATTAATGCTTATATTAATAATCTCTTTAAGACAATGTCTTATGCACAGAAAGCACTAAAGCCTAAATTTTTCACAAGCTTAAAAGCAAAACTTAATATTTTTCTTAAATTTGAACTCAAAATTCATTGAGTCATTATCTTGCTTCAGGTGGACACTGACATCCCACAGGAGAGAGGTCAATGTGTTTGAAGTTAGGTGTTGACCCAGACCCTTGGGGATGTTACATGACATATAGCAGATACGCCATATCATCTTTTTATTTATTTTTTAAAAGATTTTATTTATTTATTCGACAGAGAGAGACACAGCGAGAGAGGGAGCACAAGCAGGGGGAGTGGGAGAGGGAGAAGCAGGCTTCCCGCTGAGCAGGCAGCCGGATGCGGGGCTCGATCCCAGGACCCTGGGATCATGACCTGAGCCAAAGGCTTAACCACTGAGCCACCCAGGCGCCCCCATATCATCTTTTTAAAGAATAATAAAATTCCTGAATTCTGAGACACATCAGGCCCAGGGTTTGGGTACAGAGATTGTGGACCAATATAGCCTTTTTAATATTTCAAGTTACTTATTTTTGTTGTTTCCAGTCCTGAGACTCCCGGCTAACAGATACAAATATTTTTATTTAAAGGTGGTATTCTGATTTACAATATCATTAGTCATTTTTCAGGATACCTTTTTCTTTGCAATGTCTCTGGCACTCATTTCATTTTTAAAATAATGTTGGCGAGTTTTAACAGGATTGAAATGATAGCGCATTGGTGTTTTAATTCAATTTTATTTAGATACTAGCTAATTTAATTTTTCCAAATGATCTATAAAAATAATTTCTTGACATTAAGCACTCAGAGTCGTGGGGAAGTTCATACCACAGTTTCTTTATGTAAAGTGTCCCTGAATTTTCTTTATACATTTATATGCAGTCTTTAATTATTGTTGTGATGTGCTACTTGTCTTCACCATTGCCCCTCACATTTATCACAAATATTTCTCCATGTTTTTAAATATTTTTAGTTGTATTTTAGTTGTACTGGTTTTCATGGCACAGAATTCAGTTTTCAGCTTTTACTCTGCAATCCCTTAAATTGCTTCGATTATTAGAATATTGTCATTTTTGAAGAGTTAACTGATATCCTTTCAAAACTAATAAAAATAATATCTTTACTATTTTCCTGACTTAAAAACAGGTCAACTCCTGGCTCAGATATGATTAGAAAAGTTAGTTCATTCCCTATAAACCACTACTTCGCTATAGATATGTTTAATTCATCGTATAAAATTTAGTCAAATAAGGTCAGAACTCAAATCTGGTTTATGGACTACAACCAATATGTATCTTAGGTTTCTCTCACTGTTTTCATTAATATTTTCACAGCTTTGAGCGGACTGCCTGATTGCACAGAGTCCTCTTTGCAATGCCTTCCAGCACAGTCTAGCCTAAGATCGGGGACATTCATGGTCACATAATAATTCCTAACTTAGTGACTGTTGTGTGCACGCCTCTTGGCTCCGAGTGGGTAGGAAGGTGGTATTAGGACTGATCCTTGCCCTAAAGTATGTTAAATTCACTGAGGAGGCCAGGAGACACTGCAAGTCAGGGCAGAAGGTCAGAAGCACCCAGTGAGTGACCCAAACACTGACTGTCTGGTTCAGAAGGACACAGCAGAGTGGAGGTACAGATTAGGTGACTTGCCTCAGACAGCCCTCCAAATACTATTTTTTAAACATGATTTTAAAAAACAACTAGTAAGACAAGCCGGGATAAATTAATACAAGAAGAAACTGGGATCTTAGGAAGTAAATTTAAGAATATTAAAGCCAGGGCCCATAACATAAGATTATTTGCTATACTTTCTAGGAAATTGGCTGGAGGACTGGCACGCATTTGAGCTTCCTGACAAATGAGGTCACGAGGGACATGTATACTAAACTCAAGTGTGCATGTGATTAAAAACGGCCATTTGCTAGAAGAAATCAGATGGGCCTGGACACTTGTGTTCCAAACCCAAACTTATGCTCAATAATTTCCTAAAGTACACAGGATAACAAGCACCCTCTCACAATGAGATAGTCAAACGACCAAAGAGGACAACTCATAAAAGAGATTTTATGAGGAACAAAGTTAAGTGAAGGCCAGAAAGCCAAATTTCTGGTCATTTAGCTTGACTGCAGAACAATATTCAGAGTAGCTCATATGGTGAGGATAACTGTGCAAGAACCAAGGCATGATCACGGCTGCTGGAAGTTTCCAGAGGGGATGGTGGGGAGGGATGGGGAGGCAGGTGATGGGGATGAAGAGGCACCAACTTCCATTTATAAAATAAGCAAGTCCCAGGGATGAAGAGTACAGCGCAGGGAAAAGAGTCAGTAATGTTGTAATAATGTACGGTGACAGATGGGGACTAGGCTTATGAGCTGAGCACACATATAGAATTGTCGAATCGTTATGTTGCACATCGGAAACTAGTATAATGTTGTATGTCAACTACACTTCAATTAAAAAATGAGATGTTCTAAGTTTTAAAAAAATAAGCAGCAAATAAAATGGACTGAATACTTTCTTGCATCCATTAAGATAATCAAAGGGCTTTGATCTATAATAGGTCGATGTGGTAGATGATACCGACAACTAGTCTGATGCAAAACTGTCCATGAAACTTGGTCATAATTTTTAAAAAATTCAGTCAGATTCAATGTGCTCATTTGTTCAGAATTATCGCTGATATATTCATAAGAGGGACTGGCTTATAATTTACTTTTTCTTTATGTCCTTGTCTGGCATTTCATATGATACCAGAAATGTCACACAGATGTCCCCCAGCACTGTCCATATGCAGGACAGTACTGGAGATGAGTGAGAGAAATCATGTGAATTATTGGGGCGGAAGATATAAAATTGTCACATTTACAGATAATATTGCTAAGTACCCAGAACCCCAGGAAGCATGAGGACAGATTGTTACAATTAATTCTAATTTGTTGGATAAAAGACCAAGTGCCTCCCTACAGCTAGTAACAACTATTTAGAAAATGTAGTTCAAATAATATGCTGTTTTGATAGCATCTACCAGTACAGACTAACTAGTGTTAAATCTAATAAAAGGTGTTAATTATCTTTAAGCAAAAAATTATAATCACATCATGGAAAAACATTTTTAAAAGATCTAAATATATGAAGCGATACCATAATCATAAGATGAGAAGGCTCATTATTATAAAGTCATCAGTTCTCCCCCAGATTAGTCTTTCAAGTTCTACCCAATTCCAACATGATTCTCAACAGGGTCTTTCTAATAAGATGACTCTGAAAATCACCATGGAATAGCAAAGGGCCCAAACCAGCCAAGGTCATTTTGAGGAAGAGATAGTTGGGGGGCACTTACCATACCAGATATCAAGACATTCTAATCTATGGTGAACAGACAAGGGGGAAATTGTGTAGGAATGACAAACAGATGGAATAAAAGACAGAACCTAGACAGGCTCAGATATATGTCCATGGAAATTAAAAATATGACAAATGTACATTTTATTTTTTAAATTATTTCTTTATTTAAGATTTTATTTATTTATTTGACAGAAAGAGAGAGAGAGAGCACAAGCAGGGGGAGCAGCAGAGGGAGAAGGAGAAGGAAGCTCCCTACTGAGCGGGGAGCCCAATGCAGGACTTGATCCCAGGACCCAGGGATTATGACCTGAGTGGAAGGCAGACGCTTAACCAACTGAGCCGCCTAGGCACCCTTGTACAAACAATTGTGTTTTTGTATTGAATAAAGTGTTCAGACAATTTGTTTTTGTATTGAACAAAATAGTAAAATTGGCTCTCTGTATTGTATACTGAAATCAATTCAGGTGAGAAAAAGACCTTTAGTATAAAACAAAAACTTCAACAGACTTGGAAGAAAATGTGGAAGAGTGTTATTAGGCTGTAGGAGCACAAACCATACAAATAATGGTTGACCAAAGTAAGAACTTTAGAAATAAAAAAACTTCTGTTCATTAAAAGGAACAACAAATAATGAAAATAAAACAAGACATAAACAGCAAGAAGATGCTTGTGAGTATAAACATAAATAGAAAAGGACAAGTATCTAGACTATTAAAGAACAACAAATCCATTAGGAAGGACGTCCAAAATCCAGTGGAAAATAAGCAAAAGAAATGAAAAAAAAAAAAGCAACTACTCAATAAACATGAAAATATGTTTAAATCCACTAGTAATAAAAATCATCTTTAAGACCACTATGTACTATTTCTCATGAAGCAAACTGGTAAAAAAACTAAAACCTACAAGTGCTAGAGAGAATGTGGATACATTTCTAATAGGTTTAATGACTTTGGGGGACAATTTGACAACAACTGGTAAAGGCGAAGCTGCATCTACTCCATGACCAAATAATTACACTCCTAGATAACCTGTCTTCAAACACTTCTCACACATACGAGGAGATATGTACCAAAAATAGAAGCATTTTATAATAAAAAACAAAACAAAGCAAGAAGCAACTCAAATGCTCTTCAAAAGAAAAATAAAGCATATCTGTATAACAGAATTTCACATAACATTGGAAAAATAAATGCACTTGAGCTATATATCAACATCTGAAAAGAGCAAGGTGCAGGAGGACTAATACAAAATTTCTTCTATATAGTTTATAAATTGGCAAAATTTTACCAAATATTGTTTAGATATATGTGCATGTTTCCAAAGTATGAAAGCATGCCAGAGAGTGACAAACAGCAAATTTAGGACAATGACTGACTACCCGTGCTGCAGAAGGAGAGTGATGAGATTGGGGAGAAGATCATGTCCTGGGGGTGGGGGGAAGGGAGAAGGAAACTTTTTTACATGTTTAACTGGGTGGAGTTACCTGGTTCTTCATGACACTGGTTTTTGTATCTTTCTGAATGCCTGAAGTAATTGGCAATACATTCACAGTGATGATATAAATGTGTGTGCATAGGTGTGTGTGTATTTTGTTGGGCCCCACCCAATATATTCTGTAAGCAGAGGCAAGGAATCTGCAGTGTTTTTTTTTTAATTTATTTGAGAGAGAGAGAGAGCGCGCGTGCGGCACACGGGGAGGGACAGAGGGAGAGGAGGAGAATCTCAAGCTGACTTCGTGCAGAGTGTGCAGCCCAACCCGGGGCTTGATCCCGCAACCCCGAGATCATGGCCCCAGCCAAAACCAAGAGTCAGAGGCTTGACTGATTGAGCCACCCAGGCACCCCAGGAATCTGCAGTTTTGAAAAGCATCGCCAGAGCCAGAGCAAGGGGCGACTTGAAAGTCACAAACACAGCACACGCCCTCAAAGACTTTTAGTCTGATACACACAGATATTAATAATGACCAGAGAGACATAAGTGGCATCACAAAGATACCCAAAACAACAGAGATAGTAATATGTATGTGGGTCAAGGCTGGGGACAGTTTTAGACGTGGGTGGGGTAAATTGACTCATTCATTCAAGATTCTGTCAATGGTTATTTTTGTCCCAGGCATTACACAGAATTCTGGGAACGGCGCATGGAACACAATGGGCAAAATTGCTGCCCACTACAGTTTATATGCTCACGTGAACAAATATTCAAGTAGGTAAGATGCAGAGGAGCTGGTTCCCTCAAACACCACAACTGGGGAGGGCTTTTCCTAGTGAAACATGTGCATTTCTTCATTCTTTCAACAAATAGTCATTAAAGCAAAGGGTGTGTGTCAGGATTGCCAGATGCAGCAAAGAGCAGTATCCTCGGACCCTGGGGTCCAAGCTCACCCTCCACTTGATGGAAGAACACTTAGGTGCTTGCCAACGTACCCATCTACTTGATGGTCATCTTTCAAATGAAGGACATATACACATACAACTAATATGTTTTAGGAGATTGTAAGTCTTTGACATATCTGTAACACTTACCATGAACTCTGAAAATTCTGTATGAGGCTAGGATATATTAATAAATTGCTGAAAGAACTTGCTTTTGAGAACGCTTCTGAAAAATTCAGTGTTTTTTAAAAATAAATATTAAATGTAAAAAAAAGTTTTTTAAAAACCTTATTACAAATCTTGCTTCAAATATTTTCCCTTCTTTCTTCCTGATGAGAATATGCTATATATTAATTACATAAAACTTAGAAAATTCACAAAATCCAAAAGAAATCACCACAAGTACACCACCTAGAGAAAGTGGTTGATTCTCCACTATATTTCCTCAGCACTTTTTGCTTTAAAATAAATATTAAAAATTAAAAGAACTATCTAATCAAATAAAGTTTAAAATAAAAATGCTTAGAAATTAACATCATTTTTATTTTGTTTATATATTTATTTTTAAAGATTATTTGAGAGAGAGCACAAGGACACCTGTGCACACACTGGTAAGGGGCGGGGCAGAGGGAGAGAATCTTCAAGCAGACTCCCCCCTGAGTGTGGAGTGGGTTTGGGGCTCCATCTCATGACCCCAAATCAGGACCTGAGCTGAAACCAAGAGTTGGATGCTTAACCAACCGAGCCACCCAGGCGCCCCTATCATTTTTAAATTATTAAAGAAACATAGGCTTTCATTTGAAGAGGTCAGACTAAGCACACATATTTATTTCCACTCCTTCATGAGACCACATTAAATTCGCAAACAGGCATACTATGTGTCCTATAGTGTTCAAAATGTCTTCTTTACGTTCATTCAATCTTCACATCAACCCTGTGAAGTGAGCAGTGATGTTACACCCATTTTACAGATGGGGAAATTGAGGTAAGATTACATTGTTAGTTAGTGGAGGAGCTGATCTTTGAACTCAGGTAATCCGGCTCAAGTCCATGCTCAAAATGGTAAAAGGTAAAGTAATATTTTTTAATGTATGGGGTAAATAAATCCACAACAGCAAACAAACAAACAAATAACAGATGGAAGGAGCAATCAATCAAGAGATGAGAGAGTTTGACATATTTCCCAAAGGCAGAAGGAGATGAGACTGTAGGTGGATAAAACCCAAGAGGATGTGGCCGGTGGGCACAGGCAGGAGTCCTGCAGCCGAAAAGCCCTGTGACCCAGGCTACGAGCCCACAGGCAGGACCAGGGAAGAGAGGTTTGACAGACTGGCTTCTTCATCCCCACTCT
Organism: Leptonychotes weddellii; assembly: GCF_054177405.1. NCBI lineage: Eukaryota > Metazoa > Chordata > Mammalia > Carnivora > Phocidae > Leptonychotes > Leptonychotes weddellii. The sequence continues at coordinate 128,114,095 of NC_138376.1, forward strand.
CTTCTCCCCACTCCAGAAAAATAACACAGAGCTCGTGTGGCTCGGCATTTATGACCAGAGGAGAAGCGGAGAACATTTCTCTAAGGAAACAAGTCTATCCACAGGGGCCTCTGAGGCCGGCTGGAACATCGCAGCACTCAGGGCAATCCCTCTCACTGCTCACTTACCCCCGGGGTGGGCCTCCGTCCTCCCACCTTCCACAGAACCTTCCAAGGAGCCATCCTCCTCCCGGTAGAGACCCAGCGGGGAAACAGACCTACTAACCTACTATTAGAGGAGCAATGCCAGACACCCAGAGAAAATGCCCTAGTCCCTCTTTCTTAAATATGAATATTTTGTCTCCAAAAAGACCCATTAGCATTTAGTTGTCAATTCCACTTTTATTATTTATGCTGTTTGGGTACTTGGAACCCGGAAGTGTGAGATGGATCTTGCCCTGCAAATGGATACACAAATCATTAGAAAATATTAAGTGCTAAGCTACCTAAGGCTCTAGGACAGAGGGAGACGTGCGGTCTGGGTTCTATACTTGCATTTTGTTGTGTGGTTTCTAACAGCGTAAAGTGAGTGCACCCAAGTGCTCTCCTTGCACGCGCTCCGTAAGGTTTGCACTTGTCCCCCCCTTTCAAATATTTGCCTTCCAATGTACTTCAGGGTCGCTTGTTCCGCTAAAACCACCACTCTTTTTTGTTTTTAATTTTATTATGTTATGTTAGTCGCCATACAATACATCATTGGTTTTTGATGTGGTGATCCACAATCCATTGTTTTTGTATAACACCCAGTGCTCCATGCAGTACGTGCCCTCCTTAATACCCATTACCAGGCTAACCCCTCCCCCCTCCCCCCTCCCCTCTAAAACCCTGTTTGTTTCTCAGATTCCATAGTCTCTCATGGTTCATCTCTCCCTCCAATCCCCCCCCTTCATTTTTCCCTTCCTTCTCTTAATGTCCTCCATGTTATTCCTTATGTTCCACAAATAAGTGAAACCATATGATAATTGACTTTCTCTT
>NC_138376.1:128115207-128143704 GCF_054177405.1 Leptonychotes weddellii
ATGGCTGAGTAATATTCATTGTATATATTAACACCACCACTCTTATTTCAATGTTAAAGACATGACAGAAATATTTATGTTTTCTTGCCTGTGCCAGAAAGTTAAATATGTGGGCAGCTATCTGGCAAGAGACAAAATTCACAGCAGAAAATAGGTGTAGAGAAATGACACGGTGCACAGAGGTTCAAGAAGTCCAGGGTTGAAACCTGAGCACCCACTTCACTTGTGTGTGTGTGATCTGACCCACCAGGAAACAGGCGCCATGATTCGGAAATAGAATTACATCATCCCAAGGGACCAGCCGGAGAAGCAGCAGAGTGTGGCTCAATTCATGGACTTGGGTTTGGTCTCTTAATGTCTGCTATTGACACTGTGCAATATAGGTAAGTTACTTATCTCCTCTCTGCCTCAGTTTCCTCATAGGTGAAGCGAGGATGACAATAGTACCAATCTTGTAAAGCTGCCATGAATAAATGAGTTAATGCACATTAGAGCTAGTACACGTGAGAACTGAATTTGGTACAAAGTCTTCAATAAAGACATAGCGTGACCATCGTCACCACCATCATCACCATCAACACCACCCAGCACCACCATCAACATCACCGTCATCTTCATCATCATCACCATCATCACCATCACCACCATTATCTTCATTGCTGTTATCATCATCACCATCACCACGATCACCATCATCACCATCATCTTCATCATCATCACCCCCTCATCGCCATCATCCATGGACTATTTCTTCAAGTGAAGTTATTAAGAAACAGTAAGTACAAAATGAGCAACTGTAAAAGCTCCTAAAACATTGGTCAGACCCCAAATATTTCCTGTTGGATACACCTATGTATGCACGTTCCTCCTGGTATACTTAAAAATTCTGGCCAACACCCAAATCTAGTTTTTTAAAACTTTTATGGGTATATGAAAAAATTTCCTCTTCTAAATTCCTGCCTTTTAGTATTGACCATTTCTAATATTAAATGGGCAAAGAGAAATAGCGCTATTGATTCTGAGATGCCTCCCATTTCCAACTCAAATACTGGCTCATTCTTTCCCTAGCATTTATTAGCCACTTCTGGAAGCTACCTGGACGAACTCGTGTCTGGTGTTCAGATGCAGAATCTCACTTGGAGTTACTGGTCCTTACTGACCCATTTAGGGCTAAGTGTGATCTGAATGGGGAGCTGGTGGGGCTGAGGGATGGGAAATGCTGAAGGCAGGGCAGGCAGGGGGTGTCGTGGCTTGGGGCCAGAGGAGGAAGGTGGGGGACCAACCCTGTTCTAAAGGAGGGAGAAATGCTGGTGAAGGAGACAGAGGATGAAAGCCACGGTTCATGCAGAGACCAATGTGCGTGTGTGAATGACCTGAATTCCGTGGGAAACACAGAACAACCCAAAACAAAGTGGTCAAACATAGCAAGTGAAAAGTGAAAGTATTTTCGTCCCCAGGAACTTTCCTGGACTCTCTCAGAAGCAGCCGTTGAGGGAGAAGGAGGCTGGCTGGTGGCAGGGGGAGGGGGTGGCTCTGGTGTCTGGCCTCCAGGCCGGGGGTGGCCTCATGGGTGAGCAGGGGTGCCCACTGGCCTGGGTCTGGGCTTGGCCGGGAGGCTCACCCTCCCCACACAGGGAACAGGTGGTCAAGTCACCCCAAGCCCCCCGTGACTGTAGGCATTCACCAGGCGACAGAGTGGAACAGACACTGTGTCCCCCTCCCCCCCAGCACAGCTGGCTGTCTCAGCCACCAGCCAAGTGTCATCTCCCTCTGGGGATGTCCTAACTGGTCTCCCTGCCGGATCCTGGGCTTCTGGAGGCACTGGAGATTGCTCACGTTTGTAACCCAGTGTCCTGCACGCAGGTGGGTGCTTACTAAGGGAATGTGGAACTGAGCCTCCAATGTGTTTGAAACACGGAATGAAAATACCTTCCCAGAAAACACAGCAGAACAGAGCACTTTCCTGGTATAAAGAGAAGAGCTAGTATTCTCAAAACAAATACTAGTAACGATGGGTATGCTGTCGGAGACACGCATTGTCTTAGAAACCGTTTTGGAAAAAAGTGAACTTAAATTTTAACAAAACAGTTCTTATAGATACGGGCAACCAAAACATACTTAACCTATCTGCAGATATACATCTAACTCTCCTTTCGGTGGCTCAGCACGTGGATTTGGAGGCAGGGCCCCGCGCGCCCTCCACCCACCACGTGAGTGCGGAGCAGCCGCTTGGCCGCCGCGAGGCCCCGTTGGCTCATCCGCGGAGTGGCAATCGGAACGGGACTTATTCATCATCCTGGTGCAAGAATTAGTTAAATGAAGTATGTCAAACCCTTAGCTGATCACCCTTTTGGGGTCAAGAAAACAGATATTTCACTCCCATCTGAACATCTGCCTTACATCAAATCATTTAACCAATCTAGAATTAGGATTTCTGGGCACAGTGAACAAGCTGCTTTCAGATGGCCTGTATCTTGAACTTTTTTTTTTTTTTTTTACTGAAATTACAAAAAGTAAATTTTTGTTTCAATAACAGAAATCTATTTTTAAAATTGAACAGAAGCTCCGGGTAGTAAAATAGAGTTGTCTGTAGACAGACATGATTAGTTCATACACAGTATTTGAAGTTCCATAGAGACTAATTGTGCTCTAACAAAACCACTGGGCAGTTTGTGACAAGTATAATTGACAATAAAAATTCACAACTGTCTTAGAAGACTTGCTTCCTTGGAGCCATTATTAATGAGAATCAGTTTCAGGAGTGAAAAAAAGAGGTTTTAAAAGTGATGTGAATTACATATCCCAGCTGCATAATGGCAGTAAAGCAATGACTGTCCATATCTTGGGTAATTAGGAAGAGTGGGCCTCTGATAATCAAGGTTGATTTTTTAATTTTTAAGTCAGTGAGGCATGAGGGAGCTGTACTATGTACTTGAATAAAACAATATGTATTAATGGTCACTTACCAAAAAAAATCCTCTTTATTTTCTTCCAAATCACTTCTTAACTTAAATATTGTACAATTTTATAATTAATGATACCTCAATAAAACTCGAAATAAAAATATAGATCCCCATGCCCTGTCAAAAAAAACCTAACTGAAAATATTTGTGTGGTTTTTGTTGGTTTTAACGTGAACCCATAAACTAGGAGCAGTAGAAGAAAAAGACCAGATCCATGTCTTGGAAATGTTCTTCCTCTACCTTAGATATGAAAGAACGTAAGAAAAAAGACATGGCCAGCCCCCGTTCCCTCCATTCTCCACTCTGGATGTGATAGGGCAAAGCAGAAATAAATCCTTACAAATATTTTTCTCTTAAGATGTCCTCATACCCGCCATTCACAGAAACCCGGATGAAGCTGGCGTTCAGCAGCGCCCCCCTCCCCAAGACCTGTGATTGGAAGGACCAAGCCCTGAGCCTTTCTGTGTTTGCTCATGAAAAGCTGTACTTTTTATGAAATCTCTTAGTAGCAATTATTATTTCACGCTAATAGGGTCCTGACTCTCACCATATTGTAAAATAATAATTACAAGTTATCACCTTTCAAGTGCTTAATTAAGCTTACTTGTAAGACTTGTAAAATAAACACTTGCCCTGGGGAAATAAGGTCTTTAAAATGATCATGTAGCTGGGCAACTCAGCGACAAGCTCTCTGTGTTTAAACAAGTAGTTCTCAGAAGACTTCTCTCCATCAATGTCATTTTACCATCACTCCAAGATATTGCTGTTAGAATCACTCTTTTCCTGAAAATACAGGACAAAAAGCAGGGTGTCTAGTCTTTATTATCAAACAAGCTTCAAAGCTGTTCTTTACCTAGTAATTTGGAAGAACGGCTGAGAAACCACGGTTTAGATTCGGGAACCATGGGGTAAAGGGAAATGATGGTGCGACCATAGGAGGGAGGGAAGTGTCCCACCTCCAGAAGAGGGAGGATGGATGGAGACTGGGGGTCTCCTGAGTGCCCCCCCCTTAGCCACCCCACTCTTTCAGCACTTCGGAAGGGCGTGGCAGAAGTAGAAACGTGCACAGAGATGCTGGAGCCTATTTTCCAACAATCTTCTTCCTGCTGCTTGCTCTGTTGCTCTGTACACGCAGGACTGACTGTCCACGGTATTGGAGTTCCTGTCCCGAGGCAAGTTCCAGCGAGGAACATGAACCCCACATCCTAGAGAAATCAAGCCCTGGATGGAGCCCCAATGACTCAAATAACGCCAGATGAACCAGCTCTGGGGGAAAACTTGAAAATACTCTTTGACAATAAGGTAATGCTAGAAATGTCAGGAAAATTATTTTTAAATTTCAACATCAAAAAGACTGGGTAAGTTCTTTTGGGAAGATGGAGGTGTCCAGAAGCAATTTTTCTCCAGCAGATTTCCTACTTCAAAAATGTTTGTTTAGTTTTTGAGAAAGCTATGCATTCACATCGTTCAAAAGTAAAAAACAAAACAAAACAAAACTATAAACAGTCATATATGAACAGCTCACCTCCCGTCCATTCACCATACTGCCCACTGTCCCCAAACAGCTGAGCAGTTACTGTTTTCCTTTTGCATCCTTCCAGAATTGTATGCAGATCTAAGCAAATGTGAATATGTGCTTCCCTCTGTTAGAACACAAAGTTGTGCATTGTGTATTTTTCTCTTAATAACATATTTCTGGGAGACCCTTCCAATTCAGTAGATAGACTTCATTCTTTTTATAACAGCACGGAGCGGTAGGTGATGGAAATAGCAAACTTTATTTCGGCATTTTCACACTGCTGGGCACTTAGGTTGTTTCTAGTCTTTGCATCTGGGGACAATGCCAGAGGGAGTCCACACACTGGCAGTCTGTTTAAAGCTATTCAGAGCATGCATCTTCTACTTTTGATGGATTTTACCAGACTGCTCTTCGTTGGCAATGTACAACTGTGCCTGTTTTCTTAAAATCTTGTTGTTTTCAAGTCTTACACGAAAAATGACACCTCAGTGGAGAGGCTGAGTATCGTTCTTATATGTATGGGTCACTATTATTTCCTTTTCTGTGAATTCAGTGTTCATGTCCTTTGTGGCCACCTCCCTTCTTCTATGAAGATATTAATCTTTGCTCTGGTTGATTTATGGGAGCTGAAAATTTCTTTTCCATTTTTTTCCGCTTGCTGTTTTACTTTGTTTATGGCATTAAACGAAGTTAAACGAATCCGTCTTATCTTCTATGGCTTCTGAATTTTAAAATATAGTCAGGCCATTACTTCGCTGGGTTTATACGAGAATTCTTATATTTCTTCTAGTACTTTTATGACTTCATCTTGAAAAAATTTAAATCTTTTATTCATTTGGAATTTATCCTGGGGCACAGCATGAAATATTGATCTACGTGCAGCTTTTTCTAGATGGCTACAGTGTTTTCCGACACCATTTATTGATTGGTCCTTTCAGGGGATACAAAATTCTCTCCTGTGTTTGGGCCTATTTCTGGCCTTTCTATTCTCTTGCATTGACTTAGGTATATCCTATGCCTTTATTGTTGTTTTAATTACTGAGGTTTTGTAACATGTTTTAATATCTGGTAGGGCAATTTTCAATGTATTTATTTTGCCATGTGACCTTTAGAATCACCTAATCTCGTTAAAAATAATTTTCATCTGTTTATTGGAATACTGATTTATAAAATAATTTAGAGGGAAGGAGCAACTTTACAAGGTTAATTTTTTTCCTGAAAAAGGGATATACTTATTTTGATTTCTAATAATTTTCAGGCTTATTTGTAGTTCTCTAAAACATGGCAGGATATTGAATTATCATATGCATTTTTTCTTTGATAAGTATATGTTCCTCACCCAAATCATTATGAGGAACAATAACTGGAAGGTTATGACAGATGCCAAATTATCTTGAAATTAAACACTTAAAATTAGGTTTTTATGTTTTCCTGACCTGATTTATTTAATTAAAAAAAAACGCCCACGTGTTTAATAAGGCAACATTGTTGCACAATCTGGTTTGTTCAAAGTCTTCAGTTGCTTATTCTAGTGAGGCATGTTATTTGTCAATTTGACTTCTCATTACCACGTCATGAAGTTTTGAAACACATTCATTTACTCACAGAAAAATAAAATGATACCAGATAGGCTTAAATTGCTGTAAATGCAGACATCTGAGGAGACAGTGTGATCTGATGCCCACAGGCTGTTGGCTAGGAACAACCCAGTGGGACACTCACAGCAGAATCCCACAGCAGTTGTGAGACCTTGTCCTTAGAGTGGGTCTGTCCAGGTAAAGGAGAGAAACTTTTCTGGGACATGTCCAAAAATACATTTTTAAAAAGAAGATGAGGGGCGTCTGGGTGGCGCAGTCGGTTGAGTGTCCAACTCTTGGCTTCAGCTCAGGTCATGATCTCAGGGTCCTGGGTTCGAGTCCCGCGTCAGGCTCTGCACTCAGTGGGGAGTCTGCTGGAGATTCTCTCTCTCCCTCTGCCCCTCCCCTGGCTCTCTCTCAAATAAATAAATAAATCTTTAATAACCTCAGATGGTATTCATGTTTCCTGACAGACTTAAGCTTCGTGACACATGACAAATTCAACAGCAAGGACAGAAGTGTGGGGACATCCTAAATCTCTCGATCAATTCTCACTTGGCATGAGACAGGATCAGTGCAAGCAAGGACCTGCCCGCTTTTCAGGGCCAAACCATCACTTGCTGAGGTCCATTATGTGGTACTTTGCTTTTCTCTCAAGGAGCAAAAGGATGGCTCTCTGAGACCTCGGTTTGTCTGCCTCCACTCTGTGAAAACGTGGCCCCAAGGGAACAAACCCTCTCCCACTGTGAAGAAAGGAATATTAAGGGTTAGTGTGCCACAATGCATAGCTTTGTTCAGGGGTCTCTGAAGACAGTTTCCGGCAGTATTTTTCACCTATCAGACAGATCATGAAATAGCAATGTTTGGAAAGACTTTGCCTCAAGGTGAGCTCGTCCAATCTCCTCATTGAAGATGTGGGGAGGGGCGCCTGGGTGGCTCAGTCGTTAAGCGTCTGCCTTCGGCTCAGGTCATGATCCCAGGGTCCTGGGATCGAGCCCCGCATCGGGCTCCCTGCTCCGCGGGAAGCCTGCTTCTCCCTCTCTCACTTCCCCTGCTTGTGTTCCCTCTCTCACTGTGTCTCTCTCTGTCAAATAAATAAATAAAATCTTTAATTTAAAAAAAAAAAAAAGAAAGTGTGGGGAAAATTAAATCCAGGGCCATCTGTGGAGGTGCCCAGATCGTGTGGATCCCTGGGCCTACACGTTGGATTTAATTATTTTCCTACTCTCATCTTTTTCACTTTTATTAAACTATACTTGATATGGGCTGAAAAGCGAGCTCTAAACCATGTCTGGGAAGTAGCATTGTTTTTGTTTCTCTTCTACTTCATCTCATGTACAATTATTTTGTGCTCAATTGCATGTATTGGTAAAAATGTGTTGAGTCAACGCTAATATTAGTTTTATAGTTTTGCACATATAGTGACTGTGATTCTAGAATAAAGCATATGTAATTTAACCCCATGACTTCTTTCCAGAAATATTTAAAAAAAATTTTTTTATTTAAGTTCAGTTTAGTTCACATAGAGTGTATTATTAGTTTCGGGGGTAGAGTTTAGTGATTCATCAGTTGCATAGAACACCCAGGGTTCATTCCATCACATGCCCTCCTTCATGCCCATCCCCCAGCTACCCCATCCCCCCACCCGCCTTCCCTAGGGAGGCAAACCCCCAGTTTGTTCCCTAGAGTTAAGAGTCTCCGATGGTTTGCAGAAATGTTTTCCTTTTGAAGAACAAGATATCTCCTAAATTATTTCATGTTCTTCTCTTTCCGTATAAAGGTAGTCCAGCTAGAGAGCTCCGTCACGCAGCTTTCTCATCTTGAATTGGAGTTTAATTGTGAGTTTTTTAAATGCCTAATGGCATTCAGTTTATTCTGAGGGAAAGCAGAGCTTGGGGCTCTCGAAAGGCACCTGAGGGGCACGGAAGTAGGAGCAACCGAGAGCAACCGAGAGCCCTCACGTCGCCCCTCATATTATCTAACCCTTCAATACAGGCATCCTCATGGTCGTTGTAAAGTGAGAACACTGGGTTCACAGACATTTAGGGACTTGACCCAGGGCCCCCAGCTGGCAGGTGGCAGAGAAGCAACCCAGGTTGTGGGCTTGGGATCTGCACGGTTCACAGCCCCTTCCTGCTCTGCCCCCAAAGAGGTTACACTCAAGCTGGTCAAGGCGAGTAAGAGGCAAGAAGGAAAGATGAAATGAAACTATGTTTCCCCTACAGCGGGAGGATGTAAAAGTGAGAAATCTGCACGCATGAAGTGAGTCACGTGTGCCCTCGGGAAGCCGGGAGAACAGGTCTGGGCTCAGCGACAGGAATTCCCTGTTTCGCTCATTTTCTTTACTCGGTCAGCTGGTCACCTGCAACATCTTGGCTGGGTCCATCGTAATTCTGTAAGCATGTTTCTCATTTCCCCCTCAGTTTTACTGGATATACAAGCCTGGCTTTTTCTTTAAATTGGAAATGATCAACATGAGGTTAAGACATCAGGTCACAACTAGATTGAAAAAGCAGGCTCAGTTATTATAGATATAAAAAGTTTAGTGTTTCGATGCAAATAATTAATGTGTATTAGAAACTAAATGCATATTTATTATATGTGCTATAATTAATAGAGCAGCTAGAGAAATACGTTTCAAAGAAAAACGAGATGTACATTATAATTATTATTTTTTTTAAATATTTTAATTTATTTATTTGACAGAGAGAGAACACAAGCAGGGAGAGTGGGGGAGGGAGAAGCAGGCTTCCCGCCGAGCGGGGAACCCGATGCGGGGCTCGATCCCAGGACCCCGGGATCATGACCTGAGCCGAAGGCAGCCGCTTAACCGACTGAGCCACCCAGGCGCCCCTACATTATAATTATTTTTAAAAATACATCCTGCCGTGTGGCCAGAACTACCTTCTGTGATAAGAAGTAACTGTGTGCCCTAGTAAATGACCATCAGTGCAGTATTCCTCATGGAAATCCACTGCATGGTCTTTCTTCTTTTTTTTTTTTTAAGATTTTATTTGTTTATTTGACAGACGCGTAGAGAGAGAGAGCACAGATAGGCAGAGTGACAGGCAGAGGGAGAAGCAGGCTCTCCGCTGAGCAGGGAGCCCGATGTGGGGCTCGATCCCAGGACCCTGGGATCACGACCTGAGCTGAAGGCAGCCGCTTAACTGACTGAGCCACCCAGGTGCCCCCACTGCATGGTCTTTCTAAGTGATACCTTTTTAAAGATTCATTGCAACTTACTATCAGTGGTCACCAGATCTTTAGATTTCAGAAACATTTTAAAGAAAAGACGGGGCGGTGGAGGAGACATGAGGAACCAATTTCCAGTTTTTTTGTTTGTTTGTTTTGTTTTTTTAAGATTTTATTTATTTGAGAGAGAGAGAGAGAGAGAATGAGAGACAGAGAGCACAAGAGGGAAGAGGGCAGAGGGGGAAGCAGACCCCCCGCTGAGCAGGGAGCCCGATGTGGGACTCGATCCCGGGACTCCAGGATCATGACCCGAGCCGAAGGCAGTCGCCTAACCAACTGAGCCACCCAGGCGCCCCCCAATTTCCAGTTTTATAGGCCTGTTCTGTAATTGTATTTTACGATCACATCAATGGATCTTGACAAATTCAGTGAATTAGAACACAAATATGTAACGATTGCAAGTCAGTAAGTATAACTCTATAAAAATTTCACTACACCTTTTTTTTTCTTGTGTCACTTTAGACTGGGAAAAACCTTGTCACCCACACATAGTTGTTCTCCAATACTTAGCACCCCTTTTCTGTGTGGCATATATTCAGCTTTCTCAGCCAGCTCCGGGACAGTGTCTGTCCCTCTCCACCCAACAGCAGGTGTCCCTCAGTTCTGCTGCTAGCATGTCAGGCATGCAGACTCCCCGAACACACACACACACACCACATGAAAGAGAGTAGGAAGGAAGGAAAAGAAGAAAGAAAGGGGGAGGGAGGAAGGAAAACCAAAGAAAAATAAAAAGGAAACCTAATCCAGCAACGACAAAAACTTTTAAAGTCTGGGAAAGAGAAAAAAAGGAAATTGTTTATGCCAAAAATTGGCCACAGACTAACGCAAGGCTTGGTCCAAACTCTGGTGACTCACTGACCCATATGGGATTAGACCTTGCAAGACATAGTCAGTGCTCATTAGTGGCTGGTAAGTTCCCGCAGTTCTTGGAGGAGTGCCTAAAGGCGCCCAGACCTCCGCGTTGGTGGACACGCACCCCCCCATCACTGGCATTCACCCTCCCCACTGCCATCAGCTCACCTAAATTTCTTCTCTCCTTAAAGACATCACCGTCATGTTTTTTCCTGACAATTCCGCCATGCTATTTCTTTCATTTGGGGCGTTTTGTTGAAATGTTTTATTTCACTTGTCATTTCGTATGCTCCTGTCCTACCAGTGAACCAGATAACAAGGTCTCAAACAACAGCACCCAGCCATACTGGTGTGGCTGTGTGTTACTCACACTACATTGCAGGACACAAATATTTCAATATTTGTGCGTTTTACGTCGTCTCATCATGAGCTGGAGGCACAGAAAACCTTTTGTACGTAGTAAGAGCTGTCTCTTGATGAAGCTGGTCCAGGTGCCGTTTGAGCCATGCCCTTGTAGCAGTTCATTTAATCTTGACAACAATCATTAAGGTAGAAATAATCCTTTCCATTTTATTATTCCCCATTTTACACACGAGGAAGCCAAGGCCCAAGATCCCTCAGCTAGTGAGCGGTGGAGTGAGTAGAACGCTTGCTATGCTTATGGGGTGAAATGCTGCCTTTACAGAATAAAATTCAGTTCAGCATAGATTGTAGGAGAAAACCCAGGAGAACCGCGGGGTTTGCTTGTGGCCAGAGCAGTGTTGCAGAGGGTTTAAACGTTTCGGCTCTGCCACAGAAAGACCTGGGGTCTGAATCCTTGCTCTGATACTTCACTGTTGCCTTTGCGCATTTTACTTACTGTTTGGAATCTGTCCTACCACCTGGAAAATAAGGAATATTAGTACTTTCCTCATATGCTCTCGAGAAATGAGAGATATTATAAACCAATTTAGGAAAATCACACTGGTTTTAATTATGTTCTACTGTTAAAAATCTGTTTGCAAAAAAATACCAAACGCTGTAGATGGGGCGATGTTACTATGATTATTATCCTTTTTGGAGAAATCTGCAGAGTTTAGATATAGCCTTTATTATAATCTGTAGCAATTAATTTAAACAGTGAAGTAATTTGTTGAAAACTTTCCATTTCTGGTTTTAAAAATCTAGTTTAGAGTCCAGTGACTCGGCGGGAGAAGATGGCGACCGTGTGGGATGAGGCTGAGCAAGATGGAATTGGGGAGGAGGTGCTCAAGACATCCACAGAAGAGATTACCCAGCACACACAGCTGCTGGACAGTGAGCTCAAGATCATGAAGAGTGAAATATTGTGAGTTACCCACGAACTCCAAGCCATGAAGGACAAGATCAAAGAGAACAGTGAGAAAAATCAAAGTGAACAAGACCCTGCCATACCTTGTGTCCAACGTTATCAAGCATTTAGATGTTGATCCCAATGACCAAGAAGAGGATGGTGCCAATATTGACCTGGATTCCCAGAGGAATGGTAAATATGCAGTGATCAAAACCTCTACATGACAGACATACTTCTTGCCTGTGATTGGGTTGGTGGATGCTGAAAAGCTAAAGCCAGGAGACTTGGTGGGTGTGAACAAAGATTCCTATCTGATCCTGGAGACCCTGCCCACAGAGTATGACTCTCGGGTGAAGGCCATAGAGGTGGATGAGAGGCCCACAGAAAAATGTAGTGACATCGGAGGCCTGGACAAGCAGATTCAGGAGCTGGTGGAGGCCATTGTCCTGCCAATGAACCACAAGGAGAAGTTTGAGAACTTGGGGATCCAGCTTCCAAAAGGGGTGTTGATGTATGGCCCCCCAGGTACGGCGAAGACCCTGCTGGCCCGGGCCTTTGCCACACAGTCCAAGGCTACCTTCCTGAAGTTGGCTGGCCCCCAGCTGGTGGAGATGTTCATTGGGGATGGTGCCAACCTGGTCCAGGATGCCTTTGCCCTGACCAAGGAGAAAGCTCCATCCATTATCTTCATTAATGAGCTGGATGCCATTGGCACTAAGTGCTTTGACAGTGAGAAGGCTGGAGACCGGGGGGTGCAGAGGACAGTGTTGGAGCTTCTGAACCAGCTGGATGGGTTCCAGCCCAATACTCAAGTAAAGGTGACTGCAGCCACCAACAGGGTGGACGTCCTGGACCCCGCACTGCTCCGCTCAGGCCGTCTGGACTGGAAGATTGAATTCCCCATGCCCAGCGAGGAGGCCTGGGCCGAAATCATGCAGATCCACTCCCGCAAGATGAATGTCAGTCCCGATGTGAACTACAAGGAGCTGGCCCACTGTACGGATGACTTCAGTGGGGCCCAGTGCAAGGCCATGTGTATGGAGGTGGGCATGATCGCACTGCGCAGGGGTGCCAAGAAACTCACGCACAAGGACTACACGGAGGGCATCCTGGAGGTGCAGGCCAAGGAGAAAGCCAACCTGAAGTACTACGCCTAGGAGGTTGCCCACCACACCTGCTCCCTGGTCTGGTGCTGGGTAAAATTCATAATAAAAGATGGTTGTAGGTCAAAAAAAAAAAAAATCTACTTTATTTTTCTAAAACATCTCCTCTGAAACTGCAAGAAAAATCCTTTTAAGGGCAGAGTCAGTAAAATATCAGTAGGTAAACAACAAGGAACCTTTCTTAGTTCCTAACTGTAGAGCCTGTCCTTCCACCTTACTTACTATATGTCCCCATCTCCTCGTCCCCTCCACTGCCTGTCCACAGTCATCCCCGGTGAGAAGCATAAGGGAATGTGTGTGTACGAGAAGGCAGATTCTCCATCATTGACAGGTTAGGATGACTGGAACCCAGAAAAAAGGGTTTATTTCTAGCTGCTTTTGCACATCCTGTGCATGGTATGATAATCACTAATATTTACCTGAAATAAAATGTTTAGCCTAGAAAGAGCGTGCTTGCCTTGATAGCTTCATCCTTATCTATGCTTGTTACCTAGTTACATGCTGCTTACAAGGCCTTAGAAGAGTTTTGTTGGAAGTTTGATTTGTCTTGTCCTCACTCTTAATTTGGCACCAAACTAAGGCGGAGTGCCCGGCTGAAAAACCCCACGTGCAGTGTAGACTGTGTGTGATCTGGAGACCCTAGCAGATCATCCTCAAGCGTTGGGCAAATTAAGGTGAATTCTGCACGCTGTTGTTTTGTTTTGCAACCTAGTTGAGTTGTTTATTTCTTATGCCCACACTTTTATTGTTTATTTGTCACGTGGACAACACTTCCTGCTGGCAGTCTGTCCAGGCGGGGATTTTCTCTAACCCAGGAAATGAAGTCATCCGACATCTCTGTCCCTGTCTCTGCAGGGACTCCGCCTCCCCTTCCCGAGAGAAGCAGGCACTTTGGGAGTATTTATTTCAAGACAGATGCAAAGATGGTGACAAATAAATAGAAATAAATGTGCTTAATAGTGTACCAGGGCATGCAGAATCATTCCATTTCTGCAGAACTTTGGAGACGTGTGAGAACTCGATGTGATTCAGGGCTCTTTTTATATAGCCACGGAAAGATTATATAACATGCAATTTTGACTAAAAAAGATGCTAACTACTTGAGTCTTTCAAACTTTTTATTGTTTTATAATTGATTTTCTGGCTCACAAATAACACGCTCTACTTCTAATTTATACTTTTAGCTAAAGTGAAAAGAGATGCCTTCTCATGTTTCTACGTAAAAACACGGACTTGATCTCATGATCATTTCATTCTGTACTTGCACTTAGAGGTTTTCCCTCTCAGTTTCCCTAAAACACTGGGTCAGATGGCATTGAAAACAAATGACATATTCTTAGGGGCACCTGGGTGGCTCAGTGGGTTAAGGGTCTGCCTTTGGCTGAGGTCATGATCCCGGGGTCCTGGGGTTGAGCCCCGCATCCAACTGATTTCCTGCTCAGTGAGGGGTCTGCTTCTGCTGGTCCCCCTGCTTCTGTCCCCCTTGCTTCGGTCCCCCCCACCACTTCTGCCCCTCCCCCTGCGTCTCCCTCTCCCTGTGCCCCTCCCCTCCCCCTACTTGTGTACTGTCTTTCTCTCTCTCTCTCAAATGAATAAATTACAGAAATCTTTAAAAAATTACTTATTTTTAGATTAAGGGATTAAAAAGAGAAACCAAGAATTTTGTTTATATAAATATGTTTATTTAAAATATTTGATTGAGATATAATATATACCTATATACCACAAGATGCATCCTCTATTTTTTGTTTTTATTTTTTTAAAGATTTTATTTATTTATTTATTATTTTAGAGAGAGGGAGAAAGAGAGAGTGGGAGGAGGGGTAGGGGGAGAGGGGGTGAATCCCAAGGAGACTCTGCACTGAGCATGGAGCCTGAGAGGGGGCTTGAACTCACGACCCTGAGTCATGACCTGAGCCAAAACCAAGAGTCGGTAACTTAACCGACTGCATCATGGGCCACCTGATGCATCCTTTAAAAGTGTACAATGCAGGGGCGTTTATACACTCACAAGGTTGTGCAAACCATCACCACCATCTACTTGGGGAACATACATCACCCCCAAAGGAAACGGCACACCTCTGAGAATTTACTCTCTTTCCTTCTGTCCCCAGCTCCCGAGAACTGCTCATCTACTTTCTGTCTGTGGGTTCATCTATTCTGGACGCTTGACATAAGTGAAATCGTACAGCAGGTTGCCATGGTGACTGGCTTCTTCCCCTTGGCATAGAGTTCCTAAGGTTCATCCATGTTTTAGCGTGTATCAGTACTTCATTCCTTTTTATGGCTGAATAATATTCCACTTTGTGTTTATCTATCAGTTGACAGACATTTGGATTGTCTCCCCTTTGGGGCTATTATTATATTGCTCCTATCAACACTCGGGAACACAAGCTTTTGTGTGACTATATGCTTTCAATTATCTTGGGTAGAGATTTACTAGCGGCTTTGGTAGGTCATAGGGTATCTCTATGTTTAACTTTTCGAAACTGCCAAACTGTTTTCTGCAGTGGATACACCATTTTTACTTTCCCACCAGCTGTGCACAAGGGTATTCATTTCTCCACTTCCTTGCTGACATCTGATGCTGCATATTTTATGAGCCATCCTAATGGTGTGAAGGAGCTTCTCATTGTGATTTTGATTTGCATTTACCTAATGACTAATGAGGCTGAGCATCTTTTCATGTGCCTATTGGCCATCTGTTTGTCTTCTTTAGAGAAATATCTATTCACTTATAACTACTAATTATTTATCTTTTTATTGTTGAGTTGAGGAGCTCTTTATATATTCTGGACAGTAGATTCTTATCACATATGTGATTTACAAACATGTTCTCCCCCCTGTGGGATGGGCTTTTCCAAGGTTGATAGCATCCTTTGAAGCACACGCGTTTTTAATTTTGATGAGGTCTGGTTTATCCATGTGTTCTCTTATTGTCTGTGCTTTCATATGATCCTGAAAGAAACTGTTGCCTAATCTAAGGCCATACAGTTTACATCTATGTTTCTTCTAAGGGTTTTATAGTTTTAGCTCTTCCATTAAGGCTTTGATCTATTTTGGGTTAATTTTGGTATGTGGTGTAAGGTAGTAATTTGTTTGAAGTGTGCTTCACTTAGCACCCAAACGTTTCTGTATTTATAGGGAAGAAGAAGATTATGCATTAATAGTATTAGAACATCTATGGAAAGAATCCTATTATGCAGTATTTCTAAGCATGTCTGAAGTTCAACATGTCATAAATAAATGACAAATATGTAAATAATGATACTGTAGGGCTAGAAATCCAAAGAGTACTAGGGGAAAAAAGGTAGGAAGTCAAGACCCATCTCTGAAATCACTTTTCCTTGAGTGTCAGTGAAGGGCAGTGAACATGTTAACTCCACCCCAAGCCACGCTGCGTCCGTGTCTGAACCAGATCTATCGACGTTAAACCAGAGAAACACTGTGACCATAATCATCTGTGTTATTCTCACACTTTCTTCCCTTTGTCTAAAAGAAAGCCAAGTAAAACACACCAGGCACGGACTTCCACAAAGTCAAATACGTCCCACTCTAAATGAAAACAGTACAAAGAAAACTGTATGTGTATCTTATGTTCCACTCCATAAATTAAGAATCTGCATGAAACTGCATCTTTGTCTTCATTACACTTTAAAAATTATTATGGAAGCATTTCCATTCCTGCCGTTTATGAAAATGTCTATTCTAGACTCATGCTGTCCAGTAAAACTTCCTGTGATGATGGCATATTCTAGATCTGTGTTGTCCATACAGTGGCCATCAGCCATAGGGGGCCACCGAGAGCTTGAAACGTGGCTTGTCCAGCTAAGGAACTAAAATTTTAATGTTATCTAATTTTAATTAAGTTAAATTTAAATAACCACAGGTAGCTGGTGGCTCCTATGTGGACAGCATAGCTTTCCCCATCTGATAGCTCTAGTCTGCCCAAAAAACCCCACACACATGAATCTTAGAGTAGCCGGGACGGTCTATTGAAATTGTAACCTATTTCAAAAACAGGACAAAGTCGAGATACAGCTCTTGTGGTAATTTGTATTGGTTAATTTAAACAGCAATGCATATTGCTAGAATCACTTCCTTTTTCTCTGCCAAAGGAAAGAATATATGCAGACTTCTGGCTGGATATATCTTACATGCTGCCAAGCATGTAACTAAAATTAGGCAAAAGTTTAATTGCTAATAGTTTTTTTTATACCCTGTGAAAATCTTGGAAAGCACATAATCATAGAAGTCACATTGAGATAGAAATGTGAAACATTAGCAAGTTTGTCAGTGAGCAGACAGTGTCTGGTATCTAAACAAAGATCGTAAAGCATTTTCTAATATGGACTAGAGAAGAGTAAGGGGCCTTCGTGCTCTACTAAGGACTATCTGGCCCACTTGTTCGCAGTTTCACCTTTGCGTGTGCAACAGAAATATAACAAATTATTCATGCAACATGCCATCTTAAGAATTGTGAGGGACTCTACAGACGCCAACTCCTTGTAGATAAAAGATCATCCCTAATCTATTATGTGATTGAATTGTTCTTATAATGGAATTCCAGAAAATATTGACAGATATATTAACATCTAAGGAAACAGTTTCTCTGCTCAAAAAGGAGTCCTGGCTGTTGAATCATCATGTTGTATGCCTGAAACTAATATAATGTCGTATGTCAATTATGTCTTATAAAAATAAAAAGGTGTCCTGGCAAGATCCTCGTTTCAATCTCTATTCCTGAGCAAGCCACAGAATTGCAAACATTACAATAGAAATATTGCCAAATAAAAACAAACAAAAGCAAAGCTAAATGAAGAAGTACCAAAAAAAAAAAAAAAAAAAAAAGGGTTTTTCTTCTCGGGGCTAGAAAAGAGTTCTGAGGGCCCACTGACAGTAAATCGAAGGGCCAGATCTAATGGGTCATATTTCTGAGTGCTCAGGGACTTAGGAATGGTCAAGTCACATCTGCTCTGTTAAAAAAGAAAGCAAACATGCAGAAAGGTGTTACATGGAAAATGGGAGTCTCCCTACCAACCCCCAATCTCCATATCCACTGCCTAGATAAAACATTTTCCCTTGTATCCTTCCAGAATGTTCTCTGCACAGATATTTATATGTAATAAGCAGCCTTCTATTTCAAGAAGTTACGTAAGTTTTAAGAGCTTGGATCTCTACATCAAAAACTAATGATGTATCGTATGGTGACTAACATAACTTAATAAAATTAAATTAAATTAAAAAAAAAAAGAAGATATGCTCTGAATTTCTGCCCCAGAAACAATGGAGTCACTTTGGACTCCTGTTCACACCACACACAGCCTGTCCTCCCAGGAGGGTGTCATGCTCATGGCTCTGGGTTCATCATCTCTGCTCTGAAGATGTTTACCAGCCTTGCAGCTGGGCTCCACACTGTCCTCCATGTCCCCCAACACAGGGATGTCACCTGGTTCTCTAACCACGTGATGTCATGGCTTCAGCACAAGGGAAGGGGGACGGTCAGCAGCAGACTCTGCCAGCCCAGCTGCCCCACCGCGGTGCACACATCCCACCGGGCACGCACCTCTACATGCCCGGCTCACCCTGTCCATGGTCCCTGTGAGCTCCTGTCCCGGTCCCTTGTCCTTGTCCTGGTCCCTGTCCCGGTCCCCCGTCCCATGCCCTCAATCCTCACCCAAAGCCCACGCTCCCTGTGTGACACAACGCAGGGGGCAGAATCTGATTGACAGACTGAGGTTTCTAGGGCAGGGCTCATGTTTTGTTCCTATTTCCGTCTGTCGTGCCCAGTACAGTCAATCAACGGTTGAAAGACAGGACCCCAAATATTTGCTGCCTCTGAACTGATGAAATTGTAGGGAGCCCCAGAGAGCTCATAGCGGGGATCGCTATGGAATTACAGAGTGGAATTAAAGAGTGGAACCCTCTTCGGCACACCTGCAGAGCCCGGGAGCCTGGGGCAGGTCTGGCATCTAACCACACACGCACCAGCCCTCCAACCACGGGGCCTCACAGCTGCGGGGGTCGCCAGCCCTGTGTCCTCTGGGCCTGTAGATGCCTACGGCCAGGCTCATGGGCACATCCTGGACCTCCCAGGCCCCACCGCCACTGTCTGATGTTGGGGGATGGCCTGACGCAGATCTCTGCTTACTCCCACGAAGTAAGCAGAAAATCCCACTCGTTTCCTCCCAGCTTACATTTGTCAACAAGTCTGTAAATGAAACAAACAACAGGTTTGTGAAAACGGCAAGATCTTGAGATCTTGATCTCAGCTCTGCCAAATCTCCAGTGTAAAAAGAAAGAAAGAAAGAAAAAAAAGAGCCAACAAAGCAAAAAGAAAATTTGGACAGCCCTGCTTCCCTTCCCCGCCTCATTTAGGCTCCAGGTCAGAAGCTGGTGGCAGTCCTGGGGGGTTTGTGGACTGTGCAACCCTGTCTACACTAGAGCACCGTGGGGGCCTGACCTCGGCCACGCCTGGGTTAACTGTCGTGGCTGCTGGCGGTGGACTGTGCCCGTGGGACCCGAGTGGGGCTGGGATGGGGTGGACTGGCTCACAGAGCAGGCCGGTGGGTTCTGATCACAGCCAGGCGCTGCGGGTTTGCCTTGTCCCGGTCACACCATATATAAATATATGCATGGTTGTGTTTGAAATACTTCTTTAGATCCACCTTAAATATCCCTATTACTGTGAAACTAAAATAACGTTTAACCCCGATTATATCTTATTTAAACAATGCAAAATGCTTTTGGGCCCATCGACAAGGCCAACAATAAAGCATTGTATGGTTTGAAGAAAATCTGACAAGGGTTGCAAGGATTATATTCAGAGCTCCAATGCGATGCACTTCCGTTATTAAATGCAGCGTAGTTTGGCTACATGCTCCTTTTGCGGCCCTTGACACCCGTATGTCCCTCTGTCTGGTCTAGTAAAGCCCTAGAACATAAGGGAAGGAGCCGAGCAGGCTAACCCCTCATCCAAACCCTCTGCTCTGCGGGGCTGAGCTCCCCCATTACAGCCGAGGTTCTTGGGATGGCCCTCCGCCCCTCAGCCTCTGATGCCTTCCCCTTCCTTCTGCGCTGCCCAGCCTTGCCTGCACCCAGGAACCTGCTCCTCACCTGGGGGGCTACTTTCCCTCTCTGGGTCTCTGTGTCTTCACCTTCCTTGCTCTAGGTTCTAATGATTATCCTCATTTCTTATTAGATATTTTAATGGGAACTTTACTTTCCAAATGAATCTAGCTGGAAGAAGACCTTTAGCGGGGGGATGGGTGGGGGGGTGGGCAAGCGGTCTCTTTCTTTAGCATAACAAGTGGGGCAGATCTGTGCTCCATCTTGCTGGGGAGCAAGAATGTGGAATAGAGTGAAAATCCAAAGGACAGGTATTTCAGAAGAAGCAAGATTTTAGCATTTGGAGGTGCCCAGCATGAAATAGGCCAACACCCTCCAGCCTGGCCATTTGCAGAGGCTCCAGGAACGCATCGGGGCCACAACCTCCCTTTTCATAGACATCAGTGCACTGAGTTCTTTATCCTCGGATGCCTGATTTGGTCATCAAACTCGTTCTTGTCATTTCCCTTGGTCAAATCTTTTCTTTAGATTGGCAAAATGATCTGTGGAAGCATGTATCCACACTCTGAATTTTCATTTTAAATTACTTCAGGTTCAAATTAGTGAGCTTTCACTTATTTCTACTCGAACAGCACAAATGATTGTTTTAAAATATGCTCAAGCATAGCGGGTCTTTTCCCTCTTTGGCAGAAGAAATAATGTTGTTTTTTTTTCCTTGAAGACATCATTTCTCTTGTTTGTTTGAGCAATGCATGTCAACATTACGAGTCCTCTTAGAAGTTTCCACATCTGAAATAATGTCCTGCGTAAAGTTTGCCTCCTGTACTTGTGAGAGAAATGTTTGAAAAGTGGTCCTGATATTTTGTGATGACAACTTGTTCCCTATTTTTTCCATATTCTCAACAGTATAACTTTTAAAAACTAGAAAATATTTCTCATTTCCAAATGTTTATTTTTTCTTTCTACAAATCAGATTCCAGAAAAGTTCAGATCTTCAAGTTTAGTTATTTTGACAAGGACATAGCCAGGAACCAAGGATAAGAAAGAAAGGGGCTTCTGCCCTAAATGAGTGCCCCACCGATTAAAGGCTAGCATGGCTTAATTAGTTTATTGTCAACATTTCCAGGTGACAATCGATTAAGAAGCAGGTAAGAGAAGAAGGAGAAGCTTTCCAGAATTGTAACCACAGGTGAGAGCAAAAATAACTGTCAGTGTGACAATAAGTAAAACCCAGGTTATCTAGATTCAAGAACTCAGAACCACACAGGGCCATTTGCAACAAGGAAAAACAGCCCTTGACCCCAGAAAAATCTCTAAAGAGATGTTGCATTGCAACTAATCAAGGGATTCAATAAGCATGTTCAACATCTTTGGGTTTTTTCTTTTCTTTTTTTTAAGGTTGAGATGTGTATTTTTAATGTAAATTCAGTTTAATTAACATATACTTTATTACTAGCTTCAGAGGTAGAATTTAATGATTCATCAGAGATGTGTTTTTTTTTAAGATTTATTTATTTATTTGAGAGAGCGGGGAGAGAGCATGTGCGGGAACATGGTGGGGAGAGCGGAGGGAGAGGGAAATTCAAGCAGACTCCAGGCTGAGCGCAGAGCCTGATGCAGAGCTTGATGTCATGACCCTGAGATCATGACCTGAGCCGAAACCAAGAGTTGGATGCTCAACCGACTGAGCCACCCAGGCGCTGCCCCAGGGTTGAGATATGCTTAAGACATCATTTCAGAAAAACTTCCTTCAGAACTTTTCAATTAAAAAAAGATCTGGCAATTGTCTAGGAAATTCACTCGCGTGTACCACCAGAATCTTTAAAGAATCTCCAATGAGAGACCTTTCAAACTTAAACACTGTCTCCCTCTGAAAGCCAAATAGAAAAACAGACAACAACACGAAAGGAAAATGTGTGTAAAGTGACAGAACTTCTAAAAGTGTAAATGTAAAATGAATGTGACTTGGACATGATTATCTTTAACTTTCTTTTTTTAAAGATTTTATTTGACAAAGAGAGAGAGAGAGAGAGAGCACAAGCAGGGGGAGCGGCAGAGGGAGAGGGAGAAGCAGGCTCCCCACTGAGCAGAGATCCTGACATGGGGCTCGATCCCAGGATCCTGAGATCATGACCTGAGCTGAAGGCTCAACCGACGGAGCTACCTGGAGCCCCTATCTTTAACTTTTGTACGTAGCATTTCAATTCCACTTTGAAAGCAACCAGTAAATAGCAAGACTCTTAGGAATAGTCTTGCAATAATAGAAATTAGAAATACATATCTTTCAAAAGAATGTTAAGGGGAAAAATTAAATTATAGGGACATACAGCAATAATCATGTGTTTTTATGTGTATTTTAAAAGCACACATAGAGACTCTGTGTTGCTCTTGAATATGTCAAATAAATGGTCTGGAGGTGAACACACCAGGTTCCTGAGCACCATTGCTCCTGAGGGGTCAGGAGGAGGCTGGGACTCAGGATCAGGAAGAACCTTGATGTTACTGATCATCTTTCCTTCTGAAGATAATCCTGAAGATAACCTTTCCTTCTCACGACTTGAAAGCTAATATGACAGAATAATAACTCTCCATTCTGGACGGTTAGAATACAGCTCTATGTTTTATTATTTACTTTTTCTAATTTTTTTTTTTTTAGTTTTTGTTTGTTTGTTTCTTTAATGATTCTATTAAGAAAAAAGAATTCCCCCGAGAGCTCATCTGTGTGAAAGCAGTAGCCCCGGGGAATGATTTTAAGGACTTTCAGGGGCCAGTAACTTTACATGGGGCATCTTTCTGAGCCACTGTTTAGGAAAGAACGCGGAAGACAAACACGAGCATCCTGCGGGACGCTGTGACACTGAGCGCAGGAACTCGGGTGGTTCTCCTCCGTGCTCCTGTAAGGCAATCCCCATTCTATCAAATAGCAGTCTTTCCAGCGAGCCAAGTGAATTTCCAGCCTTCTAGTTTATCGCAGTACTTTTATGAAGTCGGGGGGGAGCGCAAAGGCAAACCCTTCAGAAATGTGTCAGAGGGAGGGCCTGTTGCTCCAACAGGAAGTCCGAGCGGGGGTCTCCCCGGGCCGAGAGGGCCAGGCAGCCCCAGCCCGCGCAGAACAAGGGCAGTCTGTCTGCCTCCCTCCTCCAAGGGCCGTAGCCGCGCTCCGTCTGCACAGTGGCCTCCGCCATCACACTTCCTTAGCAAGCCGTTTCACACCCTGACTTTGAAATCATCCGCTATTTTGGCAACAGGATGAAAATTTGCCGTTGGTGAACTTTTAAAAGGTCATCGGCTGGGAACAAGCCTGTTTCCTTTGACTCACCCCCTCCCCTATTCGTGAAACCTACCCACTGCGTTGCAGACAAAACCTCATTTGTTGAGGAAAAAAGAATGCACTTTTGCATTTTTAAAATGGGAATATAAAATTTTATTTGGGGGATATTAGAAAAAAAAATGTCCTAGTGTCGATTGCCCCCATTTTATGTTTATACTGCTAATCAACAAAAGAATGAAACACTGAAAGCAACTCTTTCTGTCTAAACAATTGTAAACTTTTGTGGTTTACTCTTTCATGCCAATTATTAAAGTATACTTGTAAATCTCATAGTCTGCAAAACTACAAAAGTAATTGATATTTACCTTTTAACTAGTATTAGAATTTAGGACTGACACTTGATTTTTAGCAAGAAAAAAATGACCAATGATTATATTACTTCCAGAAAAGGACTGTTTCATGTTTCCTTTTTTTTTTTTTTTAGTAGGGTCCACACTCAGCACAGAGCCCAGCCCCGGTCCTGATCCCACCACCCTGAGATCAAGACCTGAGCTGAGACCAAGAGTCGGGCACCCAGCCAACGGAGCCACCCAGGCGCCCAGGATTGTTTTGTATTCTTGCAAAACTCATTTGATAACAAATTCAATCAGCTTCCACACTGCCAGAGTCTTCAAACAATTTTACCAGGTGTATTTGAGGAGAAATAGAAGAAATTTGTTAAAAGTATTGAGCAGCTTTTATTGATTATTTTCAAAACATGAGAAAAAAAATACCCAAACTGTTTCTTGTCAAAGATTTTTAGCTGTGTAATTTACACTAATTAAAATAAACTTACTATTGGGCGTCTGGGTGGCTCAGTTGGTTAAGCGACTGCTTTCGGCTCAGGTCATGATCCTGGAGTCCCTGGATCGAGTCCCGCATCGGGCTCCCTGCTCGGCGGAGAGTCTGCTTCTCCCTCTGACCCTCCCCCCTCTCATGTACTCGCTCTCTCTCATTCTCTCTCTCTCAAATAAATAAATAAAATCTTTAAAAAAATAAATATAAAAATAATAAAAAAATAAACTTACTATTAAATTGATCCTTGTTAGTCTATAAATCAAGTAGCTTTTTCTTACTATTATGCATATGTATAATACACATTTAAATTTTTCTAAATTATAAAAAGGCTACCAAAATTAGAAAACTTGATGGGGCACTTGGGTGGCTCAGTCGGTTAAGCATCTGCCTTCGGCTCAGGTCATGATCCCAGGGTCCTGGGATTGAGCCCCACGTCAGGGAGCCTACTTCTCCCTCTCCCTCTGCCTTCTGCTCCCCCTGATTGTATTCTTTTTCTGTCAAATAAAAATAAAGACAGAAAATAAATTTAAAAAATGTTAAAAAAATAAGAAAATTTGAGAATGCCTGTAAAATGTCTCTCTGCTCCCCCTGCTTGTATTCTCTTTCTGTCAAATAAATAAATAAAACATTAAAAAAATAAGAAAATTTGAGAATGCTTGTAAAATGTCTCTCTGCTAGTGAATTACAGTAATGTCCAAATAGACTCAAGACGTTCAGAAGTTGAGGGGCGCCTGGCTGGCTCAGTCAGAAGAGCATGTGACTCTTGACCTTGGGGTCATGAGGTCAAGCCCTATGTTGGGTGTAGACATTTAAATGAATAAAACTTAAAAAAAAAAAAAAAGGACGCTCAGAAGTTGATATAATTGTGGGTCATTTTTACTCATTTCCATGAAAGCATGCTACTGCAGTAAAATACAGCAGGCAAACAAATATTTTATAAATAGTCATTTTCACTGTAGTCTTTTTTTCCCCTAGAATGTGTGTTTATTAGAGGTGGCGTCGAGAGAGCACAGAGAAGGGTCCCGGGTTTCCGGAGATGCAGGGCTCTGGGTTTTCTCCTGAGGCAGGAGGCTCCTGTGACTGGTTTTCCCATTTTTCCGCTACAACCCTCCTCAGGAACGGCTGTGACGAGGCACATGACAAAAACACTGACAGTTTCGGGCGCCTGGGTGGCTCAGTCGTTGAGTGTCTGCCTTCGGCTCAGGTCATGATCCCGGGGTCCTGGGATCGAGCCCCACATCGGGCTCCCTGCTCCGCGGGGAAGCCTGTTTCTCCCTCTCCCCCTCCCCCTGCTTGTGTTCCCTCTCTCGCTGTGTCTCTCTCTGTCAAATAAATAAATAAAATCTTTAAAAAAAAAAAAACAAAAAAAAAAACCACTGACAGTTTAGCCCCGGGGGAGAATACAGCCAGAATCTCGTCTTTGCAACTGGCAGCAGTCTGTTTCTAGGAAGGATGGATGGGGATTCTGGGTTATCCTAAGCAAGCTGGCGAAGCCGGGGCCTTTCTATGGGACAGAGGCAAGGGCTCTCCTGCTCTCCCCGCAGAAAAAGTGCCAAATGTGCAAAACTGCTCTGAAGCCAAATAGATAAGATTGAATGGGTTACCACCTCTCCCCGGGGCCTTTACAATGCAGTTTTTTGTTACGTAGCATTTAATACACACAAGAGAGTATAGCTGTGAAACACAGAGCTCAGTGATAAAGCTCGATGCTAAACCAGCTGTGGTGAATCGATCATCAATCATAATCATCAAGCACAGGACGAGGTCAGGAATGTTTGCAGGGTCAACGCAGCTTCTACCTGCTCCTCCCGGTCTCCCTGCCTCCTCCCTGCCTCCTCCCTGCCTCCTCCCCGCCAGAGCACCTCCGTTTCCTAGATTTGTATTAATTATTACCCCCTTAAAAAAAAGGAAGTAAAAGGAAAGTTTTATCACATATGCATGTATCTCTTGAACGCTTTTGTTTAGCTTTGCTTGGTTTGGGGTCTAAAGAAAAAATGTCACCATACGGAAAGCAATCTTTTGCAATATGCTTGTTTTCACTCAGAATTTTGTTTCTAGGATCCCTCCATGTTACAGCAGGTAGAAGATGCAGCCCTTTCCACTCTGTACAACGTTTTGTGAACGGAACGGTTTTCATTCACCCGTGTTCCTGCCGATGAACTGCTGGGTTGTCTCCAGATCTGCTCGGGAGCAGGTGCTGGGGTTCCTCGAATGCTCACGCCCAGGAGCACGATCCACTTCAGGACGGGCGTCTAACTGTTCTCCAGAGCTCGTCGCCAAGTTACTTCCCCACTAATAACGTGGAAGGATTTCCACTGATCCATATCCTTGCCAATACTTGAAAATTTTTGTCAAACGAGTAAAGTACATCTCATTCACATTTGTCTGATTACTGATGAGGTTGAGCCTCTTTTTGTATTTTTATTGGTCATTTGGGTTTCTTCCATGAATTTCTTCATTATATCCTTCACCCGTCAATTGGATTGTCAATTCTTAAAATTGATTTAAAGAGTCCTTTGTATACTCTAGATACTAATCTTCTGTGGATCACTGGTGTTGCAAGTGTCTTGTCCCAATGTGTGCCTTGCACTTTCTCTTTCAGGCTCTTTTGGTGAGCAGATGTTCCCAGTTTTAATGTAGCCAAGCCTTATCTATACTTTCTTTTGTGGGTAATGCTTTTAGTTTTTGTGGAGAATAGCCTTCCCTTCCCAGTGTCAGAAAGATATTTTCTTATCTTCTTGAAGTTTTAAAATCTTGCCTTTCACATGTAAGCCTTTAATCCATCAGGAATTCATGGTGTGAGGGTGTGAGGTAAGGGTGGGGTTTTTACTTTCCCCCCATGCATAACAAAGTTCCCAAACCATCTCTTGAACGGCTTCTCCTTTTTCAAGGGATATCAAAGATCCTTTTCACTGTAACAGGAAAAGTCCTCATGTTTGGCTCACAACAACGGAAAGAAATTCTGTAGTGGTGTGTGTGTGTGTATGTGTGTGTGTGTGTGTGTGTGTGTGTAAATAAAGGTCTTTTTTTTCAGGGTAAAGGGGAACTCCTCTTATCCCCAAAGTCACATCATTTCAGCAGTTTCTTACTAGATCTACTTCAAGTCAAGTGCTACGTGTGCTATTTGTTTCTGACTGTAGTAGTGTTCGGACTCAGTGAATTCCTTTCCCAACAACTATACTTTAATGGCAAGTAAAAGACTCACAGGATTTCCTTTCTAAATATTGCTTGGCTGTTTGGGGGTGGTGGCTATAAAGTTAACTCATTTTGTTTTTTGTTTGCATTTTCTGGAATTTACTGGACAGACGCTGACATCAGGCAAACTGGCAGACAAAACTCTGGGCCCCTGGCAACCTGAACTCACTTTCAACCGTCAGGGAGCAGTCTGGGCACAGAGCCCACAGGTGTCCCTTTCACCTCCTGCCTCCCCCGCCCTTTCCACGTGGCCGCAGCAAGCTCCTTCTCCAATCTGCTAAGAAAGCCACCCTGCAATTCACCACTGCCTCCTCCACCCCACAGGACACATTCACAGAGCACCTGCTGTGGGCCATGCCCTGCGAGTCTCCTCGAGGACACAAAGCTTAATGAGGACGTTTTCTGCTGCCTTCACTCCTATAACCTCCTCTTCTAGAATCGACGTCCCTGATTCTCACCACCCCTCTCCCACCCTCACCAGCACAGTGTGACACGGCCCCGAGTGCCCTGCCGATTCTCCACCCACCTCCAGGATGAGGTCAGGGCCTTCCTTGGAATTTTCCACTCTGCCCTTCTTACTGACATCTTCCTGACCCTCAGCATCATTTCATTCACTCACTGATGAGTCAACACTCTAGCACTGAATCAGTGATTTTTAACAACTCATAGGACCTTCATCTTGATAATCCAAATATACTGCCTTGGATGACTTTATAAGCACCTGGGCCAGCATTCAGAACTCGGCACATTCTCGATTCACCTGCTTCGTATGGTGTCATGCCTACCAAATCTGCTCTTGCGTTCTGTCGACAAACAGATATATTTTAAGTGATGGTGACACACCACCGAATAAGATGCGCATCTTGCCCAGGAGGGGCTCAGAGGCGAGTGGGGCATACGGGAACGTGGACGGGGACCTATGGACAGTTTGGTGATGGCCAAGACAGGGAAATGGATAAGGTGACTGCTATCTGTAAGTCATTGTACATGGTCTTAGGTAAAGATAAATTCAAAGTCTAAGTTGACAAAGATGAAACTTATAATCAATATAACATAGTAGTAGAAAGGACACTGCTTTTAAGTCCTGAGAGTTTCCACTCCCAGATAAGAAGGAACAAATGCAACTCCCCTTATCTCTTTTGCTAAATGCAGCTATAAAACGTGGACAGACTGAATGGAGACACTATTTGAGGTCTCTGAAAATTATACAATAGCAGGTGGATTGGGAGAAAAGACCAGGAGTTGAAGTACCTCTGAAGAGGCAGTGAGCCTACCCTTTCCCCCACCTATATTCCCAATTTGAATACAACACGCTTGATACCTGGACGGAGGTGTCTGATGCCTGGTACCTGATCAGTCACAGACGGAGCACCAGGAGTCCCCTCGCTCTGGCTATGGCAGTGGGAAATCCTAACATGCAGGGAGACATGGCCATTTCATTTCTTTTTTTCTCTTCTCTGCTCCCCGTGCCCCAGACCCCAGGCAATC
>NC_138376.1:128144204-128165294 GCF_054177405.1 Leptonychotes weddellii
AAAAATAACCATGTCTAGTAATTTTTTTGCCGAAACATTTGGCATGAAAATGCAATAAAATACAGTAGTCTTTGATATTCAAAAAGGCCAGTCACTTTCTTTCAAAATGTAATTGAAAATTTTCATGCTTAATGAATCCCAATATGTAAAGGAATTAATAGAGATGCTGAATCAGGTAAAGTGGCAAAAATGAGTTTAAAACAATTATCTCCACGATGAACCAAAACAACCATATCATAAGAGAACACTTAATCAATCTCTAATGTGATTAATTTGTAATGCTGTGCTTTCCAGATGATACATCAGAGCCTGTGTTATATAAAATAAGAATACACGTAAAAGCAGTAAATGAAAATGGTAAAGAAGCATAGTCATATAGATGTCCGGCAAATGCCCCATCAGACCTTGGATTCCCAGGACTACTGAAAGTAAACTTGAGAGCCACTCAGCAGTTGGGTGTTTAACAACACCATGCTAGAAGAAAGCATTATCTAAGAGGATTTATTTGGACCATCTTTGTGCACTGTCTAGTTGCCAAATCCTCACAATGAATAACTATTGAGCTCATATTGTGTGCAAGGTACAGCGCTGGGCTTCATCTTCCTGATGCTTGGATTTGCCTGAGGTCTTGGACTCTCTTCTCTTGTACTTAATATAATTTCTCACTGTGACTGTGTCTCTACTCAACATTTGCCTCATGATTGTTTAACTTTCTTTCTTTCTTTTTAGAGGTTCTTTTTAGAAGGGAGGGGTAGAGGGAGAGGGAGAGAGAATCTTAACCTGGCTCCACACCCAGCTCAGAGCCTGATGTGGGGCACGGTCTCAGAACCCTGAGATCACGACCTGAGCCGAAATCAAGAGTCAGCCATGCTTAACCAACTGAGCCAACCAGGAGCCCTGATTGCTTAACTTTCTGTACCCATTTGCCGTCTGACCACTGGCTGGTTCAGCTCTGGTTTAGGTTTGCTATTCCTTACTTGGTGCATTCAGCCCCAAGTCTGGGTGTTGATAAATGAACCAAAGAAAAAAGAGATGTAAAGGCAAGAAATGATATCCATTCAGGGGTTGATGTGGTAGAGGAAATAAAGTATACACACACCAACCATCCCATTGTGGTGAGAGCCTGTGGTTGGCAGAATAATACCTCTCCACCAAGATGGCCATGTTTTAATCTCCGGAACCTATGAATGTTTCTTTCCTTGGGGCCAGGAAATGTGAAGATGTGATTAAATTAAGGACCTTGAGATGGGGAGATTATCCTAGATTATCCAGATGGGCCCAATGTAATCAGAAGACTCCTCAAAAGTGAAAGGTGATGTCAGAAAAGGAAGCAGAGGGAGATTTGACTCCAGAAGAGGAGGTCAGGGTGATGCTCTGGGGAAGGGAAGACTCAACAGGACAGTTCTGGCTTTGAAGATGGAAGAAGGAGCCACAAGCCAAGGAATGCAAGTAGTCTTTAAAAACTCAAAAAGCCAAGGAAACCAATTCTCCTCTAGAGGCTCTAGAAAGAACACAACCCGCTAACACCCTAATTTTAACCTGGTAGACCTGTGTTGGACTTCTAATCCACAGAACTGTAAGATAATAAATTTATGTTGTCTTAGGCCACTGAATTTTTGGTTATTTGTTACATCAGTCATAGAAAAGTAATAAAATACTCCAAATATTAAGGGCAGAAAAGTTCGGATAGGGGAGAAAGACTCCAGATTATGGAATGAAGGTAGTTGATTTGTTGCCTAACCTAAGTTTAATCCAAAAGTTCTTTTTTTTAATCTGAAAGTTCTAATTAAAGTATGTTCACCTTGAATTCTTTAAATCAAAAGTTTCTTAATAATTCAAAATCTAATCACAAAGTTAGCATATAGCTCAGTAAAAGGACTAAGTCATGTGAATTGCTGACAAGTTAATTGTCCTCTGGGATTTTACTGTCATCCTCCTCATGAATTTGATTTATTGCTTCGGCGAAATCATATTACTAATTTAAGACTGCCTCACAGGCATTGCCATAGACATCCCACCTTACTTCAATTTACAGAAATTTATTTGGCCCTCCTAACTGAAAATCACTCTATAACCCAGTCAGAGGGTCCAAAGCAGGGCCAAGATGTGGGGGATCTGATTAAGTGTATTACAAACTGCCTAAAAAAGGTTGAGCCCAGGGGCAGATCTGACGTGTAGAAGTGTTGCACTCCGAGTTGGAGATCAATATGGTTTCCTTATTTTTCACTTGACCTTCAGAGATGAACACTGGACTCAATTATCCAACCCTCCCCTGACATTTCCTGTGGAACTTGGACCTCTGCTAACCCAATTCATCATATTTCCCCTGGGTCCACATATAACGTAATATCCATCATAAATGAATTTCGAAACTAACACGCCTATTCAGAAGAACATCAAGGACTACATCTTACTGTGTGCCTAGTGACGTACTTACTGGTTCAACAGACCAGCTCTTGCAGATGCATCATGAATTAATTGACACACATCATCATGTGGAGCAGGAAATCACACACTCACATTCCAAAAGTCAAGTTCAATTTCTGTGTAGGGATTACGCACAATTTTTGAAATGCTCTTGAATACAAAGAGAAGAAGAAAATGATCCACGCAAGTATAGACTTTTATGCTGTTTTCATACCACTGCAGCTCTTTAACACTTACTTTGTAGTGTTCTCTGATGTTCCACACATAATTTCTTGCCTTATAAATTAATCAGTATTACTTACGTACTTCATAAAAGTATGTAGTCCTCCAAGGCAGTGACCATTTTAAGCATGCCAAAAGAGGGAGGACAGATTATCATCCAAACATCAAAATTTAAAACTTGGTGGGAGAATTCAGCCTTCTTATAAACTTCAAAGAGACGAATTCCTTCATCTCTGCCTTAACTTTCACAAGTTACATGGCGTTGGACAATTTATGCAACTGTGAGACCTCAGTGTCCTAATCTGTAGAGTGGGCACATGATACTTGCCTCCTAGGGTTGCCATGAGAATGGAGGGAGGTTATTTACATTAAATGCCTAACACACTGTTGACCATATATCTGCTTCTCCGTAAATAGTAATAATCACTCTCCCTCTCGCTCCCTCCCTCTTTCTTTTTGCATTCCACTTCTTTTCTAAATCAGAGGCAGAAATTCTAATAAAGCAGAGACTTTAAAATTAGCTTGCTCTTTGATTCAATAGTAACATCTAGTTGATAAAATAAAGTGTATATTCTTTTTTTTTATTTTATTTATTTTTTTTATTCTTATGTTAATCCCCATACATTACATCATTAGTTTTAGATGAAGTGTTCCATGATTCATTGTTTGTGCATAACACCCTAAAGTGTATATTCTAACTCAAGAGACTTCTTCATTAGTATCATAGATTCCTTCACAAAGGCAACTAGACTTAATTTTAAAAAGTCTTAGTGATTAAAAAAATCATTATTGTCATTGTTATGCCTTTGTTTATTAAACCAAATTGTCATCTGCTTACCAAAATTAAACAGCCTCTAAATCCATTGTCTATAAGGAAATAATCCTTTGTCAAATTTCTGCACATGGTAAAAGAAGATTCATTTTAAATCAAAATATTTCAAGCATCTTTCATGAATAGAACTACTTATTAGAGGAAGAAAAAGAGAATTAAGGATGAAGGGAGACTTCCGGTCAGTGCTTCCCAAACACAGCTGCAATTAGCAACACCTGAGGGATTTCCAAAATACAGATTTGCGGTGACACGCTAACCCACCTATTCACCTCCATAGCTGATATTTTGGCAAGGTGATCGTGATGTGCAAACCATTTGGAAGCCACAGAGTTCAGGATAAGCACGTGTTATCGTAACTTGTTTCAAAACTGCCTCGGTAACTCTTTTTAACTAGTGGTCGCCATGTTCCTCATACGAATGGCATTTCTCAACATTCAAAATGATTTGCAACCTTCTGTGATACAGATCTGAAAGATATTCCAGAATAATGGTTTAGCCAAGTAACCAATGTATTGAGAATCTGCTACATGGAAGGAAGTAGTTTAAGGCATAATCCCAGACCCTAAGATAGTGAACATCTAGTTGCTGAGATAATCCCATGTGTAACTAAGTCTAAGTTGTGTAGTACACACTATGTGTGCCCAGTAGTTTCTAGGAGGCTGGCCCCGGGTGGGGGGGAGATCTTCACGATGCAGGGGTGACTGTACTTCCAAACACTAGACTCTGGGGTAAAAGAATAATTGTGAAACCCAAGTCCAGTGTCTGTGCACAGCAGTGTCATTTTCTAAAACATGACTAATTCATTCTGAAGATAAAGTAAATATTGAATCGAGTGAGTGTCCAAGTAATTTAAATTTGTATGTGAGGAATAAAGAAGCATTTTTTCCTTCACATAAAGAAGACTTCCACGTGATTGTTTATGGGAAACACGAAGGGTGTCTTCCAGCAGCTTTTATAAAACAAAACATGAGGACTATGAACCTCGCCCAATGGCACTTTTGGTTTTTGTTCCTGGACTTCAGTGACAGCCTATGGGCTGATAGCGTGTTTCTCTTCATCAGAAAAAGGAGACAGATGAACGTTTCTACGTCTGACCTTAGAAGACCCAGACAACTCCAAATGGACATGACTAGCGAGTCATAAAATCTTGATTATAAAACTGGACATCTGTAGACGTCTTTCTTTTTTAATACTTTTGATATCTGCTAATATTTATTTTAAAATAGGTTCCTCATTTTGCATCTTCACATACAATAATAATGATGAGAATATTAGTAACTCTTCCAAAGCTTGAATTAGTATATACTCACATTTCCTTGCTTCATCTTAGAAAATGTGTCTGAGTAATTAAATACATTATTCCTTCTTCTGCAAATTACTCTGAATGGATATATTTAATTGAATGAATAAGGCCTTAGAATTGATGGCATAAAAAATACAAACATGAATAAAACATAAGCTGTATCCTAAAGAAGTAAAATAAGATTTAATAAATGCCCTCAATAGAAGTATCAGCAAAATGCTATGATCAGTAAGGCACCAATAAAGAGCCATTAAAACTCATATCAAAACAGGAGAGTTTCTGAAGCTAAAAGACCCAAATGGCTTTGAGTGTTAATAAATACTAAATTTTTAAAAGAAAGAAAATGAAATAACATGCGGCAGCATTAAGAACTGAAGACTGGGGACGACTGAGGATGGTATTCCAGCCAAAACGTGAGCCTGACCTGCTTGAGTGAGCTGTCCTCAACACATCTCTGTGCCCCAGGCTAGCAGGATAAAGAGGAAATGCTCCAAAATTACCGAAAACAAGAAGAAATGAAATCATAGAAGATAAAGGGAGCGACATTCTTTTTACTACTTCTCCATGACACTAGAAGCTGGAAAACCTCCAGAATGAAGGATAAGAGTAGCTTTCTACACTAGTATTCGGGGTTATACAGAATTACACAGCACTGTTCAGATGGCTCCATTGTAAAAGTAAGTCCCCAGCAAAGCTTGTTTCAAGGTCCCTGTCTCCAGCCACTTTTACTCTCACTCTTGAGTCATTTAAATCCAGTCAATAAAGGCTGTTGTGTTTACACCGTGACCCAGGCCACTTGCAGACACACGGCTCTGAGAGACGTGTGTGCATGTATCAGAAGAGGAGCTGAGGGCTCCCCGCCACCTCAGTCTGGGTCCTGCTCTAAACACAGGGAAAAAAAATGTTAAGAGCCATTCAGCACTCCCTGATCAAGCAGTTGCACATCTTGAATTTGTCCGCTTAAGGTGCACAGCGCAGCAAATGAGAGACTACCCTTGCGCTCCTCAGTAAGTGACCGACTTACAGATATCCACCCAAGATGACCATTTAGATGTGCATTCATCAATTATGTGATCTATCTTCACTAAGATGGAAAAATACCCTCACCATATTAACAGAAAATGCAGGTTATGGCTCTATGGGTTACTCCATTTGTGGTAGTAACATAGATCATATATACCACATGTCCACATGTATTATATAACAATTGGAAGGAATTAATAGTAAAATGTCAGACTGGCTAGATTAAGTGTAATTTTAATTTTTTTCTAAGTCCTTTTCTGACGTTTTTGGAATGATCATGCATTACTTTTGCAATCAGGAAAAGAGCTATTTGTTTTATTTTGAAGAGAAGAAAAATTAGAATGCCCAATTTAATGTATAACTTAACAATTATATTTTGCTTGGCCCATCAAATGTTACATATCCCTTTTTGGAATGTGCCTCTTTCCTAAGCTTTCAGGGTATATTTTATCCAACAGTCCTCAAATTCATATCCTTGTAGGGTTTAAACTCTTTCCTCATATTTGAAGAAATAATAATTCAGGAATATTGCCAACTGATTCTAGAGGAAATAACTCATTTTGGGGAATTAACATAGAGATGGTTATTTAAACACTATATTTAAATTTTTTAATCTCTAATTTAAACTGTCATTTACATGCAATGATCATTCTAGGTCTGAGACTCAGGTAGAGTTGCTCTGTATTTAGGGGACACAAAGGGGACGAATGGAAGCCTAGTTCCAGTAACACCCCCATGGAGGCGAGGTGGGGAATAGGTGCAGAGAAAGGTCATAAGCAGGACACTGCTAAGTGTTGGTCACATAGCTACTTTTCCAGCTGAGCAGGGAAGGCGCCAGAGGGGGAGGGCAGAGCATCTTCTGAGGACTTTGGGGGTGAGAGAGACAGTGCAGAGTGACCCGCCACAGAAATGGCGAAGCCGTAGGGCCTGGGGTTCAGGATGGGGCCATGTCCGAGGACATGCGTTGCCATTTAAAACTCATATCAAAACAAGAGAATTTCTGAAGCTAAAAGCCTCTAATAAATAAAAACGTAGTCGTATTTGTGCAAACGTACTAGAACTTCACAAGTCTCGTACTTCACCACAGACAGCCAAGCCCAGCAAACACTTTAATAAGGAAGCACCTTTGGTCAACTCACGAAGCATGGTTTAAACTCACAGTTAGCCTTTGAAACCAATTCAGAAACATACACATTCATACATTCGTTCATTGTGCCCCTGGGGCCTTGATGCACAATGAAAAAGTTTATCATTTGAACACCTTATCCTTTTATTCTTGGCCAATAATGATTTTAATCAAGATGCATTCCTCTACTCAAACCAAATCATCGCATGAGAAACTGGCAAATAAGAATCATCCTATTGTCTGAAATACATTCACCCAGACGTGCCAAGAAGCACGGTTTCTCCCACACCAGGGGCTCCCAAATCCAGAACCCCATTATGTGGGGAGTTTGGTTTTCTTCCACTCTTTGAAAAAATGAACAACTTGTATCTTTGTTATTTGCCACAGACCTGACTCATCTTACTGTTCTTCACATTCTCATAGTTTGTTTGCATATACTAATGTGCATGTGTATGCATACGTGCTTTACTCTCCCGATCACTAGAAGACTGATAACTCAACACTGGTAATTTAAGCCGATAATCAAACTACGTGCTTTGGTGTATGAGAGACAGGGAGGCAGGGAGAGAAGGATGGGGAGCAGAGAGAGGAGGGAGGTGGGGAGAGAGAGGGCGTGAAGTGGGGAGGGAGCGAGACGGGGGAGAGGAAGGGAGGAGAGAATGGGGAGAGAGGGATGGGGGCAGAGAGGGGGGTTGGGGGAGGGAGAGGAAGGGAAAGAGAAGGAGAGAGAAGAAGGGGGATGGGGGAATAGGAGAGAGAGAGGGAGTGAGCTGGGGAGGGAGAGAGAGGCCACTCTGGGGCACTGTCCATGGTGAACCCATGTGCGCTCTCGGCGGCAAAGAGGGAGGAGAGCACTCCAAACTGCAAACCGGTTTCTATCACCACTTCTACCACGGCAGGATTAAAGTGTAGTTCTTAGTATGTTTTTATAAATACCCAGAAAGATCTGCTAACATCTAGTAAAACTGTTCTGTGGCTTAAAGTTAGGCTTTCTTCAGCAGGAAGAAGGTGAGGATGGCTGTTTTGGACGGAATGTTTGTGTCCCCCCCCCCCAATTCTTATGTGGAAACCTGACCCCCAGTGTGGTGGCATTAGGAGGTGCTTAGGTCATGAGGGGGAGCCCCCTGCCCCTGTCGCACAGGGAGAAGACCAGGGTCCGGACCCAAAAGCGGGGCTCCCACCAGACACGACCCGGCCAGCCCCTTGGCCTCGGACTTCCGGCCTCCAGAACCGTGAGAAATAAAGATGTTCTGTTTAAGTCACCCAAACTACCATATTCTGTTACAGCATCCCAAATGGACTCAGACAATGGCAGACATTGGAAGCACAACATCTATTTTCATAATCATATTCGTCATTTTTTTTCCTACTTAGATGCTCAAGAAGATTCGGGAGAAAGAGGGGAGGTTGAAAGAAAATACAAATTTAAAAAGATTTTCTAACTCCTACACGGAACACTGCTGTGAAAACATCAGTGCCACTGAGGCCTCAAGGGTCACAAAGGCCCGGGTGCTCTGGCATCGAGGGGGCCACATGCGGGGGCGGGGGCCCGAACAGTCTTCAAGAGAGGGTCCCACACCCACACTGAAGGACCCCCGAGTGGGGTCACCAGGTGGAGGCGAGGCCTGTCTGCAGGTGCTGCTGGTGGCAGGTCCCAGCTGCAGGGGGGCGGCCTACGAAGGCAGTGGGTGAACCCGCTCCCAGCACTGCTCTGTGCCCACAGGCTGCTGCGTTCACGGGCAGACAGTCCTGCTCGCAGGGATTTCAGCTGCCCTGTGAAGGAGGCCCGTCCGCTTCCTCTCCTCCCACCGGGAAAGCAGTGTCTCGCGGGGCCTGGTTATGTGCCCCTCAAAGCCACATAGCTGGTTTGGGGAATATGCTGATTCCTGCCTCCCTGGGGTTCAGATGTGGAACCCGGGGCCTCGCCTGCAGTCAGCCCCGAGGGGAAGCCCCTGCAGAAGGATCTAGAACGACGTATGCTGAGGCCCATCCCCCACTCTTCCCACACAGTGCACGGGCCTCGTTAAAGACCCTGCGAGTGATTCCAGGGGAACCTGGCTGGGTCAGCCCTGGGCTGGGGGCCATCAAGCCTGGAGGTCAAAGATCGCAGGGTGGCCTGGGGAGGGCCCCCCATGGGGGAGGAAAGCTTTCATCCAGAAGGTTCTCTCTGGGCCAGGCCTGCGGAGGCCACACCTCCGTGTGCTCGCTCAGATGTTAAATGCTTATCAGATTGCTCTGGGGACTCTTCCTCATCAGCTCTCTTAGGGTCTGACATAGTCTTCTTCATTGGGGCTTATTGCTCTGAGCTTTGTTTCTTGCTGTTGTTCTTCGGAGGCTTTTGCTTCTGTCACATCCCAGAGACTTCAGGTGAGCTAACCGTTGGCTAGGATTGCGGGTTGTCCTGTTGTGCATCCGGCGTGCAGCTGGGATGTAGGACCCACCGCCTGTCCTGACATCATTTCCACCCTCACTGCTTCCTGTCCAGGCTTGCTGGGGTTGGCACCTCTGGTGATGCCCTCTGCCTTGAAGTCCCGATTCCCCACTGGTGTTTGGAAGAAGGTCAGAGCGAGGACCTGCCAGATTTCCTGGTTCCTTAGGCCTGCGTCCCTCCCAGCTTCCCTCTGTTTCATGCTGGGATGCCGGAGTTCTTGGACTGTAACAGGACAGGGCTTCACTCCCCGTCCACCCTCAGAGTTTGGGAGAAGCACTGTTTCCCTTGGGCTTCGGTAGCGTGCAGGGACAGAGGGACAGCATCTCTGGGACTCCAGAGAAATATGCATTTCCAGGGACGTCCTATTTGGAATCACCGTGTACTTGTTACTCTTCCACTTTCCTAGGGTCCCTACTCAGCCCCGTGGGACGGGGCTCGAACGCTCCCATCCCCTGCTACAAACACCTCACTGACCTTCCGCGTGTTACATCCTGACACCGTTGCCCCAGCCCCTGGCGCTGGCCCCTGTGCCGAAGGGGGCCCCTCCCCTGCCCTCAGGCACCGTAGGTCAGGGCCACAGGGGAGCCACCTTCATCTGCGGGCCCAGCCCTGGCACATGCTGACTCTCAGGCCTGGGATGCTGCCCCAGTCCAAGAAGACGAATGTGGCAACTCAGCCAGCATCTGCCAGGCAGCCCAGGGCTTCAATCCGAGATGAATCCTCGAGTCAGACAGAAAGGTATTGAAGGACAGGAGACAGGACCTTTCCTCGGAGGGCATGGGAGAGGGAGCAAACGTTTGTCAGCCCTGCCACCACCCAATGAAAGTGCCCTCGCGTGGGAGAGACTCCTTGTAGCCACATCGGAGAGGCCATCGCTGGCCCTCAGCTGGCTCCACCCTGGGGCTCACTCTCCTCAAAATGTTTATTTGTTTGCTTCCAGGCAGGGATTCTCCCTGGCTTTTCTCAGAAACTGGCACCTTTTCCCCAGTCTCCACTGCTGGATTCCTGACATGACCCCAAGTTCCAGAGGGTTCAGTCCTGGGGCCACTGCTCGTCTCTGATTCTCCACCTCAGGGACCCCACCCCTTCCCTGGCCTGAAATGCTGCCTCTCTGTCAACCACACCCGAGTCTGTGTCTCAGCCCAGATCTCACCCTGAACTCCAGGCCCGAGGATCCAGCTGCCTACTCCATTTCCACGTGGATGTAACACTCATATCAGAGTTAACACAGTCCCAAACCGACCTCTTGACAATCCCAGGCAAACCTCCTCCTCCCTCATCTGCTCCATCTCAGGAGATGGGAACTCTAAACCTCCAGTGGCTCAGGCCAGAACCTGCGAGTCCACCTTGACCTTTCTTCCTTCTAGCAATATCTAATCTAGCAACAGATCTGAATGGCTCCTGCTACAAAATGGATTAAAAAAATGCATCATCTCCCCCAATAATCTATTATCTGTGAGGCTCTAATCTTGCGATGGCTTTGCTCCAATACTCAGAATCGAAGTCTTCCATCCAGTCAACAAGGCTCTGTACAATCTGCTTGCCTGATGCCCATCCACTCCTCCTTGCTGCCTCTTCTCCAACCACACTGTCCTTCCTGCTCGTCTCCAGACACGCTCCACACATTCCCGCCTCCAAGCTCTGACACTTCTTGTTCTTTCTGCCTAGAGCCCTTGCCCCAGATTTCCACTTGGCTTAGTTCCTCTCTGTATTTGAGCTTCTCTTAAATGTTGGCTTATCAGAGATGCCTTCCCTGACTCCTCTTTGTACAGAGGCAAAGCCCTTCCACAGTCACTTCACTTCTTGATACTTACTATTGGAGATGCATAATGGTAGCTTGTTTACTAACTGTCATCCCTAACTACTCTGTTGGTTCCTTTGTTCACAGACACAGGCAGGGAAGTAGAATCAATTGAAACACATTGCCCCCAAGACAATGGAACCCACCTACGTACAAAGGTGTCTGTAGAGTAGGGGAGAACAATGTTAATGGAAAAAGAATATTGTTGGAACCAGAAGAGACATATTCAGGCACACAGGGGAAGGGATTGGCTTTGGGCAGGAAGTGCAGTATTCCTTATTTATTAGGAGTTGGACTAAGGCTAAGCCAAACAGACAGATGTGGAACTAAGAATCCAGGGAGACTAGAGTTGCATAAGAGTTAAAAGTCTAAGCACCAACACAATATTGAAGAAGAACAAAGTCAATGAACTAATACTATGCAACTTCAAGATTTACTATAAAGCTGCAATAATCAAGACAGTAAGGTATTGGCAAAAGAGTAGACAAAGAGATCAATGGAGCAGAAGAGAGAGCCCAGAAATAGACCCACACAAATACAGTTGACTTATCTTTAACAAAGGAGTAAAGGCAATTCGACGGAGAAAAGAAGTCTTTTCAACATAGGATGAGGGAACAAGTGGAAATCCACGTGTAAAAATATGAATCTAGACACTGACCTTATACCGCTCACAAAAATTAACTCAAAATGGATCATCTGACCTGAAGGTAAAATGCAAAACTATAAACCTTCTAGAAGATAACATAAGAGAAAATCTACATGACCTTGGATTTGGTGATGATTTTGTAGACACTACACCAAAGACACAATCCCTGAAAGAAAGAATTGGTACCTGGACTTCATTAAAATTAAAAATTTCTGCTTTATGAAAGATACTGTCTACAGATAAGCCACAGACTGGGAGAAAATATTTGCGAAACACACATCTGATAAAGAACTTTATCTCAAATAGACAAAGAACATTTGAAACCCAACAACAAAAAGATACAACCCAAATAAAAACTGGCAAAAGAACTGAACAGACACTTCATCAAAGAAGATAACCCAGATTGAAAATAAGCATATGAAAAGATGTTCAATATCATATGTCATTAGTGAGATGCAAAATAAAACAGCAATGAGATGTCACTACTCACTTATTAGAATGGAAAAAAATTTGGATCACTGAGAACACCACATGTTGGTGAGGATGTGGAGCAATAGGAATGCTCACTCATTGCTGGTGGGGATGCAGAATGGTGCAGCCACTTTGGAAGACAGTTTGGTGGTTTCTTACAAAACTAAACATAATCTTATTATATGATCCAGCAATCACATTCCGTAGTATTTACCAAATGAGTTGAAAACTTATGTCCACACAAAAATCTGCTCAGGGATGTTTGTAGCAGCTTTATTCATAATTGCCAAACGTAGAAGCAACCAAGATGTCCTTTGGTAGATGAATGGATAAATAACTAGTCCATCTAGACAATGGAATATTATTCAGTGATAAAAAGAAATGTGATATCAAGTCACGAAATGACATGGAAGAAACTTAAATGCATATTACTAAGTGAAAAAAGCCAGTCTGAAAGGCTACATACTGTATGATTCCAACTCTATGACATTCTGGAAAAGGCAGCATAATCAAAAGCTATGAAGACAGTAAAGAGATCATGGTGGCTACAGATTGGGGGGAGGGAGGGATGAGTAGGTGGAGTACAAAGGATTTTTAGGACAGCAAAACTATTTTGAATGATAGAGTAAGGGGACGCATTTGCAAAACCCATGGAATGTACCACACCAAGAGTGAACCCTAATGTCAACTGAATAAGTTTTAGTTAGTAATATGTATCAATACTGGCTCGTCAACTGTTACAAATGTGTCACACTAATGCAAGATGTTACAAGTAGGGGAAACTGGGTGGGGA
This sequence comes from Leptonychotes weddellii, assembly GCF_054177405.1. NCBI lineage: Eukaryota > Metazoa > Chordata > Mammalia > Carnivora > Phocidae > Leptonychotes > Leptonychotes weddellii. Next base: position 128,157,280 of record NC_138376.1, read on the forward strand.
TTTATGGGAATACTCTGTACTTCCTGCTCAATTTTTCTGTAAACCTAAGACTGCTCTAAAAAAATAAAGTCTATAAAAAAAATAGGGGTGCTGACAGGAGTATTTTATTTAAGGGCCAATAGTTCAAAAATTGACGTCATCCTTCTACAATCATTTAATGACTAAGAACTACAGCAGCGGGGTCACGAGGGAAGAAGGTGGCAGTGGTATGTCTTCTTCCCGTTCAGAGAAGTTGTATAAGCAAACACACCAAATGAGGGTGTGTGTGTTACTTTTAGGTAATTCTTGTGACATCAAGCATTAACTCAGCCAATGTATTTTACTGACAAACACATATTTAAAGGACTTAAGAATTTCTTTTCTTTTCTAATTAACATAAGTCCCATTGAAGGAAAATGTCTGCAAACGTTTCCTGTTTGGGAAGAAAGACCCCTGCAGGCACAGTGGAGGAAGCATGGCCCCCCTCAGTACCTGTCCGTCCTGTTAAGAGTTATACGCAACTAATGAATCATTGAACACTACATCAAAAATTAATGATGTACTATATATTGGCTAATTGAACATAATAAAAAAAAAGAATTAGGTCTTAATTTCAGTGCAAATATAAATGCTCAAAAATAGTGGAATATACGAAAAGACAAAAGCATACAGACTTTCTTGGGCCAAACATTTAAAATGGGCTTTCCATGGATGTAATGAACCCCATAAGACATTGAAGCCCCCGCTAAGAACTGAATGTCACCAAATCGGTGAGCGCTGTCACCATACCCTTTCTCTACCCTTTCTTCCCGGCCCATCTTCACAGTGCGAAGTCAGGGCCTGATAAGAAAAGTAAGAAGTCACTCTGAAGAGGATAAAATTCCATCCTGTGGATTCAGAATTCCTGTCATCAGAAATAAAGCACACAATGCAAAGTCTTTTTAGGATTTAGGAGAAGTCATTTTGCCAGCAGGCAATGTTCCCCTTGATATGCCCTGTCCGCTAAAGCACAAGGCGGGGCAGGAGTACCCCAGAGAGCCTCAGCCCCTCAGGGGATTATCACCCACTTGTCCCATCAGGCCTCCTGGGCAACCTCTCCTTGGGCGTCCCCGCCTCCCGCCCCAGCGGTGACACACACCCCCTGTTACTCATGATTCTACGGGGATCCGCGGCCTCTTCTGCACCGTCCCACTCCTCCACCCAGTTTCAAACAGAGCTGACAGATGCACGCAGACGAATGGGCCAAAGGCTGGCATTCTGCATTTTTGCTTCTGTATAGAGCTCTCCGCTATCAAAACAGAATAAAGACCATGTTTTAAAGATTTCTACATCAAAATACCTCTAAAGAAAAAGAGATGTGCACAGAATAACAGTAACTGACAAGTTTTAGGCCTTTTTTATGGGCGAGGCACTGGGATTGGCATTTTACTCACATTAACCCATTTTATCTTCACAAAAATGGTTTATAATAGGTATGAGTTTTATTTTACAGATCCAGAGTCTCACAAAAATTAAAACTGGCCCAACCTCTCAAGGCTAGAAGCAGACAGGATTCAAAACTCTCGCTGACTCCACATCCCAGGGCTGCTTAGGATCACACAGCTCTACTCTATAGGCTCACTCACACACACATTTGCACACTCGTATGCACACACACTCACATGCATATCCACATACACACAGATGCACACTCACAACACAGTGCTCACACACACAACCACACACGTGCACATTCAAACTCACACACATGCATGTTCACACCTTGCATACACTCACACACACTGTGCACACACACACTCACACCCCCATACTCACATACACATTCATATAAACTCACACGCACTCACACACATGCACTTCTATGCATGCTTACACCTCACATGCACACTCACATGCATTCACATTCACATTCCTGTGTGTGCACACGCACTCACACCAACACACTCACATGCATGCTCATATCTTACACACTTACACACACACTCACACGTGCACACACGCACTCATACTCACACAATGCACTCACACACTTGCACACACACTCCTGTTCACTCACCCTCAGACATGCACATGGACTGTTTTCTCATTTAACAAAACGGGAACATAATACTGAAACAATTAGATTCCCTGAGAACTGATCTCTCCCAGACACCACCATACTTCAGAGAGCGGTTCTAAAATAAAGTGATGATTTTATCATTGAATTTTATAAATAATTGGGAGTAAGTGAAACTTTCTGGAATAAGGAACTTACAGTACTGATGAAAAAGATCTACAAAATTATTAATGAATAAACATAAATGTGCCTATTGTTTTATGCTGCACACAATCTTATAATAGAAAAAATTAAAATTATATAGATACGGTGATATAAAAGAAAACCTTATGTGACATGGGCTTATTTTAGAGCTCTGTCAAAACAGAACTGTCATTTCACTGTCAAAAGGGAGTTAATTTTTCTGCATCTCCATACCCCACTCTTGCCCGCAATTGTTCCTGTCATCTCCCGGCTCCTGAACTGAATTTTCTGGAGGTGGTTCTGAAGAGGCTGAGACAAGGCACTGCCTCTGGAGGGTAACCTGCCAACGCCTTCGTCTTGCTCTTTGTCTTCTCCACTGTTTTCTTGTTCTTCCTTCTGCAAAGGTGCTGGTACTTCAGTCCTTTGCATGTCCCATTGCCATCAAGCGGTCTGAGGAGACGTACTCCCGGCAGCGACGACCGCGAAAGACCCTTTCAAGCCGCAGCGCCCGCTGGGGGCTATGCGGGCTCCTCAAGGGTCTTCGTGGAACGTCACTGGCTGGCGCCCTCAGCTGAGCTCAGTGACCTGCACCGATTCCTCACTCTCCTGCCTGGAAATGGCACTGACCATAACCCGGATACACACATGAGGACAAAAAGAATGTCCCTTAGGGACCTTTCCTCCCGCGCACCCATTCAAATTGGCCTTTGGATCAGGCCCACATCTGCGATACACATTTTGGGTTTTGTTTTTTGTTCATCCGAAGGCTTGCTGAATTCAACATAGTCACAACAGAGCTCTTGACCGAGTAGATTCTACAACTAGAACGTACTTGTACACCTCTCTTCAATTCACCTGAAATTTGGAAAAAAGATTTCCTCACATCTTGTTGCCCATTTTCTTACATATCTGGGCCAATGAGCTTTTCCTCCAAATGCTAGAGCCAAGACCCCAAGACCTACCCAGCAGTCCTGCCCAGAGCGTATGTGTAAACCCACATGGTTACGTGTGCGAGTCAATTAAAATTCTGTAATATCATTTAGAATCAAATATCCCAATTATTCCTTAATGTCTTCTATTATGGGGTTTATTTTTTGTTATTCCAAACCAAGATCACTTCTTTCCCCTAAGGTTCCTGACTCTGAAGCTGTGAATAAACCAGGCCAATTCCTCTATAGAATGCTTCACTTTCTGGACATGAGGCATGGTGTCATTTTATCTTCTATTCCCTGCCATTCCTGTCTACTGGAAGTTAAATATAAAGAGGGTGGCTGAATAATTTGTCATCCACACTGCAATAATTTTGTGAGTGAACAAGGGCTTTATTACTACCTGGACCTGGATAACAAGCATGAAATAGGAAATGGATGCAAATAGCAAATAGGCATATGGTGACCTTTGGTCTAAAGGTTTGAGATTGGGGGCGCCTGGGTGGCTCAGTCATTAAGCTTCTGCCTTCAGCTCCTGTCATGATCCCAGGGTCCTGGGATTGAGCCCCACATCAGGCTCCCTGCTCTGCAGGAAGCCTGCTTCTCCCTCTCCCGCTCCCCCTGCTTGTGTTCCCTCTCTGGCAGTCTCTCTCTCTGTCAAATAAATAAAAAATCTTCAAAAAAAAAAAAAAAGGCTTGAGATTGTCTGGGTGAACCATGGGGCAACAGTTCTAAGGTAACAGTGTGCGCCTCACATTATCACATCGCTGAGTTTGAGTACCTGGTGACACAGTGATCATTGGATCCTCTAGTATACATGCCTTGTTTTACTACTTGCAGTCAATACCTAATTTATGGGCTATTTCAAACGTATCTTGAGGATATCTTGTCTCCAGCACCTTTCATGTAATTGTTTTAGGATCCACTGATGAACCTTATTGTCAATGCTATTATTTCTTTGGGGGTCACAAAATGGCTTTCTCTAAGTCTGTCCTTTATCCTGGACTTCCTAGAGTTTGCATCTTTTTCATAATGAAGAACTTTCTCTCATTATCCAGGATAAACTACAGTCCCTTTTAAAGAGACAGGGTAAATTTCTTCCCTTTAGTTCATCATGTTCAGAATGAGGACTTGAGGTGACAGTGACCTCAAATGGGGGTGCACTTTTAATATGATCATAAGGTATATCACAGTCCGAAAATGTAGCAAATGACAATATTGTAGTCAGTTTCAAATTGAAAATAGGTGTATTTAGAATATACTCTTAATCTTTGCTCTTGAAATAACAAAAGCCAAATGTTATGTTCACACACCAAAGGAGTCTTGTTTCCGAGCAGAGAGCAGAATCGTGTATTCATTCGTTGTGGTCTTCTGTGACTGTTCCTTCTCTCCATTTTGTAGGATATAATCTAATTATTCTGAGTGGATAGCAGACAAGGTAGGTGGGGGTGTCAGTAAATTCAGGTCACATTCTATTATCAGGAAAACCTTGAAGTTAAAGTTTTATAGAGTTAGTAATTTTCTCCTGTTTCCATTCAATTGAAGAAATAGTTATTGAAATCCTGCAGTGTGCCAGACATATGTGACTCTAGGCCATCTTTGAATATATGTAATAAGAAAGGTCCATGCTTAGTTGGAAAATCTGGTTGCTCGCCAAAGTTCATGATTTTGTTAACATCATATGTATCAAAAATATTCTCATTGAGACCGATTTTAAAAACATAGTAAAGCTCCTCATTATATCCTGCCTGTTTGTTTCAAGGACAAGTGATTGAGGGTATAGTTTGTGAAATCAGGTTCTTCTGGGAGAAAATTCAAGATGAAACTGTGACAAGACAGTGTGGAGGAAACCAGGTACGGACTCAGTAGAGTCTTTTGCATATTTGGTGTTTCTGTTGCCCCGAGTCAGCGGGTCCCCAAGTTAAGGCGTTCTGTCCTGTGTGTGGCAGGATGTGGCCATTTTGGTCCCTTGCGGACCTCACAAGGTGACAGAATCCAAACGTTCCACAACCATTGTTCAAAGTTTCAAAACAGCAGTCTAACATGGAGAGGAGCACCTGAAAACCTTCATATGAAAATATAATATTTAATGCTGTTAATCCTCAAAGTTAAATCCAAACTAGTAGCACATTAAGAGGTGTTTGAAGCACTGGAATGAGGATGTGATTATTAACGACAAATTAATGACAACAGACGCCGTGGGAACATGAGCCACTTCAATTCAAACTTTGGCAAAAAGTAACAAAACCAACCAACCAACTAACAAACAAAAAAACCAAAAAAACCCCAAAAAACTCCAAAGCTGGAACTTCCCTGGCAGCCGGCAAAGCCCACCTCCCATTTGGAGCTCCAATCCGGCTTGTGCAGCGAAGGGGAAAGCGAAAGAAAAAGCCAGTGGCTGAACAATCAGCCAGAGGGTGGATCTGGGTCTCCCCTGATTGTCACCACCACCGCCTGCCAGTTGCCGGGCCGCTATGTTTGTCAGTCTGTGTGCGTGTGTTTGTTTTGGTGGGTGGCTGACAATCCACAAAATGAATGACTCTGTAAAATCTCTAAGCTGCAGAGGAGAGCAGAGGTCAGAGGTAACTGTTTCTTTCTACAATGTTTAAAACACGTGCTTACGGGCAATTTTTTTTTTTTTTTTTTGGTCCTGCTTCTTGTTGACAACTTACTTCATCTCATTTCTGCCTCCCCACTTAAAAAACACGTGACAGGAAGGTTCTTTCACTAGGGAGGGGCTTCCCTAGAAGAGGCTTGTCTACTGTATGGAATGTATTGCACTCTGTCCACAAGGCAATGTTTCCCCCATCTGCTAATGAGGTCATCCTCTCAATAAAAATGCACTGAGCATCCATGTACATTGTGTCATGCCCAATTTTAACAGAGTCCCCCCCACAGTCTCCTTATCTAGCAGATAACCCACTTCGTCTTCAGCCATCTTCAGAAATGGATGGTGATTTTCTCTTAGACTTGCAACAAGTGAAGTTAGTACCCACCTGAGCCAGAACACCTCCTTCACTTTTTACAGATGTTAATATTCTTCTAAGCAGATCCTAATTCTGGGGAATGAATGTCAGCACTAAAACCCTTTATGTGTGGACCATACAAGACAGCATGTGTTTGTTCGTGCTCTTTGGCCCTCGCTTTACGGTGTTAACTGGGTCATCTGGACGGTGCAGCAGCTCCCCCGGGGTGGCTGTCAGGCTAGTCCTGTTTTGTTCTCGTGAGCACATATTGAAGACAAAATGGCAGAGGTCCTGGAATTCTACATTTCCCCAGGAGTAGACTTCAGCCACTCCTTGTGTGAGAGCGAGACCCTCGGCACTTCCTTTGAGAGCAGATGTGCTCAGAATCCAGGATGAATAGTTCCCCACGACGAGGCTAGGGAATTTTCAAAAAGCAAGGATCCTTACATGGTTCCCCAAGCAGGGGGGTAGGACTCTGTGAGCCCTGAACTAGAGCAGGAGAGAAGAAGCCTAGACTGTCTTTTCTAGTATTTGTTAGGGGCTCAGGGATGACAAACCAGGCTCCTTCTCATGATGGACTCTTATTATGTCATGACCATCTGCTTGTACAAGTGCAATGAAATTGGAAAATTGCACACTGTGAGTCAGAAACACAACCGTGGGAGGTGCACACATCGATGGGCAGGGATCGAAGGGTTGGGGTCATCAGTAGGAACCAGCTGCACTGCCCATGAGATTCTGGGCTGGGAGCCCCTCTGGTCCCAGTACAACAGCCCTCAGCCCCAAAAGGAACTCTACAAGGTGTGGTTGGCTAAGCCTCAGAGCCCTTTCCAGAATCTAGTGGTAGTGCTGATTGACCTATGTAGCTGGAGGGCCCTTGGAAATCCGCAGTCCCACTCCACCATTTTCAGTTGGGGTTTATGCTCTAGGTACCATGCTATCCAGCTTAATGTCATTCAGGAAAGTGAAGCGACTTGTCCATGGTTGTTCTGTCAATGATTGGCCAAGGCTCAACTAAAGTTAGGCCCCGTTTGGGACCCCTAGAGCAAAAGTTTGGAAGTGGTTAGTAATGATGGTTTCCCACATCTGTACATGGTGTTAACATTTTAAATCCATTTGTAAAGCACCATCCAGCCTGAGAGGACACAGGGGAGCCCCCATTGCTCCTATGGAAATGATGAGATAACAGGCCGCTGAGAGGTGAAATTACTCTTGGAAGAGAGCTGGGCCTTAAAGTCTCCGTCTCCTGGATCCTGCTCTAGAATCGCAGCTGCCATACCAGACCGGAGGTTCACTATACAGGCATGAATTTTTAGCAGTCAGCTGGCCTGCTTAGGTCTTATAAGCTACGCGTATCATCTGCGCTTCCTCAATCGTTCTCTGAAATTCTTTAAGCAGGTGCCTCTTTCTACAGAGAACTTAACTCATGTAGGGGTCCACAGTGGAACCCCGAGTGCGTCAGCATCACGGAAATGGACAGCATTTCAAAAGCATCCCCTTCTTTCTCCATTCACTGGTTCCCTTTGACTCGGCTATGGAACCCTAAGACAACATTTTGTGTTGAGATAAAGGAATTGCTAAATTATTAAGACATATTCATCATCTTCATTTGAAGATGCAAGTACCCACAAGTTTAAACACATTTGCAGGCCAAACAACACTATATTTCTAGTTAATTCTTGTTACGTACTTTTTTTTTTTTATTATTCTTATGTTAATCCCCATACATTACATCATTAGTTTTAGATGAAGTGTTCCATGATTCATTGTTTGTGCATAACACCCAGTGCTCCATGCAGAATGTGCCCTCCTCAATACCCACCACCAGGCTAACCCATCCTCCCACCCCCCTCCCCTCTAGAACCCTCAGTTTGTTTTTCAGAATCCATCGTCTCTCATGGT
>NC_138376.1:128165794-128184757 GCF_054177405.1 Leptonychotes weddellii
GCTGAGAGCCCGCGCCTGGGCTCCGCCTCTGCAGCCGGCTTCCCTGCTCCGATCCCTGGGAGCTCTGCCGCACTCAGGCACCCCCGGTCTTTCTTACGTACTTTTTTTACAGAGCTATGGGAACAACTGTATGGTTGAAGCTTCGAGCCTTTCATGTTTTCTCCTACTAATCAAAATAAGAGCATGTCTGGTTTATGACGGTGGTCTAGGAGAACATTATTTCTGGTTTGGTTGGTCTGTGAGTGGTCACTTCAGGTCATGAATGAGACAGCCGCTCCCACAAGTGACCCAATCGGTACTCAGGGTGGGTGGTCATGATACCAACACTGCAGAAGGGCATGCAGAGAAGAGATGGGTGAAGGGGATTCTTTTGGTTTGATCATGTTGAACAAAAAGACTTGTGCCGTTTGAGTATGATCCATGTGATAATGACTGCCACCACTTGGCCTGAGTCTCTCCTCTCCTCGCCTCTCCCCGCCTTAGTCTCTCCTCCCGTAATCCATCTGCATCCTGCTCTGAGGTTCATTTTCCTCCCACATGACTTCCACTCCACATGCAGCAATTCCAAGTGGCTACCTGCCTGCTCCATCAGACCCAGTCCGCAACCCAAGGTCAAACTAACATCCATCATCATTGTCAACACTTCGCAACAGGGACCTGGCTCTGTGGTCATCTGGACTGAAATTCCTATTGACTCATCTCTTTCCCCATGCCTGTGCAGGGACCCTGAGATGATTTAGTAAAAACTTTTGCACTCTGGGAGACCCAGGAGTGCAAACACAGAAGTGATGATTCAGCTTGGGAGGGGCGACCCCTTTGCCGTATCCTAGAGCTTATTGTCAAGTGCAGTCATTTCTTCCATGAGCTTATACAATCATAGGGACCTTTTTAAAGAAAAATATTATGGATTTAGGACTATAAAATCAGGTCCTGGGACTTGGAAGGGGCCTGTGCACATGAGGAGTCCTAATGCTTAGGCTTTATTAACTTCCTAGACAGTCTGCCTCCAGGCACAATTCATGTCCAGAGACTGCAAGGCAGGTCCTTACCATCCGCCACCAGCTCTTCACTCTCACTCAAATGAGTCTGATCCAGTATGTTCTACCTGCAAGCTCCTCTCCCTATCCAAATTCTACCAATAGGATCTGACCCCACTTATCCCACTTTCTTCCCAAAGACATTCCTGATTGCATGATTTTCACTTAATTTTCTCTTCAGTGCACCGTCCTGGTGCTTACGGTGGTCCTGTACCTACATACAGCATCTCATACAATGTTTGAGTTGTTTTGGGTTAGATTTATTTTGGCAAATAAATGATGTGTTCCAAGAGGGCAGGGTTTTGTTTGATGGCTCAGGAGCCATGGTGCCTGGCATAGCTTCAAACATGATGGGTGTTTATGACTTGCTTGTGTCATAGATGGAAGAAACGATTGAACTTGACAATTTCGTCAAAGTCGAAGTTTACTGGCACCCAGGGGCATGTTTTTTATAGTATGCAGTCTTACCAAGTGAATCAACTCAGAATATAAACTGGTATCCTCCCAAAATTCATCTTGCACACAGTTCTCTGGGATTACATCTTTACCCTATTCTCTCGTCATTCTACATATTCTCCTTGGGGCAGTGGGGAGGGTCCTCCATGCCTCCCATGATTTCAACTGTCTTGTATGTGTGAGGACCCCAACTCCACATTTCTAGGCCAGAACTTGCCCCCTGAGCTCCCAACCCATTTATCTGACCTGCCTTCATGTCTCTGTTTCCCTAAGTAAACTGTGCTGATGGAATCTATAATTAAATACAGGAATGCTGCCTTGAAAAACAAAAAACCTAAAAAAGATGTCTGAACCATGTTGATGTCTATGCCCCTATACTGGACGATAAACTCCTTGAAGGCAGAGAGGAGACTTGTTCATCTGTAAATGCTTAGCACGTCACCTAATCTGCAACTGAGGAGGGAGTAATGTGCAGGAATATGAGATAGTTCCTGTTGTAAACTGCTAAAAATGGCATTACATTTAAAATGCTCCCATAAACTCTTCACGGGTCATATGCTCTACCATGTTCCATTCAAAGACATCTTTGGATGGGGTGCCTATCACTCCCCCCACCATCTCCAGGATATACTTTTCCATACGTACAGGTATGGTTATTAGAATTGACAGAATCTTTCAATTTCCCACCTGGAGACCGCTTTGTGTAGGCAGGAGGAAGGGTGCTTGAATTTGGCTTCTGGCACCCCCTCCCTCACCTCTCCCTGGGCTGGGTCATCTCACTGCACCCCCTATAACTCACTTAAAAAAAATCTCCACTGATCTCTCTTTCCTAAATGAAAGAACCATTTTTTTTGACACCAAGAACAGAAAGGTAGATGTTTTTGAAGAAGGAACTAAAAAATGAAAGAGAAGAACGAACCTATGTTTAACCAAGAACCATTCTTCAATTTGATTTCACTTTATGTGTAAAAACATTGGTTTAACAAGTTAAATATGAAACCCCAGGAATGGGTGTGCGTGGAGGGGGGGCTGGTGGGGTAGATTGATAGGAAAGATTTAATGGGAAATATTTTATCAAAACAATGACTCACCCTATATTCAAAGGTCCTCAAATTGTAATATTTTCTTCCAAATCCACGTTAAAGTGTTGACAGCTGCTACAGGAATGTGCTTCGAATTCCATCCTGATGTTATAATTTTCTGACTTTCAATCATTCATTTGTTTTCATTCGTTTTGTTTTGTTTTTTGGTCCCTATGCTGACCAAGAAAACACAAATGTTCACACTGTGTTATCAAGAGGTGCGGGGGAGGGTGACCACCCTCAGAAGGGGGATCCGTGACTGAGCCGCCTGCCAAGGAAGAAGGGGTCTTGGGCCAAGTGGTCAAGGTCCATTTCCTCTGAGGTCAAGAAGCTATGGAAAACCTGGGGTGCCCAGTGAGGAGTGCAGAGGTAAGGCAGAAGGGCAAGGGGTACACTGCAGGGTATGTGGGGGAGGGGCTGGGGGCACAGCCCGGGACGGGGGACAGCCTGGCAGGGCGAGCATGGGGCCAGGTGTGGAAACCCATCCTGCCTTTTAAATTTGGAGTGGACTTTGGACCTCAGGGCATCCACAGGGTGCCCAAGGTGAAGAGGACCCCCCTGTCCTGGAGAAGGTTCCGAAGGGAAATGCATGGCACAGTGATGGTGAGGGCCTGGGCCACCGTCACCCAGCGCAGGTGTCCAGGGGATGAGACCCAGCCGGAGCCACCCTCACCGCAGACACCCCCTCCAGACCAGCGCTTTGAGCTTCAGCAGCTCAGGCACCCAGAGGCAGGTGGGAGAGGGCCAAGGTGCCAGGGACAAGAGACAAACAAAAGAACGAAGGAAATGAATGTTTACAAGTGGGAAAAGCTCCAGGGCGAGGAGAAAGGGGCCCTTCCTCCAGCCATGGATCAGAGCAGAGGGTCCGCCTTTCTTCGGGGTCACCCTCCCTTCAAAGGGCTTTCTCCCCATTTCAAACCTCAACCCCTCACCTCACCAGCACTCCCCCCTGCCACCTCCCCAGCCCGGAATCTCTTTCAACTCTATCTATAAGTATATTTAAAGAATGTTTTAAAGGTGTCAGGAGTGAAAAGGAGGGGTCCTGAAATGGCCCGAAATGGACGTTGCTCCAGGGCCTTCCCCTTTGGATCTCCCTTCTGCACTTCATGCTTCAGTTCATCAACATGGCCAGTCAGGGCAAGTGAACCTGAGTCTTTATATTGTTCCCATCGAGTTAGGTAATATTTGGCAAAGCTAATTCAGTCCTCTTGGGACTTCTTTATCATACTTAAACGTTTCAATAATTTGTTTAAACGAGAGACTGTGAAGCAACACAAGAGGTGACAAACAGGGTCAGGCTTGCAATCTGTCACTCTGGGTCTGAACCCTGACCCTGTTCCCGAGCTCTGCATATACCGCTCACATGACTTAATCTGTCCTTCTGTTCCCTCAACCAAAGGAAGAGATTAATCTTGTCCCTCTCAGGCTTCTTCAGGGTCAGATGAAAAGCCTTTTTCAGCATTCAGCATGGAATTCAATACATATCATGATCAATAGTGTTAGCTCCTTCCTGTGCTTGTTCCTACCCCAAGGCGTGCTTTGGGGTCCTGGTGGAAGGCCTGTCCCTTAAACAGCAGGAAATCTGAAACGTCCACATCTGGTGAGCTCTTCTGGAAAACACGTGGCAACTGGTCCCATAAGTTTACGATCCAAAATATGAGTGAAACTATTTCCAACTTCAGAGGTTTTAGCTTTTTTTCCAGAATTCTGAGGTCTGATGTAAAAGAAAATCCATGATTTCCCTGTGAGAGCTTGGATAGGATCACTCCTGTTTCCAGAGCGGGGCACTACCTGCCTCCATCTGACCCAGAGGAGGCCCTCCACCTTCCTTGATCAGGTGACTTGTTCTTTTTCCACCTGATGGAAATGTCGCATCAACACATCCAAGGATCTGTGAAAGTGTAAGCCGGTCCTGCCCTTCCTGCTTTGAGATCAGCTCCTGAAGTTGTTAGGATCCCTTTCCAGGGTCACAGCGACAGAAAGGGGATAATAATGTCTCATGTTCATCTCCTCAGTGACCTGCTCTTCTTAGATGTCCATACTGAGCGCACCTGCTATTTCTTTGCCCACATTAATCTTGGGGTGTTACCCTTCATTGTATTCACATGTTGGGGGGTTACATGTGCTGACGTCAGCTTGTCCATTCTCAGTCCAGTGACCTAGTGACCCTTCTCATCCGGAGCCACTGGATACGGGAACCATGTTTATTAAGCTTGGAAATTTGGTCAACATATTTGTGCACATTCTTTTGGTCCGAAAAGAAATTTCAGGGTTTTTTAGGTCTTCAAACCCCTTTGGTAGTGTGCAAACACTACTAAAATAAATACTTTTAGTTTTAGAATATAAACATCAATGTGGGCCTAATTAATTAGTTGGTTTTTGCCAGATTACACATTTTACACATTCTCTACAGATGGCCATCTCTCAGCACCCCCAGGGGTTATGTTCTTGAAATGTTCCTTGACTGGCAAAACCCAGGGTCAGAGGAAAATAATAAAAATAACACCAAGCATATTTTTATAAAAAGCAAATCACATTTCCAGAGGCACCCATTTCCAAAATAAAACAGATTCTTCAGTGAAAAAAAATCAGGGAAGAACCCTTTCTCCCGAAACACGTCGGAGGTTTATAATAAATTGTCCACGGAACAGGGGGTACTTGATTCAGCCATTATTGGACTGAAATGTGATCTCTTCTACCTTTCCATTATCCCCTATTAAAGAGTTAAAGACTTGGCAAAACGATTGTGTGACTGCTTGGCCCTTAAGAAAAGGATCAAATGGGTAAGAGTATTCTCTTCTGGGCTTGTCTTCTATCTGTGTATTCCAGTGCCAGGGTGTAAATAGGCAATTTCCAAAACCACTTCATGTCTGCTGGACTCAGGAGCAATACACGTTGTGCTCTTTTGTAGAAGGCAAATTTTTAATCTTGGGTGTATAATGAAGGCAAAACCACAAAGGATGAGGGATTCCTGCATGAGATCTACGTGTCATTTTATGTTACTAGAGCGCCTTTGTTCAAGGGATTGCCGGCCATGTGGCCCCAGGACCTTCCTGAGGCGTGGTGGCAAGGCTCTTCCTCAGTGGGGTCTCTGTCAGCTGTGGCCCCTGGCCTCTGGACCTGTCCTTAAGTACTTAAACAGCCTTGTAGGACCTTGGACACACCGATGACAAATGTGCCTCTGAAACGAACCAACTGCTTTAGATACTGGGTTTTATTTAGTAAATTTAAAAGGCAGTTTGATCCTAAAATGATGGTAATCCCTATACTTGAAGTGCTTGAACTGTCCCCTTGTAATCTTATTTCTCTGCATGTAGCAAGCCCTCCTGCATGGATATTGTATGTTGTCGTGAGGCCCATTTTCCGACGACTAGACACAATCCATTATATTTTGTAAGTTCCCAGTCTTTCCAGCACAGAGTGCTATGGGGCCAGGGCGAGTCACTACTCTATGGAAATGTAAGAGGCGGCTTGAGATGAAGAGCTGGGGACACCATTCCTTCAGTTGGCTACCGATCGTTGGAACTTGTGCACTGGAGTCTCTCTCTCAAAGTGAAACAAATCCACAGTGTGCCTCAGTCAGAGACACGGGAATGGGCATGCCTACCCACCGTGCCATACCCCAGCCGCTGCCTGTTGACAGGACGGAAGCTGACCTCTCTCGGGATCTCCACCGAGGAATCCGAGGTGCTCACTCTCCTCCCGTCCTGCGGATCCCAGTTTACAGGGGGGGGCCCTGGGTCCGCGGGCTGCGCTCCGCCGGGTACCGCGTCTCCTGCCCCGCCTGCTGTGCAGCCGGGTTGGGTTACAACCGGTTCTCTTGGCAGGAGAGCAGTGAGGACCGCAGATCCGACACATAGTAGAAAGGGAAATTTGGAGAGGGGCCTTGGGGCCAGGGCTTGTGGGAGCCTCTGGGGACCGCGATGGCATGAGGTCAAGTCAGAGCTGTGCTTCATGGAAATGTTGACTGTAAATTGGAAAGAGGAAAAGGGCAAGTTCGGCGTCAGCCTCCCGCTTATTCAGAGCTTTAGAAAAATGTGAAAAGAACATGCTTTAACTCCCCGAAGTCCTCTTAGAGATTTGGATTCAAGCCGAAGGCACGGAAGGGCTGCGGCGCTGCGGGGACGCCCGTGGCTCGGGAAGGTCACCCCTGGGCCACGGAACTGAGCGGAGCCACATGGCCGTGTGGGCTGCGCTCGGTGGTTTCTGGAGTCAGGGGTGCCTCGTGCCTGGCTCCATCCGCGTCCGTGAGGCCACGCCCACCCTTTCTGGGCCACTGAGTGCAATGCTCGGGCACGCTGCGAGCGGAGGATGGCTGCAGGGCGCAGGGAGGAAGGTCCCACGTAAAGAGAAGGTTCTTGGATTAGAAGCCTCTTGGGAAGCCTTTCAGCGGAGGGGGAGGGCCCCCGGGGGGACCGCCAAGTTTCTGCGGCCTCGTCTGCACGGCCTGCCTAGGGTTCCTTCCCCTCTTGCTCTGTAGTTGCACTGCTTCCCTTTCTAGCTCTGGGTCCTGGGCAAGCTCCGGGAACCTGCGTGTCAGGTTCCCCTGGCAGTGTGTGGGGGCCACCCCGGAGCATGCACACGGGGATCCACCCCCTTCGCCGGGACCGAGGAGTCTTCCCGAGCCGCCAGTAGCTCGGGCGCTCCTGTAAGAGCGGTGTGAATCTGTGAAATGGGCCCTGAGCTCCTGGTCCCACAAGCCATGGAGTAAAGCTAGTGCATGAGGGAAGTGATGGGCTCAGACCGCGTGTGGTGTGGCGGACGCAGAGTGGCCGGGGAAGGGGGACCGGTCAGCCCTCATTCCACCACAACCCACCGGCTTCACAGGGGTCTTTGCACCGTCCTCTCTGGAAGCTGAGAACGTTGCATTAGTTCACCTATCTTTTCCAGCCTGTGATTCTATCTCAGTTTTTCTCTTGCTAGGATTCTGCTTGGTAGTGGGTGTTAGCTCTCACAGCTTAGCGGTTTCAGAACTCGCTATCAGGCCCAACTCCAGACACATGCAGGTCCTGCGGTGCCCTGGCGAAGCAGAGATCCCTGTCCTGTTTGCTTGTCGCAGGCAATCACAACGCGAAACCATTGTTTATGGCAATTGATTCGCCCTCTGGCCTCCGCGTGGGTCACCATGGAAAGTACTCTCTGAATCCATTGGAAAACGCTCTTATCCACTGAAAACCACGAAGGCTGCATATTAAAATGGCAGGCTGCAATTTTTCTTTCATGTGAAGTACAAGACATCATTGCTTGCTAATCGTCTTTGACATAATACTGGCAACATGGACGTTAAATATAATTAGAGCATTCTACATCAAACATGTTGCCAACGGCTGAGTTAAGGAGGTAAATAACTCCTGTCAGTAAATCATCCTGAGTTTTGGCGACTACAGACTTCGAAACAAATTATTTCTCTGCTAAGCATTATTTGCTACAGGGCTGAAATGTAAGTGTGCGCAGCACGCGTAGCCGAGAACCACTGCCCTGGGCTAGAAGGCCCACAGGCCTGCCTCTGCGCAAGAAAGCTTTGTTCTTGGGGGGAGAGTCGCAGCCGGGACATTGGCCAGCCCGGGGTCCTGTACTGAAGGGGCTTGCTGCGCCGCGTGCCTCTGGCTATCCTGTTCCCGCCACCCTCACCATCCTCCACCGCCCACTGCTCTTGGGCCTGGTGCCTTCACAATCCCCCTGGCGCTCAGGGTCAAGGTCAGATCCCAGCGTTCAGAAACAGTGATCTTGCTCCCCCGGCTTTTGCATGTCTGCAGCACTTCCTGGCACCCCGCACTCCTCACCGCCCCGCTCTGAGCCCTGAGCACCTGCTTCCCCCCACACCGGCTCCGGGAGGCTGGCTCAGCCACCAGCCCCCACCCCCAGCTTCCCCCGCCTCAGGCAAGGGCCACCCGCTTCTGAGTACCCCTCGCACCCACACGCAGGGCGAGGGCGCCCGATCACTCAATCTGCATCCACCACCGGCAGGCAGCTCTCTCAGTGGGCGGTGCTGTGAGTTTTCCAACAGGCACATGCGGGGCCCCGCACCACTCTGGCTCCCAGCAAGCCTGTTGGGAGCTTAATGGACAAACCTAACAAAAAATGATGCCTCGGGTCCACATTTTAACTTGTAGGAAACAAGGCCGCACGCTTCGTTCCTGGCTGGCTCTACCATCTGGTGAAATGCACAACCACACACACATTGGGATCCATGCTGTAAAGGGGGGCCGGGGCCTCCACATAAAGAATTAATGAAGCAAGCCATGAAATGAATTCCCGGGGGCAGCTGAAAGCACAGACATAACTCCCCCAAACAACAGATTTGCTCTTCCTCCCCCAGACAATAAATAAATTCACTCTGCGTGCAACGTGATGGAGTATGTTGGCGGGCCGTGGAAGGCGCTTGGCAGGCTGGCCTTCCGACTGGCTCCCAGAAGGCTCCTCTCTGGACCAGGGGCGCGTCTGTCACCCCGCCGCAAGGACAAGGATTTCTACATCAACACGTTCTGGCCTCCGACTTGGCAAGGCAGGTGGTTCAGGAGAGGTGAATGAGAATTATTCCCCCTTGACCTAACTGTTTTGAAAACATTGTATTCTGACACAAGCAGAGAGAACACAGACTTGCTCTGGAATCAACATGTAACTGTCCCCAGGCTTTTGTCCGCTGATATTCCCTCTTCCATCTTTGTGCAAACAAGATGTCCAAAGTCTATGCTGATCTGATTAAGTAGTCTGACTAGTGTTAACTGGCTGAATATTTTATGAGCGGTGCTTCTCCTCTCCTTGAGGACGTGGGAATGCGGCTTCAAATCCCGCGCTGGCATCCTCTCCTCACGGTCCTGATCATCGCCCGTGCTCCAATGTCTGCTGTTTGCCCCGTAGTCACCTCCTCAGAGCGCAAAACTGTCACTGGCCAACTGTCATCCGCACCACCACAATCCCTCAAACACAGGATCGCTGACCATGGCCCCGAATGTCTCTAGTTGATGGACTGGACAGTTGACCCCCCACCCCCCGCAACGCTTGCTTCTCTGCCCATAACCACCCCCAGAAGCCGCGTCCTCAGAACGAACGCCTCTCGTGACCCACCCCCTCCCTCCTCTCGGCCAGGCCTTTCCTGTTGCAGTGGACACAGGGCCTTCCGCTCAAGTCACCTCTCCTGACACCATCTTGGCAGCTACTACTAGATTAATCTTTTAAAGATAGTTTCTTCATGCAACATTTTGCCGGTTAAAAGAAAACAAAAATAAGACAGACAAATGACCTAGAAGCTAAAAGTCCGAAGGGCTTAGATGGAATGAAAGACCATTAACAATGACACTCAGATGGTCCTTCCAACCTTCCTTCCCCCGTCCTCATCACAAACCTTTGCTCGGCCAAGCAGGCCTTGAGAGAACCACAGGAAATACCTTTCTTTGTCCACAGGCCTTCACCTCGTCTGTGCTGACCGTCCCCCACCGTTCAGGAAGGCCCGCTGGAATGCCTCACCCTTCCTATTCATTCCCTGGGCCACCCAGCTCTGTGGCCACCCAGCTCTTTGTCCCCTTGATCATTACCTGTCCTATCTGTGTCCAGTGTGTGCTGCAGGCTGGGGCCCACGTCCCCTGATGGAAGCAGAGGGACAGCAGATTCACTAACCCACTGTGTTATAGCATCAGTCCCCACTACTGGGAGCTCCAGGACCAGAGTGCCTGCTCAGCTGCAGAGTGTGCTCTGGATTGAGATGTCCCCCCTTACCGCCTCCATTTATTCAGTCACTTTTAATTTTGTCTTATGCTGATGGTTTTCAGTCGTAACGGACCAATGATTTCATTGTAAACCACCTCGAGTTCTCTGGGGAGGTGGGAAAGGTCGAAACATATCCTGCTTCTGTCATTGACCTATTTTCTTATTTTCTCTCCATTCAGACGTTGTATTACCATTGCTGCAGGTTCCCGATAGATATTTTCCAGAGGATGATAATACATTGTCCAGATAACATATTTTATTTCTAATCTCCAGGTTCAGTGTTTTAAAGGGAAAAAAATTAGTGTTCAGTCAAGGAACACTGAGATCCTAAAAGGGGATAAAAGTGTCCTCTCACTGCATGAATATCCTACAACTCTAGGTGAGAGAAGAAAACGGACTTTTCTCCCACACTGGCTAGCACTGTTCATGGAATACAAGATTGTTGCTGGCCAATCAGTGGAGCTATTTTTAAGGTGAGTAGCAGCTTTCTCAAGAGTTTCAAGTTGCTTTAGTAAGGTTTAAGCTAACAATATCATAATCAATGATTAGTGAAATCTAAGTAGGAAATCTAGAACTGAAAAAAAAAATTTTGAAATTAAACAGGTTTTCTCCAAATTATTATACAATTTATTGATCGCCTAGAGATTCTTTATACTCCTTTCTACTCTCTACATAACAACCTGCAAAGAAGGTATAAGGATCTTTATTTTGCAAAGAGGAAGTTGAGTCTGAGGGAGGTTACATCACTTTTTACCAAGAATTATCCTTAGATACTCTACAAGGGCTACCTTGATATAATGATATTTTATATAAATGTAATTTTTAAATGATGCCAAATCAAATACTTAACAATAAATCTAACAAAATGTGTACAAGATCTGTATGAGGGAAACTACAAAACTCTGATGAACAAAATCAAAGAAGCACTAAATAAGTGGAGAGACAGTCCATGTTCACGGATTGGCAGACTCAATATTTTCGAGATGTCAGTAACTCCAGCTTGATTCAATGCAATCCTAATAAAGATCTTTGTGGATATTAACAAGCTGATCCTAAAGTTTATATAGAAAGCAAAAGACCCAGAATAGTCAACACAATATTGAAGAAGAGCAAAACTGGAGAACTGACACTACCTAACTTTAAGACTTACTATAAAGGCACAGTAATCAAGACCATGTGGTACTGGAAGAAGAACAAATAAATCAGTGGAATGGAACAGAGTGCTCAAAACTGGGCCCACATGAATACAGTCAACTCATCTTTGGCAAAGGAGCAAAGACCATATGATGGAGCAAAGACAGTCTTTTTAACAAATGGTGCCGGAACAACTGGACATCCATGTGCAAAAAAATGAATCTAGACACAGATGTTACTCCCTTCACAAAAAGTAATTCAAAATGGATCAGAGACTTACATGTAAAATGCAAACCCTAAAACTCCTAGAAGACAACCCAGGAGAAAACCTAAATGAATTGGAGTATGGTGATGACTTTTTAGATACAGCACCAAAGGCATGATCCCTGAAAAAAAAATTGATAAGCTGGACCTCATTAAAATGAAAAACTTCTGCTCTGCAAAAGTCAGTGTCAAAAAATGAGAAGACAAGCCACAGACTGGGAGAATATATTTCCAAATGACACATCTGCTAAAGGATGGCTATCTCAAATATACAAAGAACTCTTAAAACTCAATTATAAGAAAACAAAAAACCTGACTAAAAGACCTTAACAGATACCTCACCAAAAAAGACACGCAGATGGAAAACAGGCAGATGAAAGATGCTCCACAGCATATGTCATCAGGGAAATACAAATTTTAAAAAAGATGAGATACCACACAGATATATTAGAATGACCAAAATCCAGAACTCTGACAACACCAAACGCCGGCGAGGATGGGAAGCAACAGGAACCCTCATTCATTGCTGGCGGGGTGCAAAGTGCTTCGTAGAGCCACTGTGCCATTCTCTTAGAAAACGGAGCATAACCTTACCATATAATCCAGCAATCACGCCCTTTGGTATTATCCAAAGGAGTTGAAAAGTTGTGTCTATAAAAAAACCCTGCACATTGATGTTTATAACAGCTTTATTCATAATTGACAAAACCTGGAAGCAATCAAGATATTCTTTAGTAGGTGAATGGATAGATAAACTGATATATCCAGAAAATGGAATATTGTTTGGCACAAAAAAGAAATGAGCCAGCAAAACCATGAAAATATAAGTAACCTTACATGCCTATTGCTACACGAAAGAGGCCAGTCTGAAAAGATTATATATTTTCTGAGGAGGGGTGGAGGTAGCAAACTGATTTGAATTTATATAAGTGTGCTGATGGTGTTATAAAATGCATGATATATTTTTTGCCTTTTAAAAATTCAACAAACTCTCAATTTGGCAGGACATCGAGCCCCGGGGGTTTTGGGTATGGGATTATGGGCTTGCACAAGGGGGAATCCGATCCACAGTTGGAAATAACAGGACATGGGTGGTCAGGCTCCCCAGGTTCTCACTGTACCACTTGTTACACATGGCCTCTCCTCACCCAGCTGCCCCAAACCTCCTTCCATTAACCGTAAACAGAATAGAATGATTCCAGCCTTGCCTTCCACCCAGGATTATTATGAATGTCCAATTAAATGACAGATAAAAGCCTATAAAATGATTCATATGTTTTTGAAAAGATTTCATCCTAAAGTTAAATTATTGGACCAGTGGAGAAAAACAAGGAGGCATATTCATTTCTGATAAATTACTTCCTGGCCATTTCCACCATGATTTCCATATTCTTGAAATTTTGATTCACTGAATATGGTTTAGAAGTTCTTAATTTCTTTTTTTTTTTAAAGATTTTGTATTTATTTATTTGAGAGAGAGAGAATGAGAGAGAGCAAGCACATGAGAGGGGGGAGGGTCAGAGGGAGAAGCAGACTCCCCGCCGAGCAGGGAGCCCGATGTGGGACTCGATCCAGGGACTCCAGGATCATGACCTGAGCCGAAGGCAGTCGCTTAACCAACTGAGCCACCCAGGCACCCTAGAAGTTCTTAATTTCTTTACATAGGAGTACAATAAAGGAGAAATCAAAATCTAAAATTTATAAAAACATGTTCATATAGTCAATTCCTCAGTTTGGTGCTCTTAATTGCTAAAACCAAACCAAACCAAAGCAAACCAAAACAAGACCAAAAGGAAAGCCAAACCCATCGGGACAATGGTTGTAGTAGGATAACCAAAGTCAGCCCATGATGAATCGGGAGTAGACAGAGGTCTTTCGTATTTCCTTCTACGCATGCAAGGTGGCTGTGGAATTAGCTCTGTCCCTCTGCTTGTGCCCCAGTCAATCCGGCATCCTACGGTAGCGGACAAATCAAATATCGAGGCTCATTGCACTATTTCTGCAGATGATCCTTGGCACCAGGAAGATGAACAAATCACACAATAAAAATGGACTCTGTGTGTATCTATGCTTCAGTAAGGAGAGTTTATAAAAACGCATATGATTCTATCTCTGGGTGCCTGTTCAAACAAAAGAATAAACACTGTCAGGGTCAATGGTACGTGCAGAAGTAGCTAAAATAAGCAGGGAATGAATCTCTTCTGTCATTGCATGCTCCAGCGCCCAGTGCCTGGCTCCCTAAACATTGAACATGGTCAATAAATATCTGGTGGCTGAGTGAGTCAATCAGATGACAACAGCAAAATCATCATCATCATCATCATCATCATCATCTCTTCCCCGCTGTTCTGCCCCAAATGATGGAATTCAGGGCATTCTTATTCTTAAGGTGGCAGGCATTTTAACTGTTTTGGAATCTTGTTATGGAAATAAGGATTTCAGACTTGGCAGAGGTCAAGGAGAACAATTTAGTAACCAACTGGCGCATCATTGACAGAGGAGAGACTGCAAGATCAGTCATGTGTGATGGGGGAGGGCAGGATGGGGATGGGGAGGCATTAGGAGCCCTGAGTCACCCAGCTTGGGGCTTGCACACTGTGAAAGTTCCAACTTGAGTGAAGGGGCAGAACTGCATGGAGTGGGGGAGGGGCAAAGCAAAGAGCAGGTGCTGAGCTCCTGGCTGTGTGAAGTCATCTAGAGACCGGTGTGTTTGGCTTTCCAACTTGACGTTCTATTGCTTTTGATCACAGTCTGATAGAAGTACTGTATTTTAGGAAAAAATACGTAGTTGTTTCCACTAGCCCGTTTTATTCCCTTTCATATCATAGCTAGGGAGTAGCTGTGGTCCATGGGGTGTGAGGGGTGGTGCAGCTGGGGCGTCTGATACCCCGTTTGTGGCCGGAGCGCATTCAGCTGAATTGTTTCGTTCCATCACAGCTCTCTTTCCCTCCTCATAGCTCCAGGCTCATCCCCCCCAAAACTGCCTGTCTCCAGCTCCCGATGAAGAAACTTGAGTAGCCTTTCAGTTAAATATTTATTGATTGTTGATTATATCCTCAGTCTGCTAGTTCCCATAGAGGATTTTTTTTTTTTTTAAGATTTTATTTATTTGCGAGAGAGACAATGAGAGACAGAGAGCATGAGAGGGAGGAGGGTCAGAGGGAGAAGCAGACTCCCTGCCGAGCAGGGAGCCCGATGCGGGACTCGATCCCGGGACTCCAGGATCATGACCTGAGCCGAAGGCAGTCGCTTCACCGACTGAGCCACCCAGGCACCCTCCATAGAGGATTGTTTTATTTAACAGGGCTGATACTGTCTCAGGGCTTATGAAGCTTTCCGTCTATCGAGAGAGAGGCAGTCGGAGCAAGGGTTAAGAGCATGGGTCTGGAGCCACCGGCCTGGGTTTGAAACGTATCACCCCCAGTGACTGGGGAGGGTGGAGCTTGCTTACTGCTGGACACGTGCCGGGCATGGGGTGTATGAAGCAGAATGCTGATAAGGAAGCGCTCGCAGGGGCGGTGACCACGCTAGGCTAAAGGACAGTGATGAGCCGGAGAGAAGCGGTGCTGGAGAAGTCGTGATGGTTCTGGTTGTAAATGGTAGGGACTCAACATAAGCCAGTGTCAGGGGAAAAAATGAAAGACAAAAAACCTGGAGGGAAAATTCAATGCCCAAGCTACAGGAAGGGCAGAATAATTGGAATCAGAAACTCAAAAGCTCTCAAGATGCTTTCCCCAACTCTTGCTTCTGCTTCTCTCCACTCGATGGCTACCTCCTTCTCTCCACAGTGCGCCAGAGCACTCTCTAGAAGAGAACAGATCACTAGTACCTTTAGAGTTTAGCTCGAACACTGCAGCCACTAAAGAGGTTACCCTGGGTATCTAAACCCCGAGAAGACATTCATTGGCCCAGTAGGATCAAAGGGCTCACCCCTACACCATGGCACTGTGAATAGGAGGCTCATGCTTCTACTGGAGCTGCTGGTTTGCAATGGGGGGAAGACAGAAGGATGGGGGAGATACCTCCCAGCAGAAGAGACATCTGGGGGTGGCCACTCCAGAGAACCCCCATACACACTCACACACATCCATATACATCACAGATGTGATCAGCTAGAGATAATGCTGGATATTAAGATGAGGTCAGCTGGGGATGGTCTTGAATGTCAGGTGGAGCAGAAGACAGGTGGAACAGGGGAGGCCATTGGTGTTTTTTCCACCTAGTGTGAGAAGCTGTAGAATGAATCAAAGTACACACGAACAACTGTCCTTGTACCAGAACACCACCCAGTCGCTGCCGCATCCTGCGAACTGAACAACACTGGGTTTGCAAATAGGAGAACTGGACTCAAGTTTTGACTCTGCCAGTGAGTCTGGAAAAAGAGTTTCAATTCTGAACTTTGGTTTCCTGATGTGTAAAATAACATATGCTCTGCTGTTCATCTCATGGGGATTTGGTGGTGAATGAGACTGCATGCATGGAATTTAAACATGCCACAGAATTTTCATATTTGCAAGATAAAGAGTAGAACCAGCCTGTCTGACCCTATCTGTTCCCACATCTTAGTGATAACATCCCTGCTGTTGATCACTTGCCGGGTACTGACATACACATGCCACGGAATAGCATCTTTCACTTCTCACGCCTGCTCTCAGAGCCAGGCATGCTTGGTCCCATTTTACAGGAGCAAACTCTGCTGCACCGAGGCGCTCACTGGCTAAAGAAGGGATGAGCATCCTGCTTTCCATGCTCTCTGCTGCATACTGCGAGCTTTCATGCACTCCCTCCCCTTTACCACTGCCCCAACTCTACTCCCATTCCCCGGTACAACCAGCCTCCCCCCGCCCCCAGACTCCCCTCTGAATAAGCAAAAGTGGAAAATGAGGAAGAAGGAGAAAACGAAGAAAGATACTAAACTTAAAATAATGTTACACGTTTGCAAATCTGGCCACCTAGGTTTGTTTCCTTTGTGCTAGTTGGGCGGTAGGAATAAGGAAATGGAATGGGAATGCATCGGGCAGATGCAGGTCCTCTTCCTCTGTGTTTCCTCCCAAAGTGCCCAATATAGAACCTGCTCCACAGCGGGGTTCAAGAAGTGTGCTCAGTGGGTAGAACATGCGACTCTTGATCATGAGGTCCTGAGTTCAAGCCCCACACTGGGTGAAGAGTTACTTAAAAATAAAATCTTTAAAAGAAGAAGGGTTTCTTTAAATGAATAGATGGATGATGAGCTGAAAAAATAATATTAAAAATGTTTACTAGGTTATCTGATGTTATTCATCTCTGTTTGTATTTACTAATCTGTGGTTAGTACTGTATTCAGAAACACAGAGACCGTATTTAAAAAAAAATCTTTTTTTAAAAAACTCCCCAAACACAAGTTATTAATATAAAATTCAGAAGGGAATTTGTTAGATATCTTTTAAATACAACAAATTGTATTTGGCAAAAATATATGTTTGTTACTACAGATGCAACCATTAAAGATAAAGTAAAAAATGTTTCTGATATATTAAGTGAAAATTAGATAAGTGTATGTATGATTTGAATTCATTTTTGTTAGAAAAATAATGTATGAAAGAGCCATGAAGATCTATAGCAAAAGGTTCATTTTTTTTTTTTTTTAGAAATGTATTTATTTATTTTAGAGAGAGAGAGAGCATGCATGGGGTGGGAGGGGCAGGGAAGAGAGAGAGAAAGAGAATTTTAAGCAGACTCTGCACAGAGTGGAACGTGGGGCTCAATCTCACGACCCTGAGATCATGACCTGAGCAAAAATCAAGAGTCTGTCACTTAACCGACTCAGCCACACAGGCGCCCCCTATAGCAAAGGGTTCTAACAGGATTATTATCATTGATGTAAGATTAAGGGATGCCTTTTATTTTAATTTTTAGTTATTTATATTTCAAAAATCTCCTATAATGAACAGATACTGATTTTTATAGAAAAGAACAGTGGGAATCCTTCATAAACCTCTGCCACAAATCACCAGTTCCAAAGTTCATCATAAGTAATCATTTGTTTCCTCTCCTTTCTCCCCATATTTTCCGACTTCTTGATTTCTCTTTGTGTTTCCTACCAATGATTGTTATCAGCTCCATAATTAAATTTAAACTTTGAGTTTCTCTGGTTTATTTAAACTCGCATGTGTGGGCACACGAAAACCAGTCCAGGGGCTCAGCGCATCATGGCAGAAAGAAGGTGCTGGGCAGGTGCACGGTTACAGAGCTCCCAGGACTCTTGCAGGCTGACCTTTATCTAGTGTTTCATTTGTGCAACAGATCAGTTTAGTAAAAGCAAGAGATAAATAACTAGTTAGCATAAAGGAAGCCAACTGACATAGTCACGAATCCAGCACTTTCATTCCTTAATGACGTCCTCAGGTGGGCTCTCCCAGAAACGTTCTCTCATAATCGTGCTACATTTTGTTTAAAGCAATCCTTCAAAACTCATAATATTCGTATTCACTGAAGTGATATGCAGTAGGCTTAAAATGTAGGTAAATATTAAGATCTGGTGCATGGATAAAATAAATTTGAGACAGCCTATTTCATAATTTAAAATCAATACACGTTATAATCTTACCCCTTAGACTTAAATTAATCATGCCATCAACATTTAACCTCAGTAGCTGCTCAAAGATGGCTAAAAGCTATTTATTAAGTGCTAATCACCTGGATTAAAACCAGATATTTATCATATATGGCATTGTAAATCTATTCACACTTTTGACAGTCGAAAAATAGTTAAGACTATATGGTGCCCGCAGATAGCAGTACATGCAAAACTTGCAGCTGAAAAAAATAGCGAATGGATTTTGTACAGAACAGAATCTTAGAGCCAGCTTTTTAAAGGGGAAAACTACTTAAGTGTTGGAGGGGAAAATAATCAATTTATAATTATGCATGCTAGAAATCAACACTCAGAAAACCAATCTCGGCCTTACAGAAATTCCTAAAATTTTCAGCCAACTTCTAGGAAGTTTATTAAATCACTGTTTTTTACAATAACGCCAGCTGCCACAGCATGATTATAAACATAACCCATAGGAAACACAAACGTTTGACCACTTTAGTAAAACCATAATGGGATAATTTGAAAAGAGATTTCTTGTTCCACTGACTCTGCTGAACTTGAATTAATAACCTAGACGACCACCCGAGAGATGCCCTGTGATATTCTCCCTTTTGATTAGTGCTTCTTTTCTACTTGTCCTGCCCCCCACCCCCCAGACTGTAAGCCTCCTCAGTTAGGGTCTGGGTCGTACACTGCAATATATAGG
>NC_138376.1:128184857-128189888 GCF_054177405.1 Leptonychotes weddellii
ATCAGTTTGTTCTCTAGAGTTAAGAGTCTGTTTCTTGGTTTGCCTCTCTCTCTCTCTCTCTCTTTTACCCCCTTTGCTCATTTGTTTTGTTTGTTAAATTCCACATATGAGTGAAATCATATGGTACTTGTCTTTCTCTGACTTATTTTGCTTAGCATAATACTCTCTAGCTCCATCCATGTTGTTGCAAATGGCAAGATTTCTTTCTTTTTTATGGCTGAATAATACTCCATTATATATATAGACCACATCTTCTTTATCCATCCGTCAGTCGATGGACACCTGGGCTGCTTCCATATCTTGGCTATTGTAAATAATGCTGCAATAAACATAGGGGTGCATGTCTCCCTTCAAATTAGTGTTTTCGTATTCTTTGGGTCAATACCTAGTAGTGTGATTGCTGAATCATAGGGTAGTTCTATTTTTAATTTTTTGAGGAAGTTCCATACTGTTCTCCCAGTGGCTGCCCAGTTTGCATTCTCACCAACAGTGCATGAGGGCTCCCCTCTCCCCACATCCTTGCCAACATCCGTTGTTTCTTGTGTTGATTTTAGCCATTCTGACAGGTGAGGTGACATCTCATTGTAGTTTTGACTTGCATTTCCCTGATGATCAGTGATGTTGAGCATCTCTTCATGTGTCTGTCCACCATCTGGATGTCTTCTTTGGAAAAGTGTCCATTCATGTCTTCTGCCCATTTTTAATTGGATTATTCATTTTTTTGAGTGTTGAGTTTTTTAAGTTCTTTATACATTTTGGATACTAACCCTTTATTGGATATGTCATTTGCAAATATCTTCTTCTCCCATTCTGAAGGTTGCCTTTTTGTTGATTGTTTCCTCCCCTGTGCAGAAGCTTTTAATTTTGATGGAGTCACAGTAGTTTACTTCTGCTCTTGGTTCTCTTGCCTCAGGAGACCTATCTAGAAAAAGTTGCTATGGCTGATGTCAGAGAAATTACTGCCTCTGCTTTCTTCAAGGACTTATATGGTTTCAGGTCGCACAGTTAGGTCTTTAATCCATTTTGAGCTCGATAAATTGTTGAATAAATAAATGCAGTACTGGGAATTATTTTTGAAAAGATCCAGTGTCCCTGTCAGCCTTCAGGCAACTGGTTGTGCACCATCCAGAATATCTTTTTTTTTTTTTTTTTAATAGCTTTCCCATTGCTCCCCTGCAAAGCAGGAGTTTTTTTTTCCCCTCTGAGTTTGCAGCAAGTTTGCTCAAATGAAGAGGAGGATTACACCTGGAAGGCATGCACTTCCTTTTCTACTGCAGAAACCATGACAAACCAACCACCAAACACTGGGGAAGGCTAGTGCCATGGCTTCCAACGTGCTCTCAGAAAAATAAAGCAAGAGCTCAGTTTTACGCATCCTAAGTGTGGTGTTGAGCATGGTACAAACTGTCATAAGCTCAGTGGAAACTCCTGGAAGAAACCCTCGCAGATAGTAAGTGCTCAGTAAATATTGAAAGAGTGAGTAGATGTTGTGGATTTAGACAGCTTGATTTACAACCTGCCTTCCAAACTCCTAGCACGTTTCCCCATCCTTCTCTCTGTTGCTCAGAAATGTTGACCCTGGCTAGAAGGAATGAAGCAGTCAGGGGATCAGGGCTGGGGAGGGGCAAGTGGTTGCTCACAGCTGAAGCTGTGGAGAAAATGTAAGAAGGAGCCAGTGCTCCTGCTCAGTCAGTTCCCAGAATCAAAACGGAGGACACAGGGTGTAACAGCAGGTTCTGAGCCGGTCCACGACCCAGACTAGCGGTGCTTCCACAGTGCTGAGTTAGCCTCTCTCAGGGATGCCCTGACAGTTCCCTACATGCTTCTTCTCACCGTGCCCTTTCCTTCCCTTTGCCCTGTTCAGAACAAAAGTGAGAAGTCATTATCTTGACAGCACAGAGAAACAATGGAAGCCGCTTCAATGATGAAGCATTTAATATTTTAATTACTGATAATTACGATACTGCAAAGGAACATGGAGGATGGCTTTATTTAAATGCAGGAGACAAGTTTAACTTATGCTAATGTGTTTTAGCTTGCCTATAATTTGTAGATTTTTTTTTTTTTTGACAGAGTATAAAGATTCAGTCAGATAACTGACTTGAGTGAGTTGCTGGGTTGTTTCTCTGCTTCGTGATGAGAAGGAACGACATTCTTGAGCTGAAGGCTGGCAGGTGCAGTCATGGGACTAATCTCATGCCTCCAAACTTAATATTTATGCTTTAGAAGATATGTATGTATCCCAGTACGTTCTGATTCACGCATGGTGATCTTTTTCACTGCTGCATAACATTTTTTCATTAACTGGCTTAGTTTAAAAGTCCCATGGGTTTTGAATTCAGAAACGCCTAAGTCAAATCTGTGGTTCTACTACGTAAATGCTCTGTGATTCCTAGAAAGTTATTTAATCTCCCGGTGACTCCAATGCCTCTCTCACAGAATTTTAGGAAGCTGCACCAGACAACATACAGAGCAGCCGGCACATAACAGGTGTTTGGAAATCATAGCTGCCTTCTCCTATAAGTGATTATTTTCAGTAAAATTTAATTTTTGATAGTCATTTAATTTTCAAAAAGTCTGAGTCTTTCCCCCAAAGGGTCACAAACTTGAATTTGATAAAAGCAAGAAACAAACAAAAATTGTTCACAGCAAGAGAATTCAATCTCAAAATATCAGATGATATGACCAAAGTTTAATGAGGTTTTGATTGGGGTAATGTGTACGTAAGAAGTTTGCTTTGGGCAAAGATTATATAATTGTTATATAATTCATACGCACAACCATTAAAAGCACACTTTTCAAACAACCTATGTTTACCCCATCATAATCTTTGTCGAGATCTTCCAATGGCTTCTTTATCGTAGTTATAAATCCTGACCTGGCAAAAGCCACTTTACCTCCATCTTGACCTCAGAACACAGAATGTACCCTTATTTGTATTTGCAGGTACCAACCTGGCGCAGAAACCTTTGTTAATATGTCATCACAAAGGGCTTGGTGCCATTTTGGTGTTTCTTGGAAGACGATCTGTAGCAGCATCCCATCTTGGTATTTTTCAGGGCAATCTACTGTTTTATTTCTTGCAAAAAAATTAATTTCATTTTCATTCACTTTATTTTTTGAACACTGTTGCATATAGGTGTTCGTTACGTTTAAGTACTTCTCTTAAATCTATTGAGTCACAGAGTTGCTCACTGCCTTATGTAGACATTTCTTTCAGTTAGCCTTTTTTCTGTGGATGCTCTCAGAACAATGAACTCTCCAGGCTGGTCTGTCAGTCTCAGGGAAGTGAGACTGCCATGGGCAGCCAACTCCTTGCCCTGGCTCAGAGCCTTCATATTTGCTGTTCCTTCTGCCTGGAATGCTCTTCCTCCAGACGGTCACATGACTTGGGCAGTGGCTTCATTCAGATCTCTGTTCAAAGGTCATCCCAGGAGAGAGGTCCTTTCTTCCATCCATCCAAAACACTATACCCACACCACCCCACCACACACGCCCACCTCATCCCTCACTGGCCCTCACTCTTCAGTTTTGTTTTTTCTTTCTTTTTTCTTTTCATAATACCTATTGAACATTGACAATATATTATAGTTACTTGTTCTGCTGTTTACTGCTTGTCTCCATGCTGTGGGCTCTGGAGAGCGGGGGCTCTATCTCCTTTGTTTCTGGCTGCACCCCAGGGCCTGCAATCAAACGTGTTCACAGAGCAGAGCTCACTGCCTGTGTATCAGTGACTGAGTGAATGAGTCAGAAGCAGAACCTTCTCTTCAAGTTGCTTAGGTTCAGGAAGTGCGATGGGCCAGATAGAGAAAAAGTCATTCCTGCTGGGAGAGCCGTGGTGGAGACCGAGAGAAGCGACGTCCGTGAGGATGGCTGAACAGTCCACGTTCTGTGTTCTTAGCCACGGGTCAAGCTGGTCCCTTCCCCTGAGCTCCTAAGTTTGGGTCCTTCTGGGTTCACACCCACCACAAGGCTGCCACCATTGGTGGCTGACTTAGGGCAGCCCCGGTTGCCTGCCGTCAGGTCACACGTCCCAGTGCACCATCTGACCCACCGGCTGTGGTTACCGCAGGGGAAAGAAGGAACTCCCGGTGTACATGCCCTGTGCGCCCGGCAGGTGGCCAACGCTGAATTGTTCACCTTGCTTAAATCCCAGGCTCAGTTTGTTGAAGTCACCAGCTCAAGGTCAGTCCACTGGGAGGTGGCAGACTCTCAACCCCACTCCCGGCAGGGTCCCCACCTACGGTGTTTGAGTGAATGGGGTTCCTCCTCATCGCCCCAAGAAGAGAGCTCTACCACCACCAGCTGTAAGCAGCCAACAAGGGACCTGAGGCGTGTGGTGGCCAAGTGGCCCTTTCTCATTTCTCAGGGAAAAGTAGTATTTAGTAGCACAAGAAAAGATGAAGTGATTTGAGGGCAGACGTCCTCACTCATGCAAGTGGACCTCAAGCTGTGTGGTCCGCAAGCCCCGATTTAGATCAACAGAAGACACTCCAGCCACATTGTGGTTCCCTGACATTTGAGGAAGGAAACCTGATGCCGGGTGCTCTGGAGCCCACCCCTTACATCCAGCCTAAAGAAGATTCCAGCTGGGTTCCTCAGGCCATCTGGGTGGCCACAGAGTCAAGAGCAACAAACACAAACTGCCCGAGAGGTTGGCCTGAGGCCCGCGGGGAGAACAGGGAGACCACAGATCCGCCTCCGGGTGCCCCTCCGGCTGGCCAGCCCGCTAGCGAGTCAGCTTCTGAGGTCAGTTAGTAACTCTGTCTGTGGGCCCGGTGCCCGGGCACCCCCATGCAGGTGTCCGATGTCCCGGAGACCCACCAGGAGTGGGGGTGCCTCTCCACCCACTGCCACCAGGAAGACCTGCCTGCCAAACACCAAAAGGAACAGAAGCATTAACCATGCCCAACTTTGTATCACTCCTCATCTGTCTTCACAATTTTCTTACTAGGATCTTGCCTTAAAAATTAATATCAAGATCTCAGGAAACAAACTGAGGGTTGCTGGAGTGGGGGGTGGGGTGACTGG
>NC_138376.1:128189988-128235213 GCF_054177405.1 Leptonychotes weddellii
GGAGGGGAAGAATGAAGGGGGGGAAATCGGAGGGGTAGATGAACCATGAGAGACAACAAACTGAGGGTTCTAGAGGGGAGGGGGGTGGGAGGATGGGTTAGCCTGGTGATGGGTATTGAGGAGAGCACGTTCTGCATGGAGCAGTGGGTGTTATACGCAAACAATGAATCATGGAACACTCCATCAAAAACTAATGATGTAATGTATGGGGATTAACATAAC
This sequence comes from Leptonychotes weddellii, assembly GCF_054177405.1. NCBI lineage: Eukaryota > Metazoa > Chordata > Mammalia > Carnivora > Phocidae > Leptonychotes > Leptonychotes weddellii. The sequence continues at coordinate 128,190,211 of NC_138376.1, forward strand.
AATAAAAAATTTAAAAAATATATCAAGAAACTTTTTTTCCTCAGAAATATTAAAATATTATAGTCATAATTTTGATCAGTAACACAATTTCAAAAGTAAAAGGATCCTCAACCTCCTTAGAAATGACGCCATGCACCTCTTCCAATTCCCTGTTATCACAGGATTACAAAGGACCTTTTCCCACTGTGTGAGCCTTTGAGATGTCCTTTCTCCTCACCGTGTTCCCCAGGTTGTATTTTACTCACAGAGCCCATAAAACGTCCCCACCTTCTATTTGCCCTCAAAATAAGCACACTGCTGTAGACTCCTAGGTACTGCCCGCAGGGGCATGCTGGAAGCTGTCCCTCTTTCCTGTGATGCGTCCAGTGTCCCTGCCCCACCGCTGCAGGCCCGCGCGAGCCCCCACGACCGGGTCCCGCGGCCCCGCTGGTCCCACGCACGCTGTGGGCAGCATAGGTCCGCCTGGCGCCTCCGCCTTCGGGCTGGAGACCGGGGTCCCCAGCGGGTCTGCGTCTGAGTGGGCCCCGCAGGGAGTGCCAGAAGCGCGAGGGAACCATGCCCCGCTGCCTGGGAGCCCATGGGGGCCCGGAGGTGACAGGAGGGGACCATGGAGAGGGCACGGAGGGAGTCTTGGAGGGCACACGGAGGGGACCCCAAGGGGGCCTGGAGGGACAAGTGACAGTTGAGGGGAGGAGGCAGGCAGTGGGGACGCAGGGGGACTGACGGGGAGGGAACGCAGGAGCCTGCCGGAGGGCCGGGAGGTGCCCGATGGGAGGGGTGAGGAAGGCGCACTCGGCCTGGCGGGCTGGAGCCAACCGCGCCCCGCGGGGTGGTGGCGCCAGGCGGGCGCTGGCCTGGGTGCGTCCCGACCCCTCCCGGCCACGCCCTGCAGACGCTGGGCAGGCCACGGTCACCGCCCTCCGCCCGTCGGAGGCGACAGACACGCGCTCGGAAAGCAGAGCCGTGCCCCCCCCCGCGTCCCCCCACATCTCCCCAACCCCCACTCCCAGCGTCCCGCCATCCCATCCACCGCGGGGCGGCAGGAGTCGCGCGCGGTGACACCAGACCCCATCCCTCTCTAACCCCACGCAGACACCCCTCTCTAACCCCCGAGATGCACGAGACGCACGTCCTCGCCGCCTCCCCCGAACTGCAACCGCGACTAAACCCAAAGACTCGCAGAAAAAAATTAATTTAGGAACAGATTTTCAGTCTCTAAGACGTGATCGGATCCAAGTACAATAGTATTTCGTGGTCGCTGAAAATTGAGATGATGGTATAATCAAACACACATTACTTATTTTGATACCTGACTTAAAGTCTATTTTCTTTCCAATGCATTTTAAAGATTAATTAGAAAAAGTGGTTGTCCATTAACTCCCACACCGAGGACTGTGGTCCGGGAAGAGCGCAGATCCCTCCACGCAGGGAAGCTCCGTGAGTTCCGCCGCCCACACCCGCCAGGGAAGAGAAAGGATGGAAAGTAGGCTCAGGAAGTGGAGCCCTGGCAAGAGATCCTTCTATCTAGAGAAGATGGTTTGTTCTCAGACACAGTCCTATGCTAGAAATATTGTAACTGGAGACAGCCTCGTTCTTTACGTCCCTGCGCACCTGCTATTATAGACTAGACTCTGCAGCCCCTGCGGAACATAAACACCCAGCAAACCTGCCCAGAAGGATTTCAGTCTGGTGCACGAAAACCATCCAATACCAGCTTGACAGTAAGTTAGCTCTGAAAAATAACAATGTTATCTGGGAATCTTGAGACAAAAATTAAGGAAGATTAAGACATGAAATTCAGGGGCGCCTGGGTGGCTCAGGTCATGATCTCAGGGTCCTGGGATCCCCAGTGTGGGGCTGCCAGCTCAGCAGGGAATCTGCTCAGAGAATATCTCCCTCTGCTCCTTCCCCCCACTCCCATTCTCTCTCTCTCTCAAATAAATAAATAAATCTTTAAATGAAAAAAAAGAAAAGAATTGTGAAATTCAGGTAAAAATATATAAATATGTACAATAAGTATATGCACACATTATATATAAATATATATATATCCCTACATTAACTATTGATAATAAATGTTAATATTCCCATTCTACAGAGAGATTGAAGTTCTGAGGTAAAATGCACAAGACTGCAGACAGAAAAACTACAATTTGAAAATCTGAATGCAGTTTTGTCTGTTCTTTAGAGCTGTTGTCTTCTCCCTAGCCCCGTCAAAGCCTGAACGAAACCTTGAACAGCCCCATAACTAGCATCCTCAGGGAAGCAGGCACGATGGGGCAGGGCACCCACAACCCGCACTGTGCTCACTGCCCCCCAAACTAGGTCAGTTTTCTGCTCGGGGCTGGGTAAGGAGTCCGGCTCCCTCTCACCAACATCTTTCTACTTTAGAACACTTGACATATCTTCAACAAAGAAAAAAGCTTTCACTCTGCAAGGAGACAAAAGGCTTATTTAAGGTTCTTCAACAGTGTTAATGAATTCAAGTCAGTCAATCAGCGAAGTATTTTAACAGGAGCAGATACACCAGATCCTGCCTCCACTGGATTTTGGCCGGGTTAGCGCTCGTCAGAGCCAGGGCAAGGGAGATGAAGGGAAGGAAGGTCACCCAAAGAGAAAAGATATAGAAGGCACAGAGAAGGCCGAGGGCAAGAAACTGTCCTAAGCTTCCTTCCCAGGAGGGTGGGGGCACCCCCAATGTCCCTTGGCATGAGACAGACCCTGTGGAAGCCCCTGCTGCTGTCCGGATCCCACCCACAAGCCATTCTCGTCCCCTGAAGTCACTGCTCCCCCAGTGGAGTTGCCCCAGGCACCCCTGCTGGATGTTCAAGGACCTGATAACCTAAGGGGTTGGGGATTAGTCAGACAAACAGTCACACGGTAAAAGTGCTATGGCCCAGCGTGCAGGGTTGGGGGTTCATATTCTGTATGATCACTCTAAGTGAAATGGTAACTGGGAATTGGAATTCATGGGTTGCAGCCTGCCAGACCTGTGTCCCTCCTGCCTGAAACACTCATGAGCTCCTTCTTTGATGAAATCCTAAGACGAGGTCCTACTGTCCCAGGGGAGGGACACATTTCCGCTGTCAGGAGCAGGACATGGGAAATGTGATGCCTGAAATCAGACAGAGCTCACAAAGCAGCCACAGTGAGGCACCCTTTCCTATCAGGACTGTGATCAAAATCAAGATAAACTAGGAAATCCCTCTTATGAAGACATCCTACTCCAACGCTTTGGAACGGTCATTTTTCCTGATGCTGCCTTTGTGGCAGACCTGATCCCTTCTTACACTGGTGGCTACGTGAAGAGGTTTTCCTTGTTCTCCAGCCAGAGAAAGGTCACCTTTATCTGACATTTGTGGGTGTTGCGTCCCCTCAGCAGGAGCCAGCAGAAGACCCCATTCTTAACTGCAGACCCATAGGGCAACAGCCCCAGAAGAAAGGCCACCCTAGCTGCATTAGCAGGTTAGAACATTCATGGAAGACATCCTACACAGACAATTAGGTCACATGAAACTCTAAATGGAGGGTCTGCTTCCCTGGCAGTGGTAATAAGCTGAAACTCCAGGTCTCATCCCCAAATATTCTAGAAATCTTGCTTAAGAGATGATTTGTTGGGATGCCTGGGTGGCTCAGTTGGTTAAGTGTCTGCCTTCAGCTTAGGTCATGATCCCTGGGTCCTGGGATGGAGTCCTGCATCGGGCTCCCTGCTCGGTGGGGAGCCTGCTTCTCCTTCTGCCTCCTCTGCCTGCCACTCCCCCTGCGTGCTCTCTTTCTCTCTGACATAAATAAATAACATCTTAAAAAAATAAAAAAAGAGGATTTGTTGAGAACTGGAAACTCAGAGTCTTGCATGCAGCTGGGAAACTGGTGAACATTTTGTGGGTCAGAAACACTTTTTCAAACTAGACACATAGAAGTAAAACTTACTGAGTTATAATGAAAACAGAATCACTACTTTATCATATTGTTTGTATTGGTTTTGGTAGTAAATGCTTTGGGGAATAATCTGCAAAGTTTCCTCCAGCTCCAACCTGGTCTCCAGACAGAGTCTCACCCTGCCCCCCGACTCCTCCCTTGCGGGGGAGTCATGCCACCTAAACATCAAAGAAACAAGCAAAAATAGTAACAATTCTTCACAGTAAATAATGAGTAATACTCTCATCTAGAATATGTGCAAAAGCCAGCTTCTCCGGTCCTTTCCAAAACTTCAGGTGGACCTTGGTGCATATATCTGCATGCATGATGTTAGGAAGCCCTGCTGGGTCGTGTAACTGTCACACTGGGCTCTCCGCATGCGCAGGCGACAGGGGAGGCCTGTGTCTTCTCCCAAAGGGGGAAATGCGCTCCCATAAGTTGTCTGTGTGACACGAAAATTCTGTGTCTTAGGGAGTTGGTTCGGCGGCCCAGTCGGCTCTACAGTCCATCCTTCTGTGTGGATCATGAAGAAGAGATGTCCCCTGTCAGTCCTGCTCTGTCCCCCGTCAATCCCGTGCCAGTGAGCTGCACATTCTTACACACTCAGACTGACACAAGTGGGTGATTCTCACAAAATCCAGAAGCTGACTTCAGAGCGTTAATCCTCAGCAGTTTGAACTCATCAGACCTTTAACGTCCATATACATTCTATGCAAACCTCACCTCCAGCTGTGAGAAGGAGCCATAAAAAATACCTTCCTTTTTTCTCTGAAAACCTCCAGGCACCGATCCTGATGGGTAACTAGATGAAATTTTATCTGTATAAAGTAGCCTAATATAACTTTTAAACACAGATTCCTGTCTCTCTGGTAAGAAATCACTGCCTAGGATAGGAATTCACACTTAAATTCACCTTTAATATTTTGTAAGTTTCTGTATACTTAAAAATTTCAGCAATAATTTTTCATTAAAAATCTTTTTCAATGGTTTCTGAGATCCCTATTGACATTTTGTATGCTGTCCTTTTGTACCTCACAAATGTCTTCTCTCTCTCTTCCACTTGTCAAGATGTCATATTGTTTTGCTTTGTTTTTGTTTTTTATTTATAGACCCAAACACACAAACAATTAAAAACACACAAAAAAATCATCCAGTGCCAGGCCAATGGGAAATCAGAGGAGACATCACAGAGCTATCTTTGTCTCATCTTACGATGGAACACCATGGACTTTTAAGAAAATCAATGTATTTTTAGTATCTACAACTGCTGCACTAGGAAAATGTAAGATTTTGTGTTAAAAGAGACATATGTATCTTAAGCCAAATGGGAAATCCTCAGCTCCCGTTGGACACAGCTGTGGAGGTGGGGCCAGTGGAGCGTGCTGCAGGAAGGGACCGGGAGCTTCTCTGGTTCAACCCTCCTGATTCCCTGCCTCCCCAGCTCGCCCCGGGAACCTCAGCGATTTCTCTGTGGTTCGAAACAGCCCAAGGTGTCAGCCTCTCTACTCTTCCTCCAGAGCCCTCCATCCTCAGTGTGGGCCATCCTAGCCAGGAGATGGGAACAGAGTCAGGTAACCCAATTCATCAGCCAAGGCTGACCTGCTTCAGCCTGGGTGAAGGTGGAGGAGTAGGTTCTCAAGAGGCTTTCTGGGAACGTGTGCTGAGACATCTTAGAGTGACAAAATGGTGTCTGCATCCCTTACATATTCTGGGGTACCTCCTCCCACACAATTTAAAATCTGAATGCGGAGGTGGTCACGACTCTTGTGTGCCAGGCACCTTCCCCCACGAGCACCGTCTGACTGGACTGGAAGTAATTCTGCCCACAGTCCAAGACCATATAAATAATCACTTCGTTCTGCTTCTCATATTCATATACCACCTTTCTTCTGTTTCGTTACAGGATTTTCAATTAATAAAAATGAAATTAACTGATGTTCCTTTAGCTTCTAGGCATCTGCATTAAGCAACAAAATTCAAGTTATCTTCACAAGAAACAGGAGTGATTTTTCTCCCGTTTGTGTGGGTTTTGGGGGTCCCTGACCAGGAGCAAGGGGTTGTTTGTCCAGTTTTGACTGTGACTCACCAGCCCCCATGGATTGCTGCATACAAATGCGAAATTATGTCTTTGTTAAGTCCCTAATATTCCCAGGATGGAGAGGTGGGGAGGAAGGGAGGCCAAACCCCCCTCAGATGCTGGATCACATCTGTGGGGCCACCGCAGAGAAATGAGGGAAAGTAGTAGGAAACACTGCATGAAGGCTGGGAGACACCTGGATCCTTCCAGAGCCTTGAGAAAATAGCTGATCCTGGCTTCTAACTCCACGAGGGCCACACCATCCGTGGCCCAGGACATAAGCCTGGCTGCCCAGCTCCGGGGACCCTCAGACTACAGGGCAGGCAGGACCCACCCCACGTGTCCAGGGAGTCACGTGGCAGGTGGGGGCGTGGGTGCCAAGGAATCAGTCACTCCGCCAGCTGACCTGGGCCGGCTGGAGTCCAGAGATGGTTCTTGACTGGCAGCATTCTTTGCCGCACTTGATCCCACGGGCCGTAATCGGCAACGGCAGAGCAGAGCAGCTCTATGGAAGTTCTGATTTCCATTCCAGGCAAGAGGCAGTGAAGATCAGGTGTCAGAGCTGAGGGACCTGAAGTTGTTGTCCTAGGAAAGATGCAGACACAGACAGGTGTGCCCCAGCTAGGAGGTGAGGGTATGCAGGAGGAGGAGACATGGCGGGGGGCTGCCAGAAGCCAAAAGGTTCAAACTTGACGTGAGATTCTGAGGTTGTCTTGCCAAGGTTGGGTCACTCATTGGACCCTCAGTGTCAGACAACCCGTAGACATGCGAGTCATGCAGGCGCCCAGGGGGCCCAGGCTGGAGAGGGACCAGACTGAGCAGTTGAGCCCCCAGATTGCTAGGGAGAAAGCAGGCACAAGGCTGGCCGGGGTTCCGGGGGCTCCTGGGGGTGCGTTCTGGAGAAGTTTAGAGACGTTAGCGCTCGCATGGCCACCACGTAGACCACCTGCAGGCCCTCCCAGTGACTCCGAGAGCACCTGCCCAGGGGAGCCTGTCGGCCACCCTGTCAGCCAGGGCCAGGCAGGCACCATCCCTGGCAGGGGAACGCCCGCCCAGACCCGGCCCAGGCGCGACAAAGGCCGTTCGGCTCTTGGCACAGTGCCAGGCTGGACACCGCACTTGCCGTGACAGTCCCAGCTCTTCGTCATGAGGCAGCAGCCCGAGAGGCGGGATCCCAGGGGCCGCACCGGGAAGGGCCCCCCCACCCAAGCTTTTCCTCCCTTCCCCCCGCGGCTGCAGCCAGAGCCCCATTCTGGTCCGTTCCGTGAACAAACATGGAGAACGCTGCAGAGGGAGCGGCAGGGGCCTCCCAGTCACACATCCGAGTCCAGTTCAACACCCTTTCACAAGCCACAGACTGCGGGCAAGTCTTTACCCTCAAAGCCGAAACGGCCCCCAGGGCACGATGCCCCCATCGCCTGGTGCCAGACGCCCTGCCCTGGCTCTGTCCCACACTGCCCCCCGGACTCACGTCGGGAGAGGGGTGGCTGGACCGGCAAGGCAGTGAGGACGAGCATGGGGGCGGCGGGGGTCTTGCTGGCTGGGCTCTCCCCAGGGAGGTGTGGCCTGGAGGGTCCAGACAAGTACAAACACCTGCAGCCCCCCTGGGTGCAGGAGGCCGTGAGGCTTGGCTCCCTTCTCAGGGCCACAGGCCCCCCTAGAAGCCAGGGCTGCAAAGGGGGTGCAGGCCCACCCAGGGCTCCGAGCGCAAGGGCCAAGAGAGCAGACAGATGCCTCGAAGTCGGTGCCAGAACCACACGTGTGGGCTGCAGACAGAACTCGGAGGAGGGAGCACAGAAGTGGGGGGAAGTTTCCTCAGTCTCAGAGGTTCTAGGATACGCCGGCGGCTAAGCCAGTCATCACAGCGCCAAGTCCGGGTAGCCCACTCCCATACCACCATCCCCAGAGACCTTGAGCTAGAATACTCTCAGCAATTCTGAGATGAAACTTGGCTTCTGAACTCTCATTTTCCTTTGCACTTCTTCCCCAAGTGCCTCAGGATGTCCCCATCAGGAACGGGGCTAGGGCAGGTGTGACTCATCTAGGATGCCCAGGTGTCGGCTCCACTGGCCACAGAGCCCCCAGGAAACCTCGGCGCAGAACCTGGGTCTGGCTTCCCACCCTCCTTCCAGAGACGGCGTCCCTACTCTCGCTTACGGAACCAGCATGAGGGTCTTTCCCAGCCGCTGAGAACATGGGATCAGCCCTTCGAGCTCCAAGACTGTGGATGGATCCTCACTCACATGACATGGCAGCTCTTCTTAGCCACACGGGTCATTCTCTGTATCCCTTTCAAACTGATCCCGGGTTAGCACGACCTGCAATACCAGATGGGTCACTGAGAGAATCATGTCACAGGACAGTGACTGTCCACTGTCATCGGTATCCAGACCCAGGATTAGAAATGGGACTGCTCAGTCCTCAGGAACGTACTGCCTCTGGCAGCTTCTTGGAAGGGCGGGGGGCAGGAAGGGGCAGAGGGGTGTGGAAACTCATCCTTCACAGGAGGACCTACATATTCTCCAGAGCTTGAGAGCCACAAAAACTCCGAACAAGAAAACTGAAGGCCCAGAGAAACGACATACGGTCCGGAAGGAGATGTTCAAGCTTGTTAAGAATGGAACTAGCATGCTTCAGGCAGCCGTTCTGAGACACTGCTGTTCGGACAGCCTCATACGGCCACACAGTTAAAATGGTATGTATTCTTACTTGGTAACCTTTTCCCTTTTATTTATTATCTTTCTACCTTTCCCTGTTTTCAAACATTCCTTCACTTGCTACATCGCAAACTAGGTGGGTTCTATGTCCAACATTTGGCCCAAGTGTTTCATTTGAAAATGTAAGTAAACATTTGCTTCCAGAGGGTATTCTAGAAAATCAGATCGATCCAGGTTACCTCACGGCGTGTGGATAACGTCTAACATAGGAAGTCCCGAGGTTCCTCTGGGTCGTCCACCGATGGCAAGCCTGGCTTCCAACTCTCGTTTTTAAAAGCAGGGCAGTGACCGGAACTGAGACTGGACCTTGTTCAGAAAACGTCCAACAAGCAGGCTGCCTTCCGCCCAGGAGCTAGCCCATGCCTAGAGCTACTCTAATTGTAGCATTCAAGTAATGTCACAAAATAATTTATAACCTCACTGAAACCCTTTTGGGGAAGTAACTGCATGTTAAAATCATACCACCCTAAAAAAAAATCATACCATCCTATTCATCATTTCTGGTAGCTACTGAAACCCCCCATTAATGGAAGGCCTTTTGGTCTAAATGAACTCAACCCAGGAAATGATGAACATGAACTAGCGTTTTCTATGATTTTTTTGACCGCTGTTATTCTTTAAATAAGGTAATTCAGGGTTTTTTTACATAATATTTTTACACTTTTTTATTGGGCCAAATTCATGCACCATGACGTCAGTTCCCCCTGTAAAGTACACAATTCAGTGCTTTTGAGTATATTCACAGGATTGAACCTGTGATCACCACTAATTCCAGAACATTCCCATCAGCCCAAAAGAAATCTCATACCCACTAGTAGTTATTCCACAATACCCTTTTCCCCCAGTCCTGGCAACCACTCCTTTCAAGGTAATTTGTTTTAATTCAGTAAGTATTGCTTCAGGAATAGTCCAGCTACTCTGGATGACACAGGGTACCAAGAAGTGGGTACTTGGGTGGGTTTAGAACTGGGTCCCAGCTCCATGTATGTTACCACCAACCCGTGTGATGTTGGGCAGGACCCTGAAACTCTCTTCCGTCTCCTCGTCTACACGGTGGGCATCACAAGCCACCTGAGCAGAGTTGGTGTGGGAATGAGAGGAGGAAGTATGTGTCAAAGCCCCCGCCACCCAGTAGACACTCAACAACCTTTAAAGAATACAATACACTCCTGCTCTCCAGGGAGGATTAGACAGGATGCCCTGCAGCGGCTGGGTAATTGTGGCATCTGGTGGTGGGGCGGCTTCCCCGAGTCCTGTTCTGTGGGGCAGCCTGGAGTCTGGAGGGAGAATGGGACCAGTGTCTTGGGTTCTGGACTTTGAGGGCCAGAGGAGGTGCTCTCTTCCTCCAGACTCTGAGCTGTGTGGCTCGGAGGGCTGGAGCTTCTGCACCCACCTGGGCAGCAGAGCTGAGGACAAATCTACTCAGGCAGGTGCGAGGAACCGAGGGAGCACCGAGAAGCGCACTCCAGCTTGGCCGCAGCTCCCCAGAAGCCCTCGCTGCCTCTGCACTTGGCAGTTCTGGGAGTCTCTAACTGCCCTTTGCTTTTTAAGCCAGTTTGGGTTGGTGTCAACATGGCTTGGCCAAAAACTACAGTGTCCAGTTACTCAATCACTAATCTAGGTGCTAACACAAAGGGATGTCGTAGATGTGATTAAGGACCCTTGATGGCTGACTTGGTCTCAATCAAAAGGGGGATTAACTGAGTGGACCTGGCCTCATCAGATGAGCCCTGTGAAGAGGGCTCAGACCTCCTCGAGTCACAGACTCCGAAACCCCTTTGTGCAGTGTTCTAGTTCTTCATCTTCCTTCTTGACCCCTACCTTGGACTCAACACTGGCTCATCCAGCCCTGACAACCGTCTCAGCCAATTCCTAGCAATAAATCCCTGCATATGTACACGTGCACAGATTTATCTGAATATCCTCCTTCTGCTTCTTTGGCCGGATCCTGACTGATACAGTGGTTATCTTTCACTCACTACCAGGCACACTCTGTCCGGGTCAACAGCACAACGCAGGCCCCCTTGTCCTGCAGGAGAAGCAGACACACGACAGACCAGCCTTCCGGCCCCATCACGCCCTCCTTGTGCTGCGTCCCGTGACTCTGGGGGCCTCAGGTCATTTGTTCCCTGAAGTCACGCCCAACACTTTCTCTCAACTTCGGTCTCAGCCTGCCGGGAAATAAACAAGGGATCTTTGCCTCATGGAAGGGTCAGGTGGCTGGGACACTGTGTTAAGTGCTGAAGGATACACAAAGGAGGACAGAAGACACAGCGGAGTTCAGACCCTGAGAGTCAGCCCCATTCTGGAGATCAGCATCTCCACAGAAGCCACCTGTAAGGGACACTGACCTGGCTGGTATCAACCAGAAACCAGGCAGCGGGCAGCTTGGCTTCCCTCCTGTGGATCCTGACGTATCTGCTGAGTTACAAAGTGGTCCTAGCCACTCAAGAAGTAAGCACTAAAACCCTTCCCTGCTGTGTCTCTGTGGGTGCCGGCAACGAGCAGTCAAGATGTAGGATGGGCACTGGCCATGTTCCAGCCTAGGACCAGTCCCCCAACCCTCCCCTGATGCCAGGAGCTGGTCAGCTAAGACTCTGACACCCACCAGCACCATGCTGTCACCTCCCCAGGCCCCATGTGCGTTTGTCTCCTCTCTTACTTGGTCCTAACCCTTCGACCCTCCCCTCTTCTACACATTCCCTCTTATGCAGTTTAGATCCATGGCCAGGACGTCCAACGCTGTGGTCCCTGTTACCATATCATCACCTGGCAGAAGCCCTACGCCAAGAGGACCCCAGGTCTGCTTCCTCCTCATCAGCACAGGGGGTCCAGTAGGGCTGAGGTAAAGCCGTGACCGGAGCCTGGTATCAGCCTCTACCTGTGATCGCAACTGAAAAAAACAGTTCCAGGAACCTGCAGCATTTGACGGTGGTTGCTTGTTCACTGTCTGCAAATCTGACTTTTTTCATCCTTCTCGTCCTTCTCTCTCAGTCCATTAGATGATCCCACTTCCCATGTCTGTTTATCCCCATCTGTTTTTCTTCCCTTCCATGAAATTAAAGGAGAGAGTGCTCCTCTTATTCCAGGCTAACCCTGTGGATTGCACTTCTGTTTTCCACCTGCCGGGAGGCTCAGTACCAGCTGCTACCCTGACTCTGGCCACCACACCAGCTCCTGGACCCATGCCCCCCCCTCGGTGTCTGTGACCAATGCCCCTCCCTCAGTGTCTGGGACCCATGCCCCCCCCCCTCGGCGTCTGGGACCCATGCCCCCCCCCAGCGTCTGGGACCCATGCCCCCCCTTGGCATCTGGGACCCATGCCCCTCCCTCGGTGTCTGGGACCGATGCCCCCCCTCAGTGTCTGGGACCAATGCCCCTCCCTTGGAGCGAGGGATGCTCCTCCCTGAGAGTGAGGGACCCTCAAGCTTCTTCACAAGCATCAGCAGCAAGCCTGCCCGACATCCCATGTGTCCTCCAGCCAGCTCCTCATTGCCACCTCCCCGTTACCAGGACTTCACAGAGATGTGTCTAAGCTGGCTGTCTATCACTCTCCAGGTACCATTTGACCCACAGCAGTCTGGCTTCTGTCCCCTCCCTCTGCAGACTCAGCTCTTGTTCCTAAATTTAATGGAGATTTCAAGGCCTCATCTCCCTAGACCTCTTAGGTGACCCCCTTCATTAGCACTGCCTTGGGCCGCTTCAAGGCCGACCCCCCACCCCAGCCTTCCTGTTCACGCTCTGCACTCCCAGCTTCAACTGCTGCTCTAATCCAGCCCTGTCCTCTGAACACCAGCAACCCCCCCAGGGTCCAGCAGGCATCTCCCCTGGGATGCCTCGAAGACAACTCAGGTCCAAGGAGACCAAGCCCAGAGTCCACCCCTGCCGCACAACGACCCCTCTCTGGGGGTGTCATCCAATCAGCTGGGCAAGCTTAGACCTTCTCTGCATCCCCCATCCCCCACACGGAATCCTGCACCAAGGCCAGTTGACTTCACTCTCTATATATCTCAACGCCATCTACTTCCGACCCCTACCAGCATCAGCCTGCTCCGGGCTCTGTCATCTCTTTTCTAGACTCTTCCAACTCTGCTTCTTCCCTCCAATCTACCCTCCAAGCTGCAGCCAGAGTAGGTTTTCCCAGATGGAAATCGGATCCTGTTACAACCACCCTTGGTGCAAAAACCCCCAGGGGCTTCCCTTTGTTTTGAGGCTCAGGATTAAAATGCACTGTGCCAGGTCTCAGGTCTGGCGAAGGCATTTTCTCCCACCTCCCGTCACATCACCATCCCATGGGCCTGTGCCCCAGCCACACCGGCCTCAGCCGGATCCACACTCGCCGTCCTACGTCTCAGCGGGAATTTGCATGTGCTGTTCCCCTGCCTGGAACCTTGTTCCCTCCTCTGTTCATCCTTCAGATTTCACTCAAGCACCCCTTCCTCCGAGAAACCTTTCCTGACCGCTCCAGCTCAGCTCCAGGAATCCCTCCGCCCTTGACATGCTCCCTGGCGACATGTTTATTCACACCTGCCCCTGCCCCAGGACGAGCCCTTCTTGCTCACAGCTGACTCCCAGCTCCTGGCATGGTGCAAGGCCTGGAGGAGGCGCTCCATGAAGATCTGTCCAAGGAATGTATCAATTAACACAAGTGATTAACACTATCCAGTTTTCAGTGACAGAAACATGGTCACGAAGGATATTCCAAGTAAGTTATGTTTTGCCATGATCAGTGCATGGAACAAAGCCTCAAATTTGAATGGAATAAAGAGATATACCATATTTATAGAGAATCAGCATCCCCCTGACTCCCCTGAATAAATGTTGTGTAAATCCGTCGGGAGATACCAAATTATCAGCTGCCCACATTGGGGTTGAGCATTAGCATCTGACAAAGGTCTCCTTCCAGTGTTGGTTGGGATGGCACTAGACCCAGACCACGCTCCAGGTGGTGAAATTTCAAGGCTGGAAGAAAAGGAGAGGAAGTGTGATGGGAAGGATGAGCTCCAGGCTGGAAGATGTCACTCTAGACCGAGCCGCCCCACGTGTGCTCCGGGGCCCCCATTCCTTTCTCTGTGAGCTGCAGAATGGGCTAGATGCTCTTCATGGGAGGAAAAGATGAACTTGGAGTGGAGACTGAGGCTGGGCTTTCTGAAGGAGGTGGACCTCGAGCAGAGTCCAAGGTGCAGGTAGGCGGGACAAGAGAGAGGACAGAATTCCAGGAGAGAAGGCCAGCAGATGCCAGTGCTCAGTATCTGGATCAGAAGGGCAGCAGCTTTATTCCTTGTGCCTTCATTCCATCCGTGAATCAACAAATACTGGAGAAGTAGCCACGTAGCACCCGGGACTGCGCGGGGCCCTGGGGACATGCAAGTGATGACAGCCCAACAGGCTGCCTCTGGGGGCACAAAACCCTGCCACGAGGCCACGAGGCTGGGGCACCTGAGGTGTGCAGTCCTGGGACATGGTGTCCCGCACAGCTCTGGGGTACCAGCTCTGGGCGAGGGCAGCACCGTGCGCAAACCGCCTGGCAGAGAATGGCTGTCATCACACATGAGATCGTGCTGTGGGATGGAAGACCCGGGACTGAGCTGAGAAGCCCAGGAGGTCAACACCGAACCGGCAAACACAATGAGATACCACTTCACCCCGACCAGGATGGCTAGGATTTAAAATAAAGAAAGAAAATGGAAAGGTTGGTGGGGACGTCCAGAACTGGACGCTCTCTGCACTGCTTGGTGGGAGCATAAAATGGCACAGACGCCGTGGGAAACGGTACGGTGGCTCTTCAAGAAAGTAAACATACAATTACAATGTGACGCAGCGATGCCCCTCTGGTTACACACCCCAAAGGAGCGAAAGCAGGGACTGGAACAAGAAGGGGGTTCAAGTCACACTGCAGGTCTGAACATTCGGTTCACCAAACACTTGAGAGTTAGCATTGGTATTTTACTACAGTCAAGATTAGAGAGAAGCACTCAACGCATTCAGAACTCAGGTGCCGAGAAAGAGACTGTGGATTTGCCCTTGAAATTTTGGTTCACTCTTTGTTCAAGTTCATGTTCTGTGAACATTGGTGAAGTTGGTGCTAAGTGCTCAGCGTTGTACCCGCAGGAATAAGAGACAAAGCCTTGTGTGCAATTAGCTCCCAACCTCAGGGCCTGTCTAGCCCTGGGCTGCTCCGTACTCTCCCTCTCCTGCAGATCAGAGGCAGCTGGGCGCGCGGAGGGACGGGTGTCTCTGGAGGAAAGAACAGCACGTGCAAAGGCCAGAACCCCAGCAGAACACGATGACCTTGGGGAAGCCATGGGGCTGGTACCTCAACTTCCCTGCACGGTCCTCAAAGACACCTCAAGAAACTCCATCAAATTCTTATGACGGGGGCGCCTGGGTGGCTCAGTTGGTTGAGCGACTGCCTTCGGCTCAGGTCATGATCCCAGGGTCCTGGGATCGAGCCCTGCATCGGGCTCCCTGCTCCACGGGAAGCCTGCTTCTCGCTCTCCCACTCCCACTGCTTGTGTTCCCTCTCTCGCTGTGTCTCTCTCTGTCAAATAAATAAATAAAATCTTAAAAAAAAAAAAAATTCTTATGACGGTACTCTTTTATGTCCCTTCCTTCCCAGGACAGGTCTAAGGTCTGCAGCACAGCTCAGGGGACTTCCACACCCCACTTCTGGCTCACCTCTTCCGCCTTCTCCTGCTGTCTGTTCTACGAATTATGTTTCGGTCGTGCAGCAAAGCTCACCTGTTCCCTGCTTTTTCTGTGCCATTGGCCCTGCCATTTCTCAGGCCTGAGGAAATGCCCTTCCTTCCTCTTCTGTGTGGTGAAGTTCACTTGTCCTTCAAGGCCTAGATCAGATCTTACCTCCTCCAGGAAACCCACCACCCTCCCCAGCCCAGCATTCTGTCTCTAGCGAGACTCCGGCTATGGAGCCTAAAGTTACATGCTCTGTTCCCCTGTCAGTCTGCCTCCTTCACTTGTGCCAGAGCCTGGGAGAACCCCACCGTACCCTTTCTACCTCAGCACACACTACCCCACACCCAGCACCCGGGAGACGGCTAACATTCTTCAAATGTCTTCTGTAGTGTTGCTTTTTTGGTTTTCAGAGCCCAGTGTTATGTCAACTCAGTCAACGGTTTCTTCTGTGACTCTGAATGACTGATACAAGAGGACAGAGCCTAGGATTTATTCTGCGCCACCCAGGGTCCCCGCTGGTGCTGGCTGTGGTCTAGGCGCCCTGCCCCCCTCTGCCGCTGTCCCTTATCTGGGGCTGGTTCCCAAGACTCCCTGTGATATTTTAAAAATAAGCTCCTTCTTTGCTTCTGAGTTGGCTCCTGTTGTTGGCAAACAAGAACCTTGGAATGAATGAAAACATGTGACATCTGTGGCTGTCCACGGATTTTCCAGGCTGGTAGAGCCTTTCCTAGTTTGACAGGACTGGCTCAGTGAAAAGGACGCTTCTAAGAAAGTCCAGAAGCTCCCTTCGCATGCCAGACTCTACCACTGACTTGCTAATGTGGCCTCGAATGAGCCATTTTGACGCCTACCTTCCCCACAAGGATGTTGTTGGGATTAATGCGTTAATAGTGCAAGTACTTTGCGTGCCTTTCGGCAACGAGCCCCAGGGATGCTTTATACCATAGCTGTGCAGTAAACTATGAAGACATTCCTTAAGAACCATCGTGTTTATCTCAAACTGGAAATGAGAAATGGATTAACAATGACAAATTTTCCCTCCCAGAGGTGGTCCAGACTTCCTGAGCCTGAGAAATTGATAAGAAAGTAGACACATAAAAATGTAAATGAGCCTTATTTTCTTCCAACCCAATTTTCAATAGGTTGGCTGACCACATAAGACCTCTCCGACTTCTGCCCACTTCCAGTCCCGGGTCTGTGTGGGTTCCAGAGCAGACACTCCTGCCTGAGCGCAAAATGGGAGTCCAGGTGCCCCTCAGTCCCTGCTCCTCCGAGTTTCCCCCGCTCCCCTTCCCCTTTCCCCTTGCTCTCCTTCCCCCCTTCCCTCCTCCTTCTCTCCTCCTCCCCCAGCACCCATCATGGGTGCCTCGAATCAGACTGGGTGTGCCGGAGCTGGTTGGTGTTGTCTGTAGCCCAGGACCCACCTTTCACCAAGAGCGGAGCATTGGGAGACGTGGATGGTTTATTTTGCTTGGCGGGAATTTCCTTTGGGGCCATTCTGGAGCCGATCCTTCCCCGGCCCCCAATACTATTTACTCACCCCTCTCCCCAACAATGACTTCCAGTCATTAACATCTAAGAAAGGCAGATGTGCGCCTAAGTACAGCAGTGGGTATGACTGGCCCAGTTGGAGAGCTGCCTCCGCAGGCACACACCTCACACGTTATGGAACAGGATGCAGGACTCGGGGCCTCAGGCAGCTTGGTGGGTCCCCCACGTACATATCTGCATTTCCAGCACACTCGAGAACAGACTCCCCTTCGTGACTAAGTCCCCATTCCTACCCGTAAAAGAAGTTTAAACCACTCCTCTTTTTGTTTTGTTTTGTTTTTGTTTTTTTTACAAATTATATACAAAGAAAGGACCAATATACTAACAGATAACGTGTATTATAAACTAGGCACTAAAATCAGAAATTCAATGAGGGTAATATAAAAACAACTATTTAGAAATATTCTCAGACTTTCTTCTCACTCCCCAGTGAGGACTCTTAAGTACCCCTGGCGTGGGAGCCTCCCACTTTGGAAGCTGCCCTTCCAGAACTTAATTGGAGGACTATCTGTCTACATTCTTTCTTAGTAAGGAAGTCAAATTTCAGTTCTATTTGTTTAAAACTGCCATGTTTTATTCATATTTGTAGAGTTGGCATCTCAGCACGGTACTTTGCAAACAATAGGTATCAGTCAATTAACTGAAGGACTTTGAATAGCTGCATCTCCTATTTACTTTTGGGTCTCAATTTCCTTTTGGATTGTTACCATTACAAAACCCAGTGTCATCGTGTTTTCTAGCTCACTAGCGGCAATCAATGCACCGACTATAGAGCAGAGAACAGGGCGGGCCCTCCAAAGAGCCTCTGGTGCCCATTCTTCCCTGTCCACTGCCCCCGGAGCCTCAGACCAGCCAACCTGCTGGCCCAGGCTGGTTGCTCTTACCTGCTGACTTCCAAGTGTCCTTGGTGGACCTCAGGCCAGCCTGAGCTCAGGGACCAGCTCCTCCTCCTTGCTAATCCCAAGCAGAGGGCCCTTAGATTAGCCCTGGCCAGGTGAGGTGGCCCTTGCTGCCCGTCTTTGAACTGCACAAGACTTTGATGGGAAGGCCTGCGCCTCCCATCTGAACATGGATGGCCCGAGGTGTCCCTCCTGCAGGTAGACAGCTGCTGAGGTCTACTTAGCGCTCTGTGTGGAGGAAGATGGCCCAGCAGGCAGAAATCTGCTCTTATGGGGCTTCTCTGCCCAAGAGAGCTGCAGAGTTCTTGCGTGAGAGGAAGTATTCAGTCAAAAGCTTTGAAGACTTCCTACCTCAGTCGTGGAAGCCCACACAGAAATGGGGGCCACAAGGTCAAAGTACTCTGGAATGCTGAGCCCCCCACATGGAGAACAGTTGTCCTAGAAAGTCCCCCAGACCTGTGATGGACTTTATGAGAATGAGAAATAAACTTCTGTTAAACTATTGGGGAAAAAAAAAAGCTTTGAAGAAATGACTCGGGCCTCACGGGCTGCCAGGGAACCAGGGAGTCACGGAGCCACACCATCTTACTCTTTCAGTGGCCACAGCAGAGCAGGTCTCCAGGGAACGTTTGTCCAGGGAAGGTGCAAGTGGCTACATCCTTGTTTATTTTCATGTGAAGGTAATTAAAACACAATACAAAAAATACTTTAACTATGAATATAATGAAAATTATGCCAAGAGTTCTTCATCTCTGTTGTGAATTTGCTCATCCTGAATTTCTAAGTGATAACGCTACTCTACTGAGTTCCTCACCTCCATGTAGCTACTTTAGAGAAAGTTTGGTAAGAAAGAAAAAGAACAATGTATGCACAATTTAAAAAAGATTTTATGGATGTGCTTAAGAAAGTGAACTTGTATAATATAACAATGGTCCTTTTCCCCCTGAAATTATATATACTTGATAGCTTAATCTAAACAAAATCTGAGTGTGCTTCTCTTTGACATATTAAAAACTTGAAAGATAACATTACACATTTTTTAAAATGTTAAAATTGTCACAATCAATCAAGCAGACAAAAGCCAGGTAATTCAGAGGGAGAGATGACAACGTTGATCCCTCTATTTTCAACCAGTCTGGTGATGTAACTGCATGACTTCCATTAAATGAACCACTTTAGAGCCACCAATGTACCCATTAGAACCCCTGTAATTACCGTTATGAGGGGCTTGGCAGTTAAATCTTTGCATATGCTAAAGAATGTAAGCATTCATATTTAAATCCAACTTGCATGCAGCCCCAGAAACATCCACCTACTTTAACTCTTGGAGTTAAAATGAGTAACAGACAGAATGCGAGTTTGCTTTGGAAATTCATCAAGGCCTCCTCGTGGGGAACGGTATGGGACAGTTGCTGGTTTTAACTCCGGCGACGTTAGCTCAGATGTATCCAGCATTCACTATGAGCCAAGGGCTTCGCTAAGCACTCTGCCCGTTCATTTCTCTTTATCCTCGTCACCATCTTACAGACCACAGAGAGGTGAAGTGAGTTGCCTGGGGGCACACAGCAAGCTCGCCAAGGAAGAGGCCAGACTCAAGCTTCTGAGGTCAGACGCTGTAACCTGCAGTGAGAATGTCCACCTTCTCCTGTTTTCCCTCATCCCACTTACGAGCCTCACACTAAGCCCACACAGTTCATTCTACTTCTCTGAAGCTGGATTGCTTTCTCAAACTGGGTCACGTCTGTCTCACCAACCTCAAAGGTTGCTGGGAAGATTGGAGAGATTTTTGAAAATGGAGCCGGGGCATAATGATACAGGTTCTTCCTGGAGGCGGAGGAGGGCGTGGTACCCACACATCCCTGAGTGTCCACTGCACCAGCCCCTGTGAACACACAGGAAGGGCCGGGGTCCACGCCCCCCAGGCACACGTGAAAACACGCGACCCCACAGAGTCTCTACAGAACCCCGTGCTGAACGAGGTGGGGGCAGCATGCACTGAAGGAGTTTGGGGGCGGCGGGGAGAGATCACGGAGCTCAAGGGTGGCTCCGAAAAGATGAAGAGGATTCTGAGAAAGAATGGAAGTCCCTCTAGGGCATTTCCGACCTGGATGTGAAGAGCCAAGATTCCCATCAGAGAAGGCAACTGGATTGGCCAAGAGGAGGGGAGGATCTCTCTGCAGGAATGGTTGAGAGGTGGGGGGAGTTCGCAGGACATCAGGGCGTGAAGAGACACCGAGAGGGAGCCGTGAACTCCCTGGGACCCGAAGGGCGGTCACAGAAGGATTTGGCAGGGGGGTGGATGGTCAAGTCGGTGCTTGGAGAAACCTGTCTTGGCAACATGGAGCACTGCAGGTGAAGAGGTCCCACCACGAGGGATAGTGAGGACCGATACCCGGAGTGGTAGAGATTGCAGAGGCCGGTCAGGGAAGGTCCCAGGCCACCAGGGCGGGCGGCTTCCAGAAGGTGGAGTGTTGGGTGGGAAGCAGAGGGATGCTCGTGTGGGACATGACACAGGAGGGGACAAAGCTGAGTTTCCCCAACTAAGTCATTCTGCTGGAAAAAGCCAATAGGCCTTTTGTATTGGAGCCTGGAGGGCTAGAAGGGGTCAGAGTTTGAGCCATGGACTTGAAAGTCATTCATCCCAAGGTCACAGGCAAGGTCAGAGGGCCTCCGAGCACTGAAAGGATGGGAGCAGAATGGAGGCTGGGGACAGCTGAGCCCTCTGAGTCCAGGTGCAAGTGCGGTGAGCAGCACAGGGCCGGGGGAGGCCTTCCTATGCAAGCTTATCGTTACGAGCTCAGGAGAAGCGGGTTGTGTAATATGCAAATTGCTAAGCAGTGAAACCTTACAGGGAGCAGCTAAGGTATTCCAAGTCACTCCATTTTCCATTTACAAAAATGAACATAAGATATCTAACGCCCTCTAATTGAACCGGAGTTTGGAAATGTCATGAGTTACCATAAGGCTAGAATTTGAAGTTCTTGATTTAAAGTTAACTTAAAAGTTCATTATGTTTTCAAACCAGAAGGCAGGACAGGAATAACCTTCAGTTTGACCCATAAACTTCATTCTCTTTCACTGTAATACCCAATTCTTGGTTTTGCTCTTTAATCATAATTTAAGGCGGTTGAGAAGAATTACATTACAGAAATAACAGTGTGATATCACAAACCTGCCTCAGTAGGCAGAGCAGGGAGCCCCAAACTTCAGTATAAAAATTGCCAGGGAACTTACTAAATTGTTGACTCCTCAGACACACTTTTTGACAGACTGCTCTATATCCTCAGCTCTATATTTATGGAAATGTTAACTGTTATGTTTATTAACATCAGGACAACTTATCAAAGAGTTACCTAAAATGAACAGATGATCTTATTCTGCACCTAACGACTCCTGCAGATTTTAAGCATTCTTGTGATTTCCTCGGGGGGCTGTGCTGTCTCTTTGAGTCTCCCTGTGATCCGCTGTAAACAAAGCCTCTTTCGGAGATGAGAGCAGGTAACGAGAAATGGAAATGGTTTAAATATCAGGAATCCCATTTTCAGAGTTCCCTGTGGACCTGAGACACAAAGTGGGAGGTGCAGATGTGAACATCGCCCGATGCAGAGTTAGCAACAAAGCCTGAGACTTAAAATTTCACCACAGAGGGCAGTCCAGTCTGGACCAAAAGAAAGAAAATAAAAACAAAGTAGCATCTTATGTGTTTTCTACGACTTACGCTGAAATGACCAAGGTCAAGTTTGTGATGACCATACCAGCGCAATTATAAGTGAGGACACCTTACAGCAGGGTTTTTATAAACCACATTCTCAGAAAGAAAAAAAAAAAAAAAGGATAAAATGTGAGTGGATATGAGAAAGGATTCAGAAGAAATAACAATCAGGATTAGGAAAACCAGAATGCTGAATTAGGAGAAGCCAGTGTTCGCCCCCGAGCATCCCAAAACATTCATACCACGCCCGTGTGGTTAATTGTACCCAGTTTGAAAGCAGGAAAACATACCAGGAAATGACACATCTTGAACCGCTTTCACTCACATCGTTGCTGAGGCAGTCCATTTAACCCACTTATTTGGAGAAGTAGTGCTGGTGGCTCATCGGAACCGCCAGGATCCAGGAATACGTTTAGAACAGCTCTGCTCGGTTCGACAGGGATGCATTTCTCCTTCAGACTTAAGGCCTGCTTGTGGGACATTATTTATGTGCTGTTAACCCTCATAAGGAAAGTATTAATGCTTTCTGGAATCAACTGGACATCAAGCATTAAATTGTATCATTTGATATACAACTTCCTAGGGTGCATAAATCTGCCAACATCTGCTAAACATGTAAATGATTTATTATATTCTTTGCTATGTTTAATAAATGACTGTAAATTTGACCAATGACTAGGTATGAGACTTCCAAACTTTTATTAGCTAAAAAGGAATGTCTCAAAGCAAAAAAAAAAAAAAAAAATCCCCCTACAGCTGTCTGGAGAATATAGCAATTCTAATAGTGAGTAAAGAAATTGGAAGAGGTATCTGAATTTGGGGAATAAATATGCAAGAGCTTTGATACTTTAGGGCAATTTCCAGAATGCGTGATAGCCCATAATCAATCTTTGTCATCTTTCGGTGAGGCTTATGGGATCGAACAGAAATCAGGTTCCTTGTTGATGTCCTGAAGCAGATCAGACTTGGCAAAGTAAACACCATCATTTCACTCCGAGGCCAGGGGAAAGCCGCGCCCTGTGGGACAGGGGTCCCGAGCTCTACCCTATGCTTTCAGGCCTCAGAAGTGCTGCCAAATCTTGAGAGAAGCCTATGATTATCATTCCCTCGCCCTCCATCAGAAGTACTGAGTGATGCGGTTACAGGGAGCACACAAAGTTGTGTCAACCTGAGGAAAGTGTCCTTACAAGGGGAATCTGCCCACGGGCCAGTTGCTCTGTCCGCAAGCACACAGACACGCACAGCTCTGGTGGAGCCGTCCCCAGCGTCCGGGCAAGCGTGAGCTGGGCGGGGACAGGACGGAAGTCGGGGTTGGCAACTGCTCTGCTCCTTTGGGCACACGGGTGACACTTTTCTCCGGGTGTCCCTCCTCTGTGTTCACACTGCACTGTCGACGCACCGGCCTGTGGGACCTAGTTCCAGTTCAAAGACCAGGCACAGAAAAGTGCCTGAGGAACTCCTAGGAGACTTGTTCCTCCTTTAAGCGGTTTGTGGAAGGAGGAAATGTGAGCAACTGAGATGAACAATTTGGAAACCAAAGAAAAGCAAAAATGGATGAGAAATGAAATGAATGCCACAAACCCCATGGGAGTCAAGCAGAACTATGCATTCCCTCCTGCCTCCATTCCCAGGGAAGAAAACCCTGCTGCCTAAAATCTCGGTCCCATTATTTTGAGATACTGCAGGCCCTCCCAACACAGTGCTAAGTTTTGTTTTGTTTTGTTTGTTTGTTTTAGGTGTAGTAAGTGGCGTTTCTACTACGGAATGAAGTTCCCAGCCCGGTATCAGCTGGAAATGCCGTGGCTGGAGTCGCTGGCCTGTGGGTAGGATGGGCGGCCCAGCACACACATCCGGGAGGATGGGCAGCCCAGCACACACATCCGGGCACCTCTCTTTTCAAGATGGCAGAGGATGTGCCAACTCCAGTGAGCCTGGTTTTGACAGGATCTCCCCAAATAGGCAATTATTTTCTTATTCTACCATAGAAATATAATCACTGCAGATACGTTACGTTAATTTCCTGGCCTTCAGGATTTACACACAAGCAAGAAAACCTCATGGCTGCCAAAGCTCTCAGCAACAACTAGGATTATTCTAGAAAGCCTCATGCCTTAAGTGAACACAGTAGCTGTAAGTAAGCTGACCCAAGTGGCTCAAAGTATTGAAGGTTGACGGCTTCTGATGTATTACGTATGTGCTTATAACCGTCAGGAACATGTCTCCAGCCTTGTTATAATACACAGTCCAAACAACACGATAGCACAAAAGTATCGCAAAATCGCCGCCTTATATAAAAACCATCCAGATTTTTAAAAAAGAAAAGAAAAAGCATCTATGGAAAGTCATGAACAAGTTAGTAAAGCACATAAAAAACAGGGAGGAAGATACAGTTGTGATCATACCTGGGGGCTAGAATCTTAAACACATTTTAAAACAGTCGAATGCAATTGGCTGACTTCTTCAAATACACAAGCTTGCCTCTGACATCACTTCGGCTCATGCGTGTCTTGCTTTGAAGCAAACCAACTCCTGGATGGTAAGCTCATGGGTTTTTTTTTGGGAGGGGAGGTGGGAGAGAGTACTGGCAGCAGTTAAGAAAAAAAGAACACAGATTTTTTTAATTTATCAAGGAAATGAGAACAAAGTTAGCTTAAATCTAAACCGTTGAGATGTGAATTGCCCTATTTTTTGAACCTAGACAAATTTGCCTGAATCTCAGTCCTGATTTCAGTGGGTCTTTTGGTTACAAGTTACTGTGTTCAATCCAAATTTGTCTTTCGGTGGTACAGGTCAAATTTGCTAAAGTCTCATGGACTTGTCAGGAGAGACACACGGTGCCAATTAGCAAAGTAATTCTCCTTATTGATCCCATCAGCCAACAACATTATTGCCTGGTAGCGTATCCACTTACATATGATAGCTTTACTATTCATTTTTTCTCAGGTAGAAGCTTGGGAAGTAAATGTATCACATGGAGAAATCTACCTGCAGGACTAGCTCATGCATTCCTGCCCCGACTCATTCATTTGACATCTATTTACTGAGCACCTCCCGTGTGCCAGGACCCGTTCTGTGCTTTGGGAACAGCTAGCAGACGGGGCCACATTCCCTGTCTCCCCAGCAGCTTCCATCTGGGCTAACTGGGTGGTGTGTCCATGGGAGGTGGGGCATCGGGATCGGCTGTGTGTGCTGGGGAGGAGGGGGCCTGCCATGTAAATCGGGTCATGAGGGAAGGTCTTCCAGAGACGGTGGCCTCTGAACAAAGGCCCTAAGGATGTGGCGGGTGAGAAGCATGCCGGTGTGCTCAAGGGCAGCAAGGAGACTGGGAGGCTGGAGGGGGAGGAGATGAGATCACGGGGAAGGGGGGGGCAGTGAGGTTCATCTGGAGGACCTTTGTAGGATCTTGGCCTTTCCTCTGCCTGAGATGGGTCTTGAGCGGAGGAGTGACCCAGCCTGGCTTAACTTCTAAGGCCACCCCTGGCTGCACTGAGAATAGACGGTAGGGGTCAAGGTCAGTGGGACCATAGGCAAGTCCCTGAACTTCTCCAAGCCCCACCTTCCTCTTCTGTACAAGGATGATGATGATGCTGGTGCCTCCTCATGGCTTTCTTGTGATGGCTGCATGACATAACGCAGGGAGGGCATTCGACCTCGTGTCTGCCATGGAGTAAAAGCTCAATAAATCTGTTGGTTATCACGACGTTTGCTGACTGCTATCGGCAACCTGATTCAGTAAGTGCCCAGGAAATTTACCCTAAATACCCAACGCCGAGAATCATCCTGTAACACTTCCGTGGTAACACATCTTGCAAATCTGAAAACGGGGAGCAAGGCCATGGGATGCTCACCAGGAAACCCCACACAGATGAGTGTGGGGTGTCCCTGCCTGGGTCCACCTCAGACCTCCGGTAGAAGTCCCAAGCATTCTTTCCTTGAGTCTACACAAGCTAACTCCCTAAGGCATTGTGGTTGGCAGAATAACGGCCCCCTGAAGATGTCCTGGTCCCCATCCCCGGCACCGTACCTCCGTGACCTCACATGGCAAGGAGGAGTGAAGCCAGCAGGTGGACTGAAGACTGATGCTCAGCTGACATTAGGATCGGCAGAGCGGTCTGCATTGTCCAGGTGGGCCCAGTGCAGTCCCCAGGGTCCTCGTACGTGGGAGAAGGAGGCTCAAGAGCATCTGTGATGGGGAAAGACTCAACCAGCCGTGGCTCATCACTCGCTTTGAAGGTGGAAGAAGGGCCAGGAGTCCCAGTAGGCAGGCGTCTCTGGGCCTGGGAAAAGCAAGGGAGCAGATTGTCCCCAGAGCCTCCAGAAGGAACGCAGTCCTTCAGACACCTGGATTTTATCCAGTGAGACCCGTTTCAGACTTCTGACCTTCTGACTGCAGGATGACAAATGTATGTTGTTTAAGCCGCTATGTTAGTGGGAATTTATTAGGATAGCCCCAGGGAATCAACACAAGAGCCATTGTTTCTATCCCCTCCACGAGGTTACCAGAACACTATGTCATGACCTATGCAAAGATCTTTTTTATTTTAATGCTGAAGTCATAATCTACGTTGTTTCTACTGCTATAATTTCATGGCTATTGTTCCATCGCACGGTAATCCCAGCCCGTCCGACAGGAACGGGTCCCCAGTGGGCACTAACATTTTGTTGCAGACCCACTGGATGTATTTAAATGTTTTATAGAAAGGGAACCACATTTGGAACCAGTAGAAAGATGTTTTGAGAGAATCCTTGTGTATAAGGCCGCAGCCTGTGAAAAAGCATGGCTCTAGTCTACTGTGCAGATCTTTAAAGCCACCTTTCTCTGCTCACTGTGGTATCACCCAACCCATGTCTGGGGTCACTGGAATCAGGGATCACGGTTTATATGCCTCTGAAGCCCAGGCAAATGCTGAAGATGAGGGGAGCACGTGAGGGCCAGGCCCCTGGGAACAAGGATCCCTTCCACAAAGAAACGTGTTCTGTCCGCTGTTCTTGAAACTTGTGTTCGGTGCTTTCTGATTTTGATAAAAACATGCTCGGTCCATCCCCTGCCTCATCAAAACCAGCTCAATGTCTTTCAGATTCCACCGCTAGAGAGCCAAGAGCCTGGTGCCCGGGAGCTAACAACAGCAAGTCGAGGGTCTGAGGAGAGGTGTCCGGGATGCCTGAAGGGTGGGTTCCTACAGAAGTCAAGCCAGCTGTGGCCAGAGCCTCTGATTTGTCATGAGAGTCTAGAAGGCTAGGTACTTACATAAAGTGTCGGCTTGTAACCGTTGTCAACTAAGAGTGACTGGGCCAGATCTGCCCAGCTGTGGGGCCTGTCAGGGGTTCCTGACCATGGTAGGGCTGGACCTTCTCTGATACGCAAAGGACACCAGCGGTGCCCTCCTTCTGCTGGATCTGCCTGTCCCCTGGCAGGCTGAGCACACATCTGGGTGAATGTCATGATGGTGGTGTGCCACTGAGGAGGATGGGGAGCAGTGGGAGGTAGGGGTGTGGTGTAACCCCCCTGCCCGGGCACACAGAGACCTCCAGAAGTGATTCCTCCCTCGACTTCCAGCCAGTTAAGCCTCTCCCACTGGTCCTGGCACACCCATGCCAATGGCCAAACGCACAGAATTAAGCAACCAAAACTCAGGCCCAGAAGAATCCTTCAGCCCCGCCACGGGTTGAATTGTGTCTCCTAAAATCCATATGTTCGAGTTTTAGCCTCCAGTACCAAGAATGTAGCCTTATTTGGAAAGAGATGTAATTTTTTTTTTTTTTAAAGATTTTATTTATTTATCTGACAGAGAGAGACCCAGCGAGAGAGGGAACACAAGCACGGGGAGCGGGAGAGGGAGAAGCAGGCTTCCCGCCGAGCAGGGAGCCCGATGCGGGGCTCGATCCCAGGACCCCGGGATTGTGACCTGAGCCGAAGGCAGACGCCCAACGACTGAGCCACCCAGGTGCCCCGGAAAGAGATGTAATTAAGATGAGGTCCAACTGGAGAGGGGGGCGGCCCTAATCCAATATGACTGGGGTGCTTATAAAAAGGGGAAATTCGGACACAGGGAGAACACTGTGATGGGGCCAGTGCTTCCAGAAGCCCAGGGATGCCAAGGATTGCCAGCAACCCCCAGAAGCCAAAGGAGTGGCCTGGAACAGACTCTCCTTCCCAGTCCCAGGAAAAGCCCACCATGCCCACCCTGGAATCTCAGACTTCCGGGTTATAGAGCTGGGAGAGAATCAATTTCTGTTGTTTGACCCTGGATCTGTGATATTTGGTGACGGCCCCAGCAGACTACCACTGGCCTCGTTCACCATCCACCGCTGACCCCCACTAACTGCTCAGCTTCAGGACCAGGCTTCTTCCTTTCCTGGCCCCTGTGGGGTTTCAGAATCTGCATGTCCGCTGTTTGCCTCGATTCTGACTAAGGATTTCCATGCACCCTCTTGGGTTCCACCACCCCCTAGCAAATTCATGCCATCTCCTGAGCCCCAGCTCCACAGACAGCTTCCCCTGCGTCTGGTCGAAAGGCCACCCTCTCCCCCATCCCACCCCCTTTCTGTGCTCCGTACCAACTGCTCTCTCACCTTCTGCTCTCAGGACCCCTTTACTTTCTGGAAAATTATCGAGAACACCAAAGAACTTTTGTTTGTATGGGTTTTATCCATATTGATATACAACCTTATTATAAATTAACACTGAGAAAATGTAAAACTATTAATTCATTTTTAAAAGTAAGGGAACCCATTATATGTCAATATAAACAACACATTGCCATAAAACCAACTATGCTTCCAAAAATATAAAAAACGGTTTAGGGAGAGGGTGACACTGTCTTCCATTTTGCAAATTTCTTTAGCATCTGGCTTCATAAGAGACAGTAGATCTTCAAAAATGCCCCTGCATTCATTCTGTTGAGATAATGTTGCTTTTCTTGAAGTTCTATGAAGAAGATCCAGCCCCACATGGACATGTGGTCAGGAAAGGGAAGAGTATTTTAATAGCCTTTTCAGAAAATTGTGGATATTTTTCTTTGCTAACATGTCAAAATTCAGGAAGGAGCATCTTCTAAAAAGTGAGTGGCAGTGTGGAATCTGAAACCATATTCATGACCTTTTGGGGCTCTGTTATGTTAAAACCCAGAAATCTATCTTGAGCTTTGAGTGGATCTTTTACCCATTCCCGATTTGTATCATCACTTCTTGGTCATTTGGAAAATACTGGTTCTCTGAGTTACACAATATTTAAAAATCACAATATCAATACCAATCTTATCAGAAATATGTCTAAGTACTGAAAGGATTCAGCTTATGGTGGGCCAATACAAGTTTCTAAAATTCCAATTTTCACTCAAAAGCTTGAATTTTCTCATGAGCCACAAATACTTATCACTTGTTTGCCTTGAAGTGACAGGCTCACTGTTCGTTTTGGAGAAGCCGCCTGCCAAATCCCCAAATCTGAATGACTCGAGTTTGTCAGTCATTTCCAAGTAAAAATGGTGATCTATGAAAAACTTGGCGAGTTGGGCTTGCACTCCTGAAGTTGCCCAAGACTTTTCTCCTAGAGTCAGCGTGACTCAATTAACAACACAAGGGCTTTCTGTGTACTTCCCATTTCGTTCACGCAGGATACCAAAACGATGCACACAAGGATCAAGGTCTAACCAAGTTAACGGTTTCACAGCTTCCTCAAGGGCATTAGGAGGTGGAAGAAGCTGTTTTGTTTTTGTCTTTACTGCGCGTGCAGAATGGCCATGCCCCTAACCTGGTGCAAATGTCAAGCTACTAAAAGATCAGATAGTGTCCTAGCACTTTTGTGGGAAGGCTTGTGGCCTCTCAAACCCCCTGAAATGTGGGGAACTCCCGGGGCCTGTGGACTACATTTGCAGAGCAGAATTCATAGAAAGCTCTGCTGCTTCTTCCCCCGGGATTCTTTGAGCAGTTTATCATTGATAGCTGAGAATCCTGTTATGCCCCTCACATACTGTAAAACAGCACTAAAATTAATTCACTTTAGTTATACGCCCCTTCCTATAAATGCGATATGTTTTCAAAATAAAATGTGTTCATTGTTTGCTCTGCTCTGCTTTTCTTCTCTGGGTCTGAAGTGCGGCGCCTGGAGGGGGCTGCCCTCTGCTGGTCAGCATGGGAAATGGCTGGTGGGGACAGCTGAGCTTCCCCCATCTTTACGGGTCCCTCCAGCTCCTTGTATCAAGTCTCCTCCTGAGAAGCCGATTCAAGGCACTCACATTTTTTCAACTACATACTTTCTTTGCTTTTCAATATTAAAGTGTTTTTGAGAGAATCACAATTATTATGTCAGAGTCTAACATGATTAAAAATATTTGGTGACGTTCAGTTTTCTGTAACTTGTCTGAGTATCTCGATAGGAACCTTAAAAGCAAAACCAAAAGTAGTCTCCTTGTTGCTTATCTTCACGAGCCACTGAAGTTCGGATTAAGTAAACATTTTGATCAGAGCATTGCGTGTGTGCGTAAAGGGAGAAAAAGAAAGTGAACAAGTAGATTTAAGGAAGAGAAAACCTAACTGAAAGACAACTTTCCATATATGTGTGAGGGACAACTTTCTGCCTAGGTCTCTACTCTAATAAACACAATTATCATCACAACACATTCCAGCTCTCCTTGTTATGGTCCTGCAAATGCCCTGTTAGTATCGAGACTCTTCTAAGAGTTAGTCAGGTCTTGAGTAAATTCGCATTGACATTCCCTCACAAAATAGAGAAAAGCAACTGAACTATTTTATACTTAGCAAGAATCAACTTGGTTCCATGAGACGCAGCTGATATTCTGAATGGTTTTCCACATTCCCCAAATGGTTCTGCCCACGTCATAAAAGCACACTGGCTGGTCCCGTATGCACATCGTATAAGTGGGCATATGTCACCATGCATTAACTGAGCACCTACTATGTGCTAGGCACCGTGTCAGGCCTTGAGAGCGTCAGAGGTTAATTGGTGTACTTCAGCTTTGCTAGATCTACAATCTAGTAACCCCCCCAGTACCCTCTGAATAGGTACTGTGGGTGTCAAGAGAGGGAAGGCTTCATCATACAGAAGATGGAACTGGAGTTGGTTTTGAGAACTGTTGGGATTATAACAGGTACAAATGGGAGGATGGTGTATTCCAGACTGACAGAGCACAAGCAAAAGCTTTAAGTCGGAGATGTTCTAGAAGCATTTTGGAAATGTGAATAATAAAGCATCACATTTTAGAAGTATATAACTCGGACTGAGGAATGAGAGTTTCATATCAGTAAGAGGAACAGTGATCCCTGCAGCATCTGCCCCGAAGCCTGTACCTTCAGCTCAGAACCACGGCTCAAGCCACCGCAGCCCCCCACCCCACTGCTGGGTGCTGGTGGTGACAGTGTGCTGGGAAGCACTCTCAGATGGTTCTGGGTGTCGGGCTTGAACGTGGACACGGGCTTTCTTGTGCTGAGCCAACAAGGGCATCGTAAATGAGCACTGAAATTGGCCGACCCCACTTGGAAGTCATGGCAGATTGATCACTCATCTGCTTCTGCAGAGCCTGCCTTCAGCTTGTGATAGCACGTGGATACGGTTCGCAACATCTTCAAGTCTGATGAGGAAGGAAGTCATTCCATCTCTGCTGGCTGGCCTCCTTAAAAAGCTCCAATGCCTTGATCCTGACGTGAAAAGTTAGGCTGTTTCATCCTTAGCAGGTGTAAGCCACTCAAGAACCTGAATGTAGTACTGAGAAACGACTGGAAATCGTAGAAATGGTCTTCTCTAGCATTTATCTGTGCCATGAAGACAAGTTTTCAATCCTCCCCTTTAAAAAATTCACAGGATCCCTTTCCCGTGGCACATATCAGTGTGGGGAACGCGTGCTCCGGTCCCCAGGGGTGGCGCTGACCAGATGCCCTCTCGGCAGCGTTACTGGACTGCGTCCGCCAGTGTTTATTCCCTAGCGGGCCGACCGAGGACAGGAATCACCTGGATGAGCTCCATCTGCTCTCCGGGTACGGCACCCTGGTTCCCGTGGCAAATCCTCTCTGCACCAAAGCTGGTCCTTGGTCAGATACTTTTTCTAGGTGACCTCATAGCTCGTGGCTCATATATTTGACTTCAAAAACCTCTTTTCCAGAGACACGGGTATGCAGTTACAAAAAGCCAAGAAGTGGTAGCGTACTTGGTCTTCAGGTGTGAGCTGGCTTGTTCTCTGCACATCAGTGTCTTCACCAAATATGTGCTCGTGTGCTCCCCATCACCCCTAGCTGATAACACCCGCTCTTCCACCTCTGTGCTCCTCAGACCGTGAGATTCTGAACTGAGTTGTTTGGTAAAGATTTCCCCCAGTAGCTCACTTTGCTGCTTCTCCGAATACAGATCTGCCCCTAACTTGGAGGCTGCTTGTATGAACTTCTCCCCAGCACTGCAGCCCGGGGCACTTGCTGTTGAGTGTGACTTTGAACACCCCATGGTTTTACAACTTCTTTTCCTACAGAGTATAAATAATCCTCTCACAACAGGAAGCCCCGTTCCATGTGTGTTCTGGAAATGGTCATCTGCTCTCTCCAGAGCGTCACCGCGTTTGAATGAAAGTGACGTGAAGGGTCTGATGGTGTCACAGCACAAACTGAGAAGGTGTCATCACGGAAATACACGGAGGGCTAGGATTGATGGGTCCTTGAGAAAATCCAAGTTTCAGAAACTTATATTTTCTATCTCAGTGTGTCTGTTTGTAGCTGTTGGTCCCAAACCATCCATCTTATGAGCAGATTCCGCCTGTATTTACACTAGGCTTGTGCTCACTGCCCCCACTCAGGATATTATTTTGAGTTGCAGCATTCACATGGCCATTCTTTTTTTTTTTTTTTTTTAAAGATTTTATTTATTTATTCATGAGAGACAGAGAGAGAGAGAGAGAGAGAAGCAGCCTCCCAAGGAGCAGGGAGCCCGATGCGGGGCTCGATCCCAGGACCCTGGGATCATGACCTGAGCCGAAGGCAGACGCTTAACCGTCCGAGCCACCCAGGCGCCCATCACACGGCCATTCTTAAGACGGCTTCTTAAGGAACCAAGTTTGTGCCACTAAAGCCATCTTTTTTTTTTGTGAATGGGTGATGTGTAAAGAAACAACAATGCCTATGATATGCAGATTTAGTGAGTGAAAAAACATAATACACAAGTGATGTAAAAAAAACAATCAACTTCCCTGTCGGCTGTGGGTCAGCAGAGAGAAAGGAGCAAAGGCATCTCTGGTATCATGCCCTAACGCTTAGGAATGTAACAATTACTCAGAACATAACTGGATTTCATAAATATGATGGTTAGTCTCACTTTTCAAATTGTAAAACATCTGTGACCTAAACAATTTACTACCTGTATTCTGAAACCACCAAGCCACTTGGAAGTTGGCCAGAGAGCCGAATGATTCACTAACCACACTCAGGAAACGCTAATTAGGAACACAGCTCTCGGGGCCAGCCGGGCCCCAGGTCCCAAAGCTGCAGCACGAAGATGCCTTGAAGGGGGAAATCTGCTGGGGACGGAGATGTACATGCAGACGAGCAGATGTCCGGCCAGCAGTGTGGCCTCCTGGCAGCAGGGGGGGTCCTTCCCTGGCCAGAGGTCTGCAGTGCAATGCTCTGCGCGCAGACCCCCTGGGCACTGGGGGGATGGAGGAATGCATGGGGAGGACCCTGGGGGGGAGACTGGGCTGTGACATGGCCAGCTGCCTGGAGATCAAGTTGGTGGGGGGGGGGGGTGTTGTGTGGCAGGGAGGAGACAAAAGGTCCTAGGACCAGACCACTGGCCTCCAGGCTTCCCACCCTCCCCCATCCTAGGAGGGGCAAGTCAAGTGGAAAATAACTGAAAAACAAGAAAGGGGGCCAAGGAGATATGGGAGGGTCGCATCTCACTGGTGGGTGAGTGGATGGAGGTGGATGGATGGATGGTGGATGTTGGTGGTGTAGATGGAGGTAAACTGACGGGTGGGTGGATAGATGCGGGCACGCATGAAGGCATTAACGAGTGAGTGGATTCAGGCCAAAAGCTGGCCAGTTTGGACATCTCAGGAGAGCCTTGAATGCCAGGGGGAGGGGTCCTGCATCATAAGGAAGGCAATGGGACCTTGCACAGTGATCTGCCTGGACGGGTCCCGCAGATTGCATGGGTGGACGCCCGGCCGCCCCGCCTGTGGGCCCAGGCGCTAGTCAAGCTCTCTGAGCGAGCTCCGTGGCCTCATTTCCCACTTTCCTGCTCGGAGATACTCAGGATGCTGCCACCACACACAGCGCCCATTAGTGCCAACTTTCCTCACGAAAGAGAAACAAAAACACCAGAACTAGAATTTGTGACGAAGGGCCTACCTCTCAGAGACTTCTCAAAAATCTGGAGTTTATGCTTCCAGGTTCAAGGGGAGAGTAAGTTAGGAATGAAGAAAACTAAAAGCACCTCAGGTTTTTAAATGAACACTAGGGAACACTCTGCAATTTTGAAAATATTAATAAGAATCCGTCATGCCAAGGTCGCCTGGGTGGCTCAGTCGTTAAGCGTCTGCCTTCGGCTCAGGTCATGGTCCCAGGGTCCTGGGATCAAGACCCGCATCGGGCTCCCTGCTCGGCGGGAAGCCTGCTTCTCCCTCTCCCACTCCCCCTGCTTGTGTTCCCTCTCTCGCTGTGTCTCTCTCTGTCAAATAAATAAATAAATAAAACTTTAAAAAAAAAAAAAAAAGAATCCGTCATGCCTTCCTTAGCCTGGCAGCTGGTGGCCCCAGCGCCACCGAGGAGCACCTCAATGCAGCTACGTGGGGTGTGGAGGAAACATCTGCATTCAGAACACTTCAGAAAATCCCATTGTCTTTCTGCCTCAATGTCTTCTCTGAGTTAAATGTTCCTATTGTTTTAATGCCAGCAGACCAAGCCCCTGCGGACCCAGGAGACTCGGTAGGGAAGGAGCCTGGAGGCCTTCTCATCCCGAGCCTCCGCACTGACAGGCTGCCTGAAACCACTCGACATAATCATGGGTGCTTAGACCCAGTGAACCTGGAAATCTGTGTTTTCTAGCTCTCAACACTTCTGTGCACAGCACATCTGGGAAAAGCGCTCTGAGCTCACCCTGAGTGTGGCCGTGTGAACCACACTTCACTGCACGGCCGTGCTGGCCCCCACACCTGCTGCGGGGCATGCTGCTGGCTCACCCCACTCTGCCTCCAGCAGCCGGGAGTCCGGCTCCCTGGATCTGAGCTCCGAGTCTGTCTCCGGCACCCGGCCCTGCGTCTTGGTCCTCTTTCCAGTGGCCAGAGAGAACAAGGATGGGCACCTGTTCGGGAGTGATGTCCATAAAGGGGTCTTTTAGGGGTTGATAAAGGACTTGGGCAGCCACTTCTGTTCTGTAAATAAATACTCAATTTATGAAAGTCACATGATTAGCAAATCTAATGTCCCTGACATTTTCAAGATCAACTTACAAGTCATTTTTATTCTTTTGATTATCCATGTTATTAAACAGTCAGGGGGGCTCTGGTTAGTGCCCCTTTGTTGAAGTCGAGTCAACTAAACTCCCTTAAACACTCAGTTGTGTTTACAGACTAAGCTCCTCAAGTTTCCGTCAACATTTTATGCTGCATTCATCAATTTCCTCTGCCCTATGTTCCTCTTCAGCATGTCAGGCCCCCGGTGCACACTCTGCCTCCCCGAAGACGCAGAACCACCTAGTGAGTCAAAAGATACACATGTGAATCTCAAGTTCCGTTCAACTTCTGAGACCTTACAAACCACAAATCACAGTCATAATTTAAAATAAATTACTCAACAGAAAGAATCACAAGGATCATCTATCAGATTCTCTAGTTTCTCCCACTCTCTGACAAAGGCATGCAGAGATCATTCCTCACGTTAACACGAAAGCATTAGAACAGTGGGTTGATTAACCTTATTACCCTGTTATGTAATTCCAAGCCTTCCAAGGGTTAAGAACATTCACCCCCTACGAGAGCACTCAACATCTGACCCTAGCTGGTTTAACCAACGTCCCAGGAAGCCTAGTGCTCCATCTCGGCAGGGAGTCCCTGCATTGGCCAGAGAGTTCTGACCAGGCCCCGAACCTCCGGGGGCTCAGCACTTTCTTACAGCATAAAATGACCTTCCTGCCACCTCCCCAGCCAGCCAGCAAGGCACTTAAGGTTTGCATCCCTTCCACAACACTCAGATTCTTCTATGGGTCAGGAAGAGAATACCTCTTGTAAGGCCTTTTGCCATTGCACAACACTGCATTCCACTTGTCTCCTCAAGTGCATGCCAAGCGCAGAGAAATGCGAATCTGTCCCTGTGTGAACCGGCCCCCATTGTGAAAGCCAGGTCCCATCCCTTGAGGCTGCTTAGGGACACTGGGGTAAGGGCGATGATCGAAAGGGGTTGCTGAGGACGAGGAGCCCTGAAAGAAAATGCATATTTGCAGCCCCGTTCTTGCCTTTACAATGTGGTTGCAACAACTCTGCATGTGGGAATCTATGAGTGTAAGTGTGTATGTGCAAAGAACAACTGTGTTTCCTAAGGCAACACAACCAGAGTAGAACAGTTGATTACGCGGACTTCTCCCCGAGTTGCATGTGGGGTAGTCCCGTGTCACCGGAGTGGGGTCTGAGTGCCTGCCTGCTCTGTGCCTGGGAGGTCAAGCACAACACGCAGGGATAGAAAATAGACTGGGGTTGACGTTGCCAAAACGTTCACTGGTACTTGTTTTTGCAGCTGTGTATCTCATGTACACACACAAACCTATTTTTACTGTTTTTTTTTTTGTTTTTTTTTTGAGACAAGCACGGATAAAGAAAATGGGATGGGAGTAATTTTGTCTTAAGCATCTTGCTCAATGTTACTTAAACTTCCATGAATATTATTGTTGAATTGCAGGTCCTGGGGCTTTTAAATCAATTAATTATATTTCAGATTCCTATTTCATGAATTAGCTACTATTTCATAGGATGGGGGTTGTGAACACATGAGTAAGTGTAGACAGAAAATTCTTTGCACCCAGAGGTCTTGATAAGCATCATCTAATAAAAGTCCCCTCCAGTCACTCATCAGGCTCTTAGTCCCACTCCGGGTCCAGTGGGCTGTTGAGATCACGGGGCTGTCTCCTGGGGACCCTCTGTGTGGAGGACAGTCTCAAACAGCGCTGTTGGCTCTGGGGGTAACAGGTGGAGAAGGGGAATGCTTCCTGGCATTCTGATTATGAGAACCTTGAATACAACCTGTTTTCTTTGAACACACTGTGATTCAGCACTGAGCTGAAGCAGCTATTTGGCCTGGCATGAACCGGTCACCGTGGCAAGTCCACCGTCTTGCCTCCAAGGAGTTCACGACATAAGGCAGGGACTTGCGGGGCGAGACTGAGACACTGACCACCACAGGGGACACAACCTGAGCGGTCTGTGTGGACAAGTGTTGTACCCTAAATGACACTCAGATTAGCATTTTTTCCCACCTGATTAAGGCTTTTAAAGGACTCAACTGTCAATACATATCAACATTTTACAAACCTTTGTGTATCTGGAATTGTGGAGGCATGGGAAGTCCCACGAGAATCCTTCTTTTTTTTAAAGATTTTATTTATTTATTTGAGACAGAATGAGAAAGAGAGAGAGCACATGAGAGGGGGGAGGGTCAGAGGGAGAAGCAGACTCCCCGCTGAGCAGGGAGCCCGATGCGGGACTCGATCCCGGGACTCCAGGATCATGACCTGAGCCGAAGGCAGTCGCTCAACCAACTGAGCCACCCAGGCGCCCCCACGAGAATCCTTCTGAAGATAAACTGAGAAAGGAAGGAACCAAATCTTAACCTCCCTGAAGTCAGAGGGAAGTGCTCCTCTGAGTGCTCCCCGGACCCAGGTGCCGAGCCCACCCCAGCTGCTGCCTTAGAAACACAAAATTCCGGGCTCAAATCAGAAACACGGGTAGACTCTTCATCTTAAAACAGAACTTCAGCTGGCTCTCTCTTTTTTTTTTTTAAGATTTATTTATTAATTAGAGAGAGAGAGCACGAGCAGGGAGAAGGGCAGGCAGAGGGAGAGGGAGAAGCAGGCTCCCCACTGAGCAGGGAGCCCGACTTGGGACTCTATCCCAGGACCCCAGGTTCATGACCGGAGTCAAAGGCAGATGCTTAACTGACTCAGCCACCCAGGTGCCCCCTCAGCTGTTTCTTTAGTAAACTTTGAAAATCACTGCTGTAGAAATACTAAGTTGATTCCTGTTATTGGAGGTAGTTATTTTCTATAAAGTCACAGTGAACACTGAATTAGCGAATACTGAACCAATGCCCTCAATGGAATACAGGCCTAGGTTCCTGTGAGCCCCTGGTCACAGTAGTTTCATCAGCCCACCAA
Source organism: Leptonychotes weddellii (assembly GCF_054177405.1). Taxonomy (NCBI): domain Eukaryota; kingdom Metazoa; phylum Chordata; class Mammalia; order Carnivora; family Phocidae; genus Leptonychotes; species Leptonychotes weddellii. The sequence goes on from NC_138376.1 coordinate 128,228,132, forward strand.
CATGTGACCTCATTTTATATGTGCTTCTATTTAGAGACACTTTGTTTAATGCATATCTGTTGGTTCATTAACATGGAGCCCATGGTCAAGGGCACATAATGATGTATCTGTAACTCCAAACTAAGTGTAACTGTAACTCATGCCTGAGAGAAGCTTCTCTACCCAGGTGCTCTCCCCATGATGCACATCACAGGCCTCTTGTGCTCAGGAACAGTTAGGTCCTCCGACTGTGCTGGGGGGCCTTTTAAAGAAAACACTGTGGGGCCACCTGGGTGGCTCAGTCGGTTAAGCATCCAGCTCTTGATTTCGGCTCAGGTCATGATCTCAGGGTCCTGGGATCGAGTCCCACTGGGCTCAGCGCTCGGAGGGAAGTCCGCTTGAGATTCTCTCTCTCTCCCTCCCTCTGCTCCTCCCCCCCACCATGCTCTCTTTCTTTCTAAATAAGTAAAGAAAGAAAGAAAATCTTAAAAAAAACAACATCATGGTCCAATATATGAGACAATTTACCAGTAAAGAAATTGCACATTGTTGCATAAACACCACCACATCCACTACTAGAATTTACATCATCCAAAACTCCATACTTATTAAACAATAATTTCCTATTCCTCCCTACCTCGGGGGCCATTTTAAGCAGCAAAATTATCAAACAAAGGCACAAAACTATGAAAAGCAGGGCATGAGACACACCAGGAAAGGTCCTTTGTTTACAGTGTGAGCTGAAACCAGAAGGCAGAGCATCGCCCTGTTTGACCATGGCTGGAAACACCCAAATATTTTTACCTCTCTCCAGATATCCAAAAATGAGCAAAGGCAACAGGAGTATCAATTTGGGGTTGCAAATAAATTTTAGCAAGTAGGCAAATTTGTAAATACAGAATACGCAAGTAACGAGGATCTACTGTACATTCACTTGTTTGCTGGGCAAAGCCTCCCTGATCAAGATGGGTGCCGAGCAGGGGTGTGCACTCACAGAGAAATCTGTGCTGGAGTAAACAGGATCGCTGATCACCTGCAAACGGGGGTCTGAAGGACTCCCCCAACCAATGGCTCCTGCACATCAACAGCCTCTATTAGGGCTACAGCTTTAAAATATTTACTTTTGCATATGAGAGGTAAAAATCCTGGACAACCATGGCAAGATCATCTAGCCATTTGTCTGCCCAGCTTGCTTGTCTGTTCACTCAGTGCACATTGACTGGGGTCTTCTGTATCATAGGCATGGAGGACAGCTAAGGGCTTTAATTTGGAAGGAATTTGGCACATGCTGCAAACAGCCCACTGAAAGAGTGTTTGGTACAGTGGTGTTGGAGGCTCTTTGGGCCACCCAGACCCATCACCTGGTAGACAAAGCTGGAGTGCACGGACAGACAGAAGAATGGGTGCATTCATCCAGCCAATCAACATCGACTGAGCACCTGCCATGTGCCAGATGCCAGGATGCTGTGGTGAGCCCCTGCCCTCTGGAGCAGACCTACTCATGGAGGGGATGAACAATGAACAGGATGGATGGTAAACACAAATGCACAGAGGGAATCGAAGTAAGGGAGGGGGTCAGGGGGGAGGGGGGCCCAGAGGGAGGGCTGCATTTCAGACGGGGGGTGGGGTGTGCAGGATGTGGATGGTGAGGCAGTGAGCCCACTGGGTGTCTGGGAGAGCTCCTTGGGTGGAGGATGAAATTGCACAACCCGGAGGCAGGGGTGCAGGGCAGAGTCTAGGAGAGAACAGTGTGGACACAGGGCCAGAGTTCGAGTTTCGAGGGCAGGTAAAGAGAAGGGGAGCTGCTGAAGGTTCTGAGCAGAGAAGTGGCATGCTGCAAAGCCTTGTCCCCCGATGGCTGTGACAGATGTGGGGAGGCTAGACAGGGAGGTGGGAAGGGGGGAGCGCAGAGACAGAGAGGCCAGAGAAAGGCCACCACCGTCCTCCAGTGACTGGATACAGCACAGACTTTGTGGGGAGAGGTGACAGAGGTGCCCTGCAGGAAGGAACCCCATGTCATCCTACAGATGTACGTGTCCACAGACAAATGAGAACAAAACTGATGTAGCAAATGACTGAGAGGGTTTTGCTTATTTTTAAGGAAACCTCCCTTCCTTTCACCTGTGATTCTGCACGTCAGACACTCACCAGAGGACACAGTGCTCACTAAACTCTGTGCAGAGGCTTCCTGTGTGTGTGAGCGGCACACAGTTCAGGGACCAGGACCGGGGTCCCACAGCCACGAGGTGAAGACGAAAGGCCTGGTGGCTCCCCCTCTTCACCCATTCCCACGTTCCCAGGGAAAGAGGAATTTGTGAGGAACCAACAAATATGTTTCCTTGGGAGCTTAAATGCCTGATTTCCTATTATAGAAAAATTCTCTAAAGCATTTGAAAACCAATCTCGTGATTTCCTTCCACCTACCTTGTGAGTATGTTGTAAGTTGTTTAAATGGCACCAATTCATGGGCAGCATAAAACTAGGGAAGGGTCCTGAATGAGCCAGTTTGAGGTGCAGGGAAAAAGGCTTTAGCAATCTTGTTCAGGCTGATGCGTCTCTGGAAGCAGCACAGACGTGCAGACTTGTCTTAGAGATTGGTCTATAGTTGACAAACTGTGAATGCCCCCCTGTGCGTTACCAGACGGCCACAGGTGGTTATCAGACGATCATAGGTGGTTACCAGATGGCCACAGCTGGTGACCCAACCATTCTCCAAACTAAAGGATGATGATGAAGTTAAAGTAACAGCAGTCTAGGAGGAAGAAGCCTGACGTGTGGCAAATAAAATCCTGACACCCTCGGGACAACACCAGGGGATGTGCCGATGACAATGCGTCCCGTGGGAAATTGGGAAAGTGCCGCAGCCCCCCCACCCCCCCGCCCACTGCCCAGCACCCACGGCAGGCCCCAGGAATGCTGACATGGAGCCTAAGCTGTATGCCCATCGTAGTGACTGCTTAATAGTCTCTAAAATGCCTTGAATAGCATGTAAGTTGAAACTCCATGGAATTGGTGGTTATAAGAGAACATTTAAATCAGGCTGTGCTGGGGAGCAGCGTGTGTCCCTTGGGGGTCCCCTACTTGAGGCCGCTCCTCCGGCATTGGTCGTCTTTCTCGGCCTTTATTGCTTTCAGCTTTCATAAAGGGCATGCAAAGAAGCGGCGCTTTGAAACCCATCCTGTCTTGTCGCTGGGCTGTCGTGGAGGACACGCTCAGGGAGTCTACACGAAGCCCAGGCGAAAATGTATTTTTGGAGCCGAAGACTAGAAAATAGGTTTTAGGTCACGAGGAAGAAGGGGCATTTGGTCCCCTCTGACGACGTCAGCTAGTCACTGCCTATATTTACCTTTTAACTTTGGCAAGAAGCTCAGAGCTTAATTTGAGGCCAAACATACCAGCTGCCTAACGTGACTGCTCCTGGTCTCCTGGTCTCAGCATTTTCTTATTTATAGTTCCTCAGCTGCTGATTTTTACATTCTTATTTGTGTTTCACAGTTACTTCATCATATGAGAACTAGTCATAAATCACCTCACCGTAGACCCATAAACAAAGAAAAATGAGTGCACGTATATTATATTAAAATAAAACAAAATACAGATGGAAGATATGTAAATATGCAGGTGTGTAGGGCAAGGGACTTCCAGAGCTCAGAAATAAAACAAAACTTTGTAAATGCAACTGTTGGAGGTGAACGCGAAGTGTGAGAGAAGAGGTGACCAAAGGATCCCCAACCAAGACGTGGGGATGTGAGCGTGTGTGAAGCTGGCCACGCGAGCTTGGGGTAAGGTCACTGAGGTGCAGATGGTACTGCATGTCTCCAGGAGGAGGAGATCGTCAAGGGTGACAAGATTGAAAGTAACTGAGCTGTGGGAGGCAGGGAGGCTGTGGGCCCACTCTGCTGCCTTCTCATCTGTACCCAAATCTAAGCCTTCACTCCTCCAACCCAGTCCCTACCCAGCAGCCACGGCGACCTTTCTCGAAAGACAATCTGATTTTGCCATCATCTGCAAATAAGACTTCAAACACTTCCCATCACCCTTAAGGTTTTCAGGGAAAGTTGTGAAAGACTCAGACAAAATCATATGCTATTGTAAACAAGAAAATCATCAAAATTAAAAAGCAAAGAACCACGTGGGAAAATGTGTTTACTATTAATGGAACAAAGTACGATGGGTAAGGAGCTCCTTTGCTATGATCTATCTGCCCTCATCCCCACTGGAATGGGCAAAGGGCAGGAACCACGAGGAAAATACTGAATACAATAAAGAATAAATGTTCAACTTCATTAGTTAAGGACTGAAACATGAGAAAATTAGCTTTCCTACCTAGCAAATTGGCAAAGAATTTTAAATGATTCAAAGTGAAATCTGAACTCTCATAGGCTGCTAGCAGAGATGAAAACCATGTTCAACTTCCTTGACAAGTACTGAGAGCCTTAAGGGTATTTATTCATTTCAATCCATTAATTTTATTTCAAGGAATCTAGTCTGTAACATTGAGATGTGAACAAATATTTAAATCTAAAGTTGTTCACAACATATTTTATAATAGCAAAAAAATTAAATGTCCAAACATAGAGAGATAATAACGAATTATGATAGAATATTACGTGGCCGTAAAAAACATGAAATGGAGACATTTTGGTAAAAGGAGGAAAATGCTCACAACAGAATGTTCCGTGGACCACCAAAGCTCAGTGTGTGAAACCATCAATCGGTACAGTGACCCAAGTAAAGTAAAATGTTCATGGGGATTATCTTGGGGTTGTGACATACGGATCCATGATTTTATTTTCTATTTTTTTCTTTATACCTAGTGTTCTATAATACACACACTTTGTTTTTTTAACTTTAACAAAAGGCAATAAAAGATACAAATGTTTTTAACATAAGGGGTGAGGTGGTGGGGGCACAGACAGGAGGATCACCTGGTCAAGATGAACCTAGGGAGATGCCAGGGACGGGATCAAGTGGAAAGTAACTCACGTTCATACAGCTGATAGGTGACACTGGCCACCAGGGGAGACAATCAACAGAAGCCATTTCGAGGGAACTGAACGGCATAAGTAAGACCAGTATGGGCAATGTCAAATTTGAGGTACTCTAACAATCTGTAGTGAAGATGACGGGTAAGAAGTTGGCCACTGGCAGGTGGGGGTGGGTGTGAACGCATCTCCTGGCAGGGAAGAGAACACTTGAGTGAAGACCCAAGGGAATGCATGCCAACTCCAAGGGTGGTGGCCTCGGACTGCCGCTCCTAGAGAAAGCTGCCTGGGGGGAGTCAGGTTTGATCTCACAGAGCAACGTCACGGCTGTGAAGGTTGGAGAAAGAGGGACGTTCCAGGGAGAGACTGGGGGACACAGAATCAAAGGTGGGAGTCAAGGTGTTTTCAAGAAAAGGTCAAAGTCAGGTGAAGGTTCTCAATGGAGAATAGTCAATCTGGAAAATTCAATTGGACCGAGATTGCAGAGAAGTTGAAAGTCAGCAGCGACCGCCTTATACTGACTCGGGACTCTGTCCAATTCATTGCAATGCTGCCCTTGAGAAACCTCACGAGAGGGTGGTCGCCAAGCAGGCTAGACGCTGCCTTTCCGAATGAACTTAGTCTAGGTTTCTGCTGGTGTTATTCTCTTGGTTCTACCAATCCTTTTGTATTTGTAATGTACATTGTATTTGTAGTAGTCTATTTTCATTTGTGTAATAAATGAAAGCAAATAAAATATCTTTTCCTTAAAAACAAACCTAGTAACTAGAAAACCTACTGAGAAGTACAGAAGTACTTTGCAGCAAGGAGACCGGTCCTTTTATGGGACTGAGGTTCTGGACCTCAGTGACCACATTATGATGGGGTTTTACTGTGCTGTTGGTGCTCCAACATTCACTGACCATACAGATAAGGGCCAGGGGCACGCATTGGCTGCCTCTCCAGCATTATCCCCCCTTCCCTCTATAGCACCCCGAGTTTACTAACCTACCCCTAACCCAAACTATATGGGCAGGACTGCCCCCTCCTGGGCCCCAGGGCTGGGCCCCTCCCCATTACCTAATGCTAATCACTGATTTTGTTGCCTTGGCCACAAGGACTGGCTCAGGTGGGCAGGGGAGCCACCGAGCTGTGAGCAGATGTTTGGCTAGACTGGAAAGGGGACTATGTTGTCCTGAGACCACAAGGCAAAGGGGCTCAGTAACCACCCACCACACCCAGAGAGCTGGCACCTGGACTCTGTGGCATTCAATGGAGTCGATTCCAAGGCTGACCCCGGGTCTCGCACTGGAGGAGGGACTGTGTTTGCTGAGGGTGATGCCTGGTAGAGCAAGCACACGAGGTCAAATCCTTCATTTGTTGGAAAATGGAGTTTTTCCACCATTATGTGCAAGGTTTGCTCCTTGGCCTCATGCCTGCCTGAGGGGGAAGCAGAAATACTCCCAGGAGATTACGTCAAAGTCATCTCCTTTGCTTAAAATCTCCGTACCCCAGCCACCGATTCTTTGAACTCCTTAAATGGTAAGTTCTCAACACATCCCAAACCAAAAACAATACTACTGTAATATTTCTGGGAATGAGAACAAAAACCTGACGGGAGAAGGAGGTTTGCCTTTGTTTGGTTTCTGGCTCCGACTTTAACTTGCTCTGCAGGGAGGGTCAGCTAACCTCTCTGTTTTCCTTTGAACATCTGCAAAATGGTGATAATTCATCACTTCATAGTACAAATTCAGAGCCTGAAAGGCAACAGTTTTTTAAAATTCAACCCTGCCCCTAAGAGAGAGCAAACATCTGCTGATCTCATTTTTAAAACTGTGATTTGTTACAGCCAGCCTTTACTTTTGGGTTTTAAAAAACGTCCCTTAACACACACACTTATTTGTGATTAATCTCAGTATTTTAACTGGATATAAAATTCTTGCTATCAAGATATACCATTTTGGGCGCCTGGGTGGCTCAGTTGGTTAAGCGACTGCCTTCGGCTCAGGTCATGATCCTGGAGTCCCGGGATCGAGTCCCGCATCGGGCTCCCTGCTCAGCGGGGGGTCTGCTTCTCCCTCTGCCCTCTTCCCTCTCGTGCTCTCTGTCTCTCATTCTCTTTCTCTCAAATAAATAAAT
>NC_138376.1:128235713-128289685 GCF_054177405.1 Leptonychotes weddellii
AAAAAAAAAAAAAAAAAAAGAAAACCCAGCAAGAGAACTAAACACTAAGAAATAAGATTTTGTTGTGTAGGGCTGGGGGGCCACAAACCACAGTAATAGCTAATATTTTTCCACTCCTCCCCCAACCACCTTTTGCTCCCTTGGAGCTGACACCACCCCTTTGAGAAGGCATGGTCTACGGTGCCCGTCACTATAAACCACTAGGCAGTTATGCCTATTGACGAGCGTGGACTACAGGTACCACTAATAAGGAGAGGAAGCGCTCGTCAGATAATCCCTTGCACAACTGTTACTTAGACAAAAGCCCACTCTTACTTTAGCTGTTTTCTGATGCGCCGACTGAGCAACACATACCAGAGCAACGACATTCCCACTTCTTGGTAAAATACCCCTGTTGCCAAGAGGAAAGCCAACTGGGCCTGCCTCACCACTGGTCTGTCACGATGGCATGCCCAGACCGGGAGAGCCACCGGGCCGGGATGAGACCTTCTCTGCGCTGCTAACCCCACTGAGGCCCACATCGGGAGACACAGATACAACGAGCACCTTCCCTAGGCTCGCCTGTTCTTACCTCAGGACGTAAGAGTCTCAGAAATTCTCTTGTGTTTTCACCACTCAGACCAGAGTCTCCTGTATCGGGACCGTTCAGGTAATGAGGGACGTGAGGGGTCCTTAGACCCGAGGGCCCGGGAGCGTTTCTCCTCAAGGGACCCGAGAGGCACACGGTTCCCCCCTGGCCTCTCCCTCCCCCTCATGCACCTGTCCTGAGCACAGCTCTGTGCCAGATGCAAATGGTCATATCCTAGGGGCCAAGGCCCGGCACCAACACGGGGCGACATCCCCTTCAGATGGCCAGTTCAAACCACTGTCCCGTGACTGCAGCTGGATGTAAGTTAAGGAACCGTTTACACAAACCAGAGGGGCTCCATGTTGTCCTAATGCAAACGTAAATCTCACAGATGTAACCCAGAGGAGGACACGCAAACACCCCTGCTCTTTCTTCCCACGGAAAGGCAGCAAACAGCGGAAAGATGGCCCTTGGGATGGGAAGACAGGACGTTTGTCAATGGCACTTACTTCTTAAGGGGGAAAATCCGGAGATGGTTGGGGCGAGTGAGAAGGACTTCAACTACTAAATCAAGAGCCCCTGGGATGATGCCTTTCACTTTTTATCAAGTTCTGAATCTTTGACTTTTGAGGCCACTGGCTTGTGCTCAGACCTCATGAGAAGTCCATGAGTTGTCAGCAGCCACTCACCTTCCTTTTTATCACAAAACCATTACATCCAGTGTGAGTGGTGTGTCAGTGGGGGCTCATCGGCTGTCACAAAGGTACCCATCTGGTGCTGGGGGGCGACAGTGGGGGAGGCGTTGGGGGGGTGGGGACAAGGGTCCCGTGGGAACTCTTCGTACTTTCTGCTCAAGTTTGCTTAAACTTAAAGCAGCTCTAACATATGCAACTTGTTAATTATTTATTTTTCTTTTTTTTATTATATTAAAACAGTTACAGGTTATTGCTTTTCCTCCAGGCAGGTAGAGCGAGCCTCCATCGGACTCCCACGCTTTCAGTGAGTCCTGGTGCCCACAGAACCCCCCTGCTGTCCACTGAGGGAGTGACCAGTGGTAAGTGATAGAACAGGGTCCAAGTGAGGAAGTTAGAAAATAAATGGGGGTGTGACTCATGATATAATGATATTACCTCCTCATTACCTGAGATGTAATTCCATCTAAAAGTGAAGGGCTGTCATTATTTTCAAATTAAGGGAATAAGGGTTCTAATTTGTGTATTTCTGAAGGGATTCCCCACCCTGCACGGTACCCACAGACAGGTCAAAAATGTCAGTATGACTCCTTACCCCTCATCCTAAACTGTCACATGCCCTTTCAAATTTTAGAGGAAAACAGAACTCCTCCATCATTTTCTTTCTAATAGACTGTCTTTAAAATAGCAAACCCTCGGGGCGCCTGGGTGGCTCAGTCGGTTGAGCACCTGACTCTTGGTTTTGGCTCAGGTCATGATCTCAGGATCATGAGATTGAGCCCCGAGTCAGGCTCCACATTCAGTGGGGAGTCCACTTGAGACTCTCTCTTTTCCCTCAGCTCCTCCCCCCTGCTCATGTTCTATGAATAAATAAATAAAGTCTTAAAAAGATTAACAAACCCTTAAGCATGTTGTAAGACTGGTGGCTGAGGCTGAGGATGGTATTTTCAGTCCCTTTAACATCTGATAACGCATCATCCATTGTGTTCCATGAAGAGTCGTGGTTTTCTGCCTCATTTTAAAGATACTTGAAAGGTTTTTGCAAACGATTTGAAAGTACTTCAAGTTATGGCAATTCTACATTTAAAGCATTTTTTCTTCTGTATTTGTATCTCATTTGAGAATGTTTTGATTCATCTAAATGTAAGTTCATGGTCATAGCTTCAGGTGTGGATGGATCAGGGAGAACCCACCTGGAGCTCTTTTCTCTTTCTTCCTTCTCCTTGTTCTTGTTCTTCTCTCTTTTTAACATGACAGAGTGTGCAGCCGCCAATATTCGCCATCCAAAGTCCTACGAACATAATCCCCTCCACCAACCCCGCCCCACATGTCCCAGGCATGAAGTATCTGAAAATAATGTTTGAAGGAGAAAAGTAATTGAGGAAAGATGTTTATATGTGTTCTGAACAAAAGCTGCGGGACCTCTGCCCACTGCAATTCTAGTTCCAAGCTTCTTAACCACAGCTGCCAGGTCAGGGAGTCAATAGGAGCTGGGGGTGCAGAACAAGACCCTGGCCCACCGGGGACACTAGGTGGTGATGCGAGGGAGTAAGGGACATGGAGGGCCAGCTCCCCAGCTCTCAGCTCCCCGACGCTGTCTAACCCACAAGCGGAAACAAAGACCCCCTGCTTACAGCCTCACCAGGGATGCTCCCCCCACGCCTGCGGTGGTAAAAAGGCCACAGGAAAACCGAGCCCAGACTGCCAAGTGAGGCCTCGGTGGCCCTTTTTATGAAGAATGCTAGCGGTCGGTGACCGGCCTCGCACACCCTTTCCCCACAGCTCAGCGCTCATGGTCCCCTTGGACTCCTGGCTCTCTTGCTCTAGGTTCTGACCCCTCCGTCGCCCGTGGGCCGCTGCATCTGCCCCTTGTGCCCGTCACCTTCAGCCGCTCTCAGGGCGTCCTCAAGCGCTGTTACTGCCTTCTTGTCCTACGAGCATCTGACCTCATCCTCCCCAGGAATAACCCCGGGGAAACCACTGCTGCCCACATCGTGTCCAAGCTGCTGGCTCGTCCCCACTGCACGGTCTTGGGCGGTGATTCTGCCCGACGGAAGGCTGACTGTGAACTTGAGAATGATCAGGTGTTGACAAAAGGGACCCTGGAAGGCTGTGTGTTACAACCTCCGCTTGTCTCTCGCCTACGTCACCTGCAGCACGCACGCTGTGGCCGGCGTCATTTCTCTGCTTCTGTAACTGCCTCATTCTATACCCTTCTCCCCGCTAAGGCTGGAAACTCTTAGGGAGTGGGACAGACACACCTGTTAAAGGAGCTGATGCTTCCATTTCTTTACCTTCATTTTGAAACGATTACAAAAGTGTTGCCAAAAGAATATAAGGCATTGTCATGCGCCCTTCCCCAAACGTCTCCCCAGATGTTCTCTAACTGCAGGACGATGATCAGAATCAGGAAGGCGACATCGATACAACTATTTTAACTCCTCTAGAGCTGCTACTCACGTTCTGCCAATTGTCCTCCGGAAGCCCTTTTTCTGGCTCAGGTTGGCATCTTACATTTAGCTGTGAGACCGTCTTAGAAAAGGTGACGTTCTGCCCAGCGGTGCTGTGCTGGGCACGCTCCTGGTCTCACGCCTGCCACACACTTCCACGTCATTCTCTCCATCCTGTTAGGCAGGTGTCTGCCGTCACCAACACTTAGCTGATGGCCAGAATGAGGCTCAGGGAAGCTAAACGACTTGACACAGGACACACAGCAATGAACTGCTGCAGGAGTGTTTGAGCAGAGCTGTCTGCCCCGGGAGCCTGCCCTTCACTTTGTGGGCCACGTGGCTGTGTGGCCAGATCTCCTCCAGCCGCTCATCCCATGTGCCTTGGTGTTTCTCTCTCTTCCCAGACAGCCACATGTCACCTCCTGCAGGGCGCCCAGCATCGCACTGCAGGTGCAGCAGCAGATGAGGAAAGGTTTTCCGATGGAGCTGAACATTCCAGGCGTTACATGGAATATGTAAATAGGGCTTGGAGTTGTGGCAACATTAACATCATGCTCTAGCTTCTAGTTTAAAAAACCATGCTATGTAGGATTTTAAAATTTGTTTCTTGGGACGCCTGGGTGGCTCAGTCGGTGAAGCGTCTGCCTTTGGCTCAGGGTCCTGGGATCGAGTCCTGCATCCAGCTCCCTGCTCAGCGAGGCTTCTCCCCCTGCCTGCTCTGCCTGCCGCTCCCCCTGCTTGTGCTCTCTCCCCCTCCCTCTCTCTCTCTGACAAATAAATGAAACTTTAAAAATAAAATAAAACTAATTTGTTTCTCAGCATATGGTCACTTGGTGCTTAGTCGACTCACCCATTGCTTTAGGTTTAAAATTGACAATACAAATGATCTCTGGCTTGCGTTTTCTCGATGTATTCATGGCCCTGGTCAACCTCATCTGCTGCTCCCTGGTCTTCTTGTTGTGAACCTCAAGGACCAATGATGAATCTGTGGCACTTCCTGGATGACTGAAGTTTCAAAGAATTCTCTGAGAATAAAATACGGCTTGAATAAGAGTCGGTTCACTACAACAGCTGATTTAGGAACTACGTGCCCCAAGTGTATTTGCCAGTGGAGGGCAGGCTCTGGAGGAATAGAATATGTCTCTCCCTGTGACATGTTTAAACAGTTTTATGGCAATTTGGGTGAAGCCAGAAGAGACGTGTTTATCAAATCTAAAGATGACAGACTTACGAGATGTCGCAAACATGGTAAATGACAGACTCGAGCTGCAGAAGGCCTCACCAAGCTAGAACACTTGACTAAAACCACAAGACGGAGTTAAACAGAGATGTATGTCGAGGCTCACATTTAGGATCGAAAAATCAATCGTGTAAGTGCTGGATAGGGAAAACCTGGATTTACAGGCATTCATGGGAAAAGGACATGGGAGGGGTTTTAGGAGGACCACAAAGTCGCTACGGGGCCAAGGGTAGACGGGGCCACGGTGAAAGGGGCCCCACCCCATGCTACGTTCACGGAAGAAGACGACGCACAGCAGACTAGGTCGTAGCCCCCCTGAGCTCAGGCTGGCCACAACAGCTTGAGGATGATGTTCAATTTGGAGGGCCACGTTTCAAGATGGAAACACTAGAAAACACTTATATATCACTGTTGAAGATTTCTGGGTTCCCTAAATCTTACATCATAAAACAAGAAAACATTTTAATAGGTTCTCATTAGTCAGACAAGTGGCTCTAAGCCCTGGTTAAGTGTCAGAAAACACTGGGGAGCTTTAAAAGTTTCATATCTAGGATGATTCTGGCTCAGGTTTGGTGCAGAGTCTGGGTGTCTGCATTTTTAAAAGATTTCCAGGTGTTTTTGATGAACAGCTGGGACTTAGAGGCATTGGCCTAAGGAACAAAGTCTGAACTCCTTTGACTGCCTTTCAAAGAAGTATAGGTTTGCTTCCAGACCATTCTTTCTACCTAATTTCCACCCACTTGTTGTGGGTTGAATTGTGTCCTCCCAGAAGATGTGTTGTGTACCTGAGAATGTGACTTCATTGGGAAATAGGGTCTCTGCAGATATGATCAAATTAAAATAACAAGGGGGCCCAATCCAATATGGCTGGCGACCTTACAAGAAGAGAAAAGAGAGACACAGAGAGGAGAACGCCATGTGACGACACAGAGAGCCCTTCACAGAGAGAGGGGACCACGTGGAGAAGGAGGCAGAGCCTGGTGAGATGCTGCTCTAAGCCAAGGAGCGCCTGGGGCCACCAGAAGCTGGGAGGGGCATAGAAGGGTCCTTCCCTGGAGTTTCAGAGAAAGCATGCTCTGCTGACACCTTGATCTTGGACTTCCAGCCTGCAAAGCAGAGAGACTAAGTTCCTGTCGTTTAAGCCCAGTGGGTGGGACTTTGCTACAGCAGCCCAAGGGAACCAACAGGGTCTCTTTAGGTGGTCCTCACGCCACAAACCTGGGCTCTTCCCGGCCCCTCTTCTCTGGGGCCGCTTCCTGCTTCTTGCCTGTGCTCATAGCTCTGGCAGCGTCCCTGCCTCCAAGGCTCTGAGTCCTGCCAGCCCCCCACACTCCTGCTCAAATGCACTTCCCCCGTGAAGCCACACAGCTGTCCGAGTGCCTCCCCGCACCAGCACGCATCTCCTGGGGGCCCTTGCTTTGGGTCTCCATGCTGCAGCTGCACCTTGTCCCAGCTAATAGAATCCCACTCTTGTCATCCCTGCTGACCCAAGAGATGCCGGAGGACCGGCTTTGCCACCAAGCTTGTAGTAACCAAAGCACCCGGCGTGATGCCTTATACACAGCACAAACAAAAACAGGTAGGGGGAATCGCCTTGAGAAATTTAACCAACAGGTGGGCAAAAATGTGGGCATTTATTTTTGTGGTTCCAGAACTGAAAGGAACTCCGAGAAACAAAATGAACCTCCTCACAATTCAGAATGTCCAAGAACTAAACAAAGTGCCCAGGAAAAGAATGGATCCTCTGTGTTTGGAAGCCTAACGCTTCTAGAAACAGTTGAAATCTGGCCAGGGTTTCTGACAGTTGGTTTATAAGCTAGAATTTAGGGGAGACTTTCAGAATGATAACATAAATTTGGGAGACAGTCAGGTATGTATTCACGTATTGTATTTAAAAATACATTTTGGAGAGTGGGTGAAACCATCTAGAGAGACATGGTCTTCTAGCCAAGAGGAGAGAGGAAAAATCCATCAGCGGCCTGCAGAGGGGGCCTCCAGGGTTTAGTGGCGGTGGCAGGAAAGATGAAGAGGATCCAGAGAGGAGAAGGGGAGTGTGCAGGGCGTAGAGACCCGAGAAGGAGAACGCGTCAGCCTCCCCTCAGCCGGGCAGCCGGGTGCTCACCATCTTCCACCTTCTCTGCTCTTCTGTGGACCTTCGCCTGGCAGCTCCTGTATTCACTGCTACTATTCTTTCCCACAGGAGCTCCAAGGGGACAGGGACTTAGTTGTGTGACTACTCCCAGCCTCCAGAAGAATGCCTGACAGAATGGGGATCACCCAATCTGTGAGCTGTGAATGCAAGCATGTTGGCTAATTTTTGGAACAACATTCAATTATTAGCTGCCAGAATCGAGGTATTTTATTATTAAAAAAGAGTGTGCTGTTAGCAACTTAAAGAAACCCTGTCGTGGGGCACCTGGGTGGCTCATTCGGTTAAGCGTCTCTTGATTTCGAATCAGGTCATAATTGCAGGGTCGTGGGATCGAGTCCTGTGTTGGGCTCTGTGCTCAGTGTGGAGTCTGCTTGCCCCTCTCCCTCTGCTCCTCCCCCCTATTCATGCTCTCTCTCAAATAAATAAAATACTTAAAAAAAAAAAAAAGAAACACTGTTGAGATCATGATCCTCTCCCACATTTTGACCAGAGTGGACATTTAATGCCAATCAGATCCAAACTGCTAATATCAGCCATCGTCCTCACTTAGTCATTAATCCATCCCACAAAGACTGATTGAGCCCGGCTGGGCCCCAGCTGAGGGATTATGTGCTGGGGACACACCGGGTAAACAGAAGCAAGCACTATGCCTACCCTTGGCAAGCTTCCAGTCTAGTGCATAGGGAGATATTTCATAAAAATAAAAAAAAAAAATACCTTGACAATTACAAATTTTGACATGTGCTGTGCAGAAAAGCACAGGGCACTCTCAGGGACGTCCTTTCGGAAGAGGTGACATTGAACCAGAGAGCTGAGGCAGGGTACTGGGAGGCATGACACCTGTGGAGGCCAGGATGTGCGTGTCCTCCAGGCTCTGCGGCTCCTCCCAGATCTTCAGGAGGTCATCCCACTGGCTGGGGCCGGGACTCTGCTCTGTCAGGAGTTTGCTCCTAAACCAACTGCAGCCACCTTCTCAGTGTAAAGATAGTATTTCCCTCTGCTTACGGAGCCAGGGTGCTGAACAACCTGCGTTTTTTCCTTTTCCTTTTTGAACCTCCTCATACACTAATCTTTCATTGGCCCTTTGGGTCATTAGTCTGGAAGGCCCGACTGGTCAGGGCAATCAGGTAAGTCATGCTGGCAAGAGCTAAGGTGACCGTGGTGCCATGGGGGATGGAAGCAGAAGCCCTACAGCCTCGCTGCCAGCCGGCCACCTCGGCAGAATCGGGGGTCTTCCTGCCCAGCCTCGACAGGAAAAGCAGAGGCTTAGGAAGCCACAGGGAGGGCTCCAGACACACGCACAGGTCTTTCCAGGTGTCACTCAAAGGTACAGACATTGGGCCAGTGGCCAGAAAGTCTTGTTTCACAGTCTCTCTCTCAGGCACTCACACCTACCTGGAAAGGACTAGAGCCTGAAGTTGAAGACCTTTCTTCCAACTCTGAGAGTATTCGCTGGTACTAGAAATAAGGTTCTAGGACAAATCAGTGCAGAGATCAGTCTCGCCTTCTCAAGCCCCAGTCTCAAGGCCAAGCTCAGTCACTGATCCATAAAGCCAAATGGCCAACTTCGCCTTTATTCAGCACTTTCCATGCATCCGGTTGGTTATGGGATAACACAGTAAAGATCCCATAGAATAAAATATGTGGCCTTCTCTGGACCAACCAGAGTACTGACAACAAGATCTGATGAAAGTTCTGAGCAAATTAATGACCGAAACCAGACTTGGGCCCTCTCTTACTTGGCAGAGAGGTTCTGTTGCCAGCTACTCTCACCGGGCATGGTCAACAGCAGAAGCAGAAAGCCTGGGGTACATGAGAGCTAGAGTGCTGTAAGCCCCGTATTTTCCACCCTGCCATACAAATGACCGTGGACCAGATCTTGACGATTCCCCAAGGGAAGCATTCACCCAACTGGAAGCACCTTCACTACAGGGAGAGGGCCTGTTTTCAGTTGTATCCCCAGCACCCAGCCAAGTACCCCGCACGACACTGGCGTTCCCTAAACACCGGGTGGGTGAATGGATGCCTGCACAAGTGAACAGACCGCCACACCAAGCAGCAAAGGATGGGCTTTCTTTCCTCTGCTATTCCCAACTCCATTCCGGGCATGTCTTCAAATTCACTTTGCAGAGCATTTCATCTCAACTGATCTCATCTCCCTCTGCTGTAAGACCCTCAGGGGCTCCTGTGCATACAGAACAAAACCCGGGCTCCTCAACAAAGCTGCTGGCCTCGCACAGCCGGGCTCTACCTGCCTCCTACCCCCGCCGGCCTCAGCCCCTTGCTGTCGACCCTCTACCAGTACAGAACGGCCCAGGGCTCCCTCAAGGTGACATGCTGGTTTGTGTAGCCATGTCCCAGTTTTGGCTCTTTTCTCTGCCTGGAACACCCTTCTGCCTTGCTCAGCTATTGCTTTAAGTCTCCACTTAGATCTCCCCTCTGCCAGGGGGCCACCCCTCTCCATTCCGTGGCACCCCGAACAGGCCTTCCTACTTAGCCTTAGACCATCACCCTCTGCCTCTCCCCTGCTTGTGCTCTCTCTATCTCTCAAATGAATAAATAAAATCTTTAAAAAAAATAAAACTCCATTGATTAATATTCTTCAGTGGGAGAGGGAGAAGCAGGCTCTCCACTGAGCCGGGAGCCTGACACAGGGCTTGATCCCAGGACCATGACCTGAGCCAAAGGCAGATACTTCACCGACTGAGCCACCCAGGTGCCCTGTGGTTTCTTTCTTTCTTTTTTTTTTTTAAAGGTCTCTGGCTGGAGACCACACTGGACAAGGAGACAGAGCCCGGAAGGAAAGCGGACTTGGGTGGAAGGTGAGCAGGCTGGCGGGCACAGAGACGGAGGGCAGATTGATTTGGGGAGTAAAGGCAACAGGTTTTCTCCAAGGTTTGGATGTGATTGGTATAGAAGGGAGAGAGATCAGAGGTGATGGCCAGTTTGAGTTGGAGGTTAGTGCGAGAGACTGGAAAGCAAAAAGCAATTAGAGGACAAGGCAGGAATTCTCCTTTGGACGTGAAGTTAGAGATTACAAGGAGACACGCACGTGGAGAGGTCCAGAAAACCGTTGGTTACCATAGTCTTGTACTCATTGGAAATATGAAAGGCGGAGGCCGAACTTTGGAAATCACTTTCATAAAGATAATATTTAAAACCATTATCTTGGATGAGATCGCCTGGGGAGAAAGTGTGGCGAGAGCCCTGGGTACCCCAACAGCGAGCAGAGAGGTCTGAGAACATGAGGAAAGGGAAGGAACCAGGAGGTGAGGTGTCACAGGAGTCAAGAGAAGAGCCCCCTCAGAGGAGGAGGAAGTGTGCAGCTCTGCTGAAATGCTGCCAAGGAGGCACGGGGAGCATGGAGCAATGACCCCTGGATTTGGGAGACAGAGTTCCACGAGGATGGTTTTGTGGGGTGCAGAGACGGAAGGCTGGCGGAAGGGCTGTGCAGGGAGCCTGAAGCTGAGGATGTGGTAATGGGAATGTCTGCCCCTGAGGGGACCAGAGACGCCAGCAACAGCTGGAGGTGACTGTGGGACTTAGGAGAGTTGTTTTATTAAAGCCGGAAAACACCCGAGCAATGTTTTATGCTGAAGGGAATGATCAAGTACAGGGAATAACTGGTGGGAGAAAAATCTTTGAACAGGGAGAGGGGACAGGGTCCTGAGCCCAGTGGAGGGGCAAGGGGGTGTCATCTGTCTTAACCGAAGGGGATGGAGGGACCTCTAGGGCTGTGGATTGTGCAAGTTGGGGATAAGATTGGCAAGTCTCTGTGATGAATTCTATTCTATTACTGCAATAAACAATAGGGGGAGGTCATTGGCCAAGAGTAAGGAAAACTGTCAGAATTAAACTGTAATTGAAACTAGCACCTAACTTTTTAGAATAGAAAATGTAATGATTTACTTTAATTTTTCAAAGTAAAATCCCACTCCAAGTTTTCCCTACTTACGCTATCATTTTGGCTCCTGATCGACGGAGAATCTCTTTAAGGGGACTCTCCCAGGTTTCTAGCTTCTTTGGATGGCAAGAGCCTCCTTGCTGGGAATTAGGGTTCTGGGAAAAACTGCTTCTCCATCTCCATAAAAAGCTTTGTCTTGACAGCTCACTGGAATGTTGTGAAAGTGGAACACAAAAGTCTCAGCGAGGGCTCTGTCCAATTTGGAAGCCGCGGAGGGAGCCACATCCGTTGGAGGGAAACTGAATTCCGTGGCCTGTGCCTGGAGCCTGACTGTGGCAGGACGCGCTGTCCCCGGGCCCCCTTGTTTCTTTTTTTTTTTTTTTAAGATTTTATTTATTTATTTGAGACAGAGAGAATGAGAGAGAGAGAGCACATGAAAGGGGGGAGGGTCAGAGGGAGAAGCAGGCTCCCTGCCGAGCAGGGAGCCCGATGCGGGACTCGATCCCGGGACTCCAGGATCATGACCTGAGCCGAAGGCAGTCGCTTAACCAACTGAGCCACCCAGGCGCCCCCCCGGGCCCCCTTGTGAGGACAGTGCCGCAGAGAGGAAGGGAGGGCAGGGGGACGATGCCCGGATGATGCTACGGTTTGAATTACTCTGTGAGCAGGTCTTGCGCTGATGATGGGAGAGGGCTGGGTGTGAAATTTTCCGAAGTATAACAAGTTTTTGAAGTCGCTCACCTTGTCAGCGGCGGCCAGTTAGTCATGGCCACTGCAGCTCCCGACACATAGGAAAGGACGTAGGAAATGGGCTCCTGGCTGTGTGTATTATGGCTTCCGGACAAAATCAGCTGAAGCTATGGTCTGATGCTTTGCAGAGGTCTGGGAGCAACATTAAGAAGTCATTTATAACTGGCCACCCCCTTTCTCCAGGTGGGAGCTGGTGCAGGCTGGCCCACGAGGCCACGCACTGCTTTTCTGGGCTTGCACGAGGCTCCCAGGGCAGGGGCACAAGCCCAAAGGGTGGAATCAGCCCCAGGGAGCTGTGCGGTGGACTCTCCTGGTATTGCAAAGACCTCCCTTGAGAAGGACAGCAAAGCCCAAGACTGCCTGCGGGCCTGACCAGTAAGCCCCCCGGGGTTAATGGGAAGAGGCCAAAGCAGGAACTTGAAGCTTTGCCCCCTGCCCCCCATGACATCTCAGAGAGAGAGAGGTCCCACGTGCTCTAGAAAGTGCTGGTGGGCAGAGGCCTGTCCTCCTGCAGTCCCGTGAGTGTCTTTCTCTTATCGACAGCCTCCTGCATCTCTTCCCTCTGCCCCCTGCTCTGTGTGGCTGAAACTCCCACGTGGGTCTCCCCCCGATCCAGCCCTGGAGTTCTGCCCAGCTCCAGGAACAGTGAGGAAGGGGTGGCTTCTCCAGATCGTCTCTCAGCCCTGGAGCTTGTTCCGAGGGTCCCTTCACTGTGACCGCTCCTGGCATCCAAGGGGTGAGCCCCTGGGGACCCTGCATGGGAAGGATGCAGGAGGAAGAGTAGGAGCCCCCTAATCTCACATTCTAGCACCTACCATCCCCTGGGGCAGATTCTGATATGGGTTTCTGGACAGAGAGGAGGGAGATGGAAACTTTGCCGAGATTATTATTCTCACCCCATCAATCACAGTTAACACTGCCCGCCCCTCTGGCCCTCCGCTCACATGCGGTCTGAACTTGGGCGGGTACCTCAATGTTTGCTGCCTCCATTCCCATAAAACAGGCCTGAAACCCCGTGTTGTCCTCACAGGTTGTCCTGAGGGGCGGAGGCATTCACCCGTCTGACACAGTCACACAGGAGGCAGCGATAAAAGCAGCAGTTAACACAATGACAGTAAATAGAATTACTACTCTGCTCCGGCCTCTCCTGAACACCTTCTCATAAATCCAGCGCCCTGGTCCCTCTGCACGGCCCCTGGATGCCCCGTCAGGCCTGGTGCTGTGTGAGTGGTCCCACCTCTGGATCAGCTCCCCTCCTCCGTGTCACCTGCCTCCTGGCCACGTCTCCATGCCCGCTCCTGGTTGGTTCTCCCAGACACATTAGGGCCTCGCTCCAGTCTCTTCCAGCCCAACCTGCAAGCGGTCTCCATGACCGTTCCTTGCAGCACCTTCCTCCGCTAGCTCCCGCGTCACTTCTGCTCCACTCCACGGCTCTCCCTTGGTGACCCAGCTCCGGGGCCATCCTCCAGGCCCTTCCATGGCCTCGGCTTCCTCCCCACGACACCCTCACGGTGTGGGTGACCCCACATCACATTTCAGCCGGAGCCTCTCTCCTAAGCCCCAGACACAGACATCCCCCTGCGGGCCCCGCTCTGTTCGCCCTGCTCCCCTGGCCCCTTCTCCAGGCTTCCCGTCTCAGTAATCAGGAGCCTCTCTCCTCGCTGCTCAGGACTTGGATGCTGGAGTCCTGGACGCACCCTGGTACAGCTCACCAGCACATCCTGCTGCCTTTCATCAGCCTCCAAGCCCTCCTCCTGTGTTCACTGTGCTCTGATGGAAGCGCCACCCCATCCCCTGGATGGCCCCAGGAGGTCCCCTGGTTTTCACCTTTGTCACTCTTTGGTATCCCCCACCACAGCAAGTGGAGTGAAAACGGGATCCGCTCAAACATTAGCAGCTTCCCCTTTGGCTCCGAGTCAAGCCCAGAGCCTCCCAATGGCTCCTGTCGGACAATGTGGCCCTCACTCACCTGTCCTGCTCTCTGCTGTGCTCCCACCCTGCCCAACTCCGGACACTTGCCCCCATCCATCCCCTTTTCGTACCTCCTCTCCCCGCCTTAGGTTTTCTTAGCACTTATCACTGTTTTAAAAGTGTACTTTTCTAGGGGCACCTGGGTGGCTCAGTCGGTTAAGCGTCTGCCTTCGGCTCAGGTCATGATCCCAGGGTCCTGGGATCGAGCCCCACATCGTGCTCCCTGCTCAGCAGGGAGTCTGCTTCTCCCTCTGCCCCTCACCCCACTTGTGCGTGCTTTCTCTCTCTCTCTCTCAAATAAGTAAGTAAAACCTTTAAAAAAAAAAAAAAAAAGCATACTTTTCTTGTTTGTTTTCTCTTTTCTCCACTAGAAGTCAAGCCCCGGGCAGGGATTTTACTCTAGATGTTTCTTCGCTCTGTCCTCAATGTCTTCAATAATGTCTGGAGATCGAGATGCTCAATAAATAATGTTGAGTGAATGACGGAATGTGATAGAACAACCCTACCTTGGACTGGGAGCCGTAAAGACACAGCCAGCGAAGGTGGGGAAGGCTCAGGAAATTGTTGTAATCTTAGTGAGCAAGATGCTGGTGGCCAGGCCAGCAAGCTGGCCAGAGGCAGAGAAGCCAGGACCAGTGCCGGGCTAAGCAACAGGCACACGAGTTTACATTCAGAACTCCCTGACAAACAGATGGGAATGCTTTGACTGCTCATCAGATAGTCAAACTGCATCTAAACGAACTGCTGACAAATTTGCTAAGTACAGTGCTTTCTGTGTGGAAGATTCACAAGGCACCTAATATATAGAGAGAGTGCCCAGCTTCAAAGCAATACCACCAGAATAAAACTGTATTTGAAAGTTTCTTTTAATAACATCTTGAGGGTGTTTTATTTTTTTTTTCCTTTGGAAGTCTAATTTGATTCTACAAAGGGGATGAAGCCTTAGTTCCTAGCACAGTGAACTTACTTCCTCAATTTCTTTGTTCCCATATACTAGCAGATCCTATAACTGTACCAGAGTTAAAAATGGCAAAAAAAAAAATTTCTAAATGATGTGAATAAAATCTAACTCACATTTAGACTGTTATACTTTCAAGCCGAAGAAAAAGAGTGCAGATTTTGGCATCAGGCAGATCTGGATTTGAACTGCTGATCAGACATCTTCACAATTCCACGCCTTGGTTTATCATCTGGAAAATGGGAGTCCTGCAGGGCTTCGCATTAGAACCATCGTAACTATAGAAGCAAGCAGCGTACTCGGCAAATGGCCCATGTTCCAAAGTGCTAACAATCTGTTCCTTTTCAGTTACCAAAACCAAAATAAAACAAAACGGACTATCTCATCTTGAGGTTATGAAAGCACTGTTAAAATCACAGTGCTATTACAACTCTAAAATTCTTACAACTTCTAAAAACCCAAAACATCAACATAAGCCATCAAAACCGCTTTCTCCAAAACAGTGCTTTTTGTGAAAACACATCTACCGTTTAACGGAGAACATGAAAAAGGTGATGGCACCATCCCCCGTGCCCTTCCAGAAGAGCGGGGGTCCCCACATGGCATGCAAGGACCCTGTTGCATAACTCCATCTGTTCCTCAGAATCCCATAATTTTTTTTTTCCAAAAAGGACTTTAAAACCATAGAATTCCCCTAATAATCTCGTTCTACAGATGAGGACTTGATGGCCAACTCCCATCTGGTTGTAGAGACAAGACTTGGCGTGCTCTCCAGGCTGCTAATTCTTCACTGTCAGTGACACTATGGTTGGGCCAGCTGGTAAACCAGACGAATAAACCATGAACAGGGAGACGCAGGCCTACTAACATCCCTTCAAATGAGGCCTTGCTCACCTTCCAGTCCCTGACATGTGCGTTTCCGTATCATGGTCACTCTCTATCTGTGGCTCAGTCAGCAGGTGCAAAGAACTGCCACTGGGGATGGGACACTTGTCATGCCCTCCACATCCACACAGCCTAGAAGGGAGGACATACCGAGAGAATGCATAACAACACTGACGGGCATGGTGACTGTTGTGTGAGCAGGATCAGAGCCAGCGCTTGGAGAGCCCAGGAGAGGAGAGCTCATTCTCAGGGTGCTGTGAGAGGGGCTTTCGAGGGACAAGACAGCTCGTGTTTTCTCTCGGCAGGTGTGGGGGGCGGAGTCAGCCCTTATACTTCCAAATGGTTCACCACTGGACCTTCCAGTGGGTGCAAAGATTATATATATACACACATGCAGTCAATCCTCATTAGTCTCGGATTTCATGCTCGTGAATTTGCCGACTTGCTAAAATTTGTTTGTAAACCCCGAATCAGCACTTGTGGTGCTTTTGCTCATTTCTGAACATGTGCAGAGAGACGGAGACTTTGAGTTTCTTCACGCACATGTTCCTGATGAGGCTGAACGAGGCAATGCTCTGCCTTCTTATTTCAGCTCTCATACTGTATGTAAGCGCCCCTTATATGGCCCATTCAGTGCCCATTCTCTACAGTTTGGGGCCATAAGTGTGGCGTGTGCTCAAGTGTTCTCTAGGGCCTTAGAAAACATGTTAGAGAAGCTTTGTTCAGGCAGGAGTTAGAGTGCTGTTGGCCATGAGTTCAATGTTACTGAATCAACACTATATATTAAATAAGGCATTTTTAATCAGAAACACACCTAATATAAGGTTTTACATTTATCAGTGGACAAAAATATGTGACAGAGGTTTGCAGGAACCCAACCCTGCATTTCCCCTAGGAGCAATGGCCTAGTGTTCACTAATTTGGTGTTTGTGGTGACTTTATGGAACAGAACGACCATGAACAATGAGAATTTACTATGTAGGTGTGTTTACATATATATGTCTGTACATACACACGCGTATGTAAACACACGTATATGGTAAATGTATTCATACACACATATATGAATATGTAAGCACGCAGGGGGGGCCGTGGCATATGGCTCAGGTCTGGTTTCGGGAAAGAACACTGGCATGATTCCATCGCTTCTAGTGGGAAACCAGCCATTCTCGGGGGTGGGAAATGGGAGGTCAAAGAACCACATCAAGAGTCTATGCATAAACCATTCATCAATGGCCCAAATTCAACATAAGACATGCATCAGCTGTGCGATCCGACAGGTCTGTGCTTCTTTTAACTTTGCAAGGAGATTGTAGATCTTTCATATAACAACTCTGACTTCATTAGGCCTGTGGGAGTCTAACACAGAGGGCTTCCTTCAGTGTAGCTAGATGGTAATACTTCTCCAAAAATCTCAGTATTCTAAATATTTTCAGTTTCACAAATTATTTATCTCCAAATAGTTTATATTAACCCATTTTAAATGCTAATGTTTTAAACAAACGCCTGCCCCCCGCCCCCCGTATACACAGCCCTATTGGCGTGCAGTCCAGAAAAAGGAGGCTTTTCCAACTGTCAACATTTTGAAGCACTGTTATCAGACAGATTTGAGGTTCCCATAGCAACATGCTCCATCACCTAGGTGATAGTGATCTTATGACGTCACCAGTGAACTCAACTAACTTGGAAAACAAGCGCTATTTCCTCCTGGGTGTCCCCACATCTCCATGTTGCCCTCCAACGCTTGGAGGGCCGAGGTACTGGGCAAGGCTTCATGGAGAGTTACCAGGCCATTTCATAATCTTCGTTCCAGGATTTGGCTGTTAAAGCATTGTTCATCTTCAAGGGGTTCACAACACTCACCAAGTTGCCCCACATGTCACCCCATGCAGATTTCTTCCAACTGCAGAACAGAAGCCAAAATGAAGACACACAGCTTGTGGGAAATACACACCAGCTGTATGCAGGCGTTGAGGGACAGGGTAAAAGGAGAAGTGTCCAGTCATGTTGTCACCAACGCAGGCAGCAGGAACCACTCTGGAAAAACTGGACGAGATGCAGGAACCATACAACACCAGTCGTTCGTCTCAAATCACGTGGCAACCAAACGCAGGAAACACGCCCCGCTCTGTCCCACTGGGACACTGCTTCCACGAGCGTACAAGCACACAAGGGAAAGTATCGGACATGTGACAAATGGGTAGAAGAGACAGTTATGTGAGTGAGGGGTGTCTTACTGTACGCTGAAGGCCTGGAGCCTCGACAAGGAATGGGGGGTCTGTGCTGCTCCCCACTTTGTCGCAGGACTGCTTTGTTTGAATGCAGATATGGTACAGGATGTGTGGAGAGCAGAAGGGAAATGAGAGAACGGAGTGTCATTCAGCTGGTTTCAAGGCACGGAAACACTCTCCTAATGCATATTTTGCTTCCCAAATAATCAAATATCATTTAGACACTTTGTAATTAACCCGAAGGGGGCTTTTAACAAACAGCATGGAGTTCTAACTTGAAAATGTACAATTACAGAGTGTGTCCAAAACCAATTTTCTTTTGCAAAAGGAAAATGTGTCATCTGGCTGCTTATTCATCTTACAAGGATTCAGCTGGAAGTATGAGAACCCAGGCGGAGATGAGGAGGCCTGGCTTATCAGGCCGTCCACATGCAAATGCAAGCGGGGGCTGAGGGAGAAGACAAAAGAGGTGAAGACAGGGTCTCTTCTCCCCAAACTGTAACGATTGAAAAAAAAACTAATAACCAGCAGCTTTAAAAAATATATGTAATAATGAAACAAGAAATAATTTGAAAATAAGACAAGAAAATACAATGAAATCCTAAAATCTGATTCCGATTATTTATTCCATGTGAAGGCTAGGATCAACAGTTAGAAATCCCAGAGGGCCGCAGAAGGAGGGAAGGCCTTTCCATGCCTGCTGTAACTTGTGACAGTTCAGCCCATGTTTTCTCTACACTGAGAAGCAGCAACACAAAAGGATGGGGTAGGCACTCCTCTCTCTTCCTGGCTTTGTTTCCGGTGACCTGGCCAGCCCTAGAAGCTGCTGCACTGGGAGCCTCCCAGGCAGCATGTAAAGTCAGAACGACGCAAGCTGTGTCATTGGATCCCATGGTCCAACACATTCTAACTTTGCTATCCTCAAAGCCAGGATTACCGCTAAAAGCCTGGATCATGGCCATATGCATATTCCAAAGCTTCTTCAGCTTTCCTATTTCTTTCAACGCATCCCTCACTATGCTCACTGGGGTTCAAAGATGGGAGCATCACTGACATTTTGATGATCATTATTTTTAATTCCCAGTTTTGACTGACCTTCTGAAACAATCCAGAGTGTGAGATAATCCTGGAGTTATAATATATGAGTCTATTAGAAAAAGATATTTTGATATGAAGGTATTCCTAAAAATGCTTAGTCCAGCCATATCATTAGGTGTGAATACTGGCCTTAATTAAATTAAGATGTGGGAGTGCCTGGGTGGTGCAGTCGGTTAAACATCCAACTCTTGGTTTCGGCTCAGGTCGTGATCTCAGGGTGGTTAGATCAATCCCTGCATCAGGCTCCCTGCTCAGTGTGGAGTCTGTTTGAGATTCTCTCTCCCTCTCCCTGCCCCTCCCACTCGTGTTCTTTCTCTCTCTCTCTCTCAAAAATAAATAAATCTTTAAAAAATAAATCAAGATGTAAGCAATAACAATTGATGAGTGATATACTTTTGTATAAAGTGGCTATGTTAGCATTGCTTTGGAAACATTAATTTCGGAATGTATAATGATTCTATTTTAAATATTCTAAAAAAGAAAAGAAATGTTGTCAGCCATTGTCAGACCAAACGCCAGTTCCTAATTGGTGATCTACTGATGCAAACACATTTCTGCAAGATGTGCCAGGCCCAAAAAGGTAAAACGTCCATCAGCATCATGAGACTCCACGACCTAATTCCAAGTTCGATTTCCACATGTTCTTTCCTGCCCGAACTGGGTCAGCAAGTACTCAGACTCACAACTGGAATTTGAGGCCAAGCCGAATTGCTGGCTACGTGGCCACACATCAGCCCAAGCTCGTGACAAAGGGGAAAAGGAAACACGGCTTTCCTTCCACTGCCTGTCTCTCCCACTCGGGGCCAGACTCACAGACGCACCAAACTTTCATTTGTACCAAGTGTGATGTCGCATGGCTCTCGGTTCAAGGATTGTGAAAACAAATAAAACGAAAAGCCGACTTCTTTTGGTCTTCAGCAATTACTAACAATTCTGTCTTTCTTGTGCAGTTGTCAAACAACTGAAATTTTCACTTGCTCTGTGGGATGTGGACAAACCATACTGTCATTATAGTCAATCAAAACACGAATGTCCTCTGTCAAATGACACTGTCCCGCTCTGTCTCTGCCACATGGGGATCTTCACAGAGCCCTCTCTATTGTTCAGGTTCTGTGCTGGTGGGAGAGTCTCAGTTACAGGCAGCGGAAGATCCAGTGAAAAATAGTTTAAATAGCTGGAATTCGGTATTTCACATAAGAAGCCTAGGGGTTGGGTGCTTCCAAGGCCAGCTAAAATGTCAGGACCCCTGATTGGCTTTGCTGAAATTCCTTTGGATTTCCTTCATGCTTGCATGACAGTGACTGTAATTCCCAGTACCATGCTCAGCCCAGGAGAGGGTCATGTTTCCCACCCCAAACCCCATTTTTGAGGGGCAGGGGGAGCTCTTCCCAGCAGCCGTCTCCTGCCTCAGAGGCCAGGGTTGGGTTTCCAGACCCACACTGGACTATTGCTAACCCACGATGGGCTTAGATCAATTATGAATCAGGCGTGTGGACTGGAAGGCATCCACGGTCCCAGGACACACGGAGGTGAAAACATGGGCAAGGCTGGGATTCTGCCAGCGACGCAGAAGCAGGGAGGAAGAATGGCTGTGGACATGTCTACCACATGCCCAGCATAATCGCCGCATGTAGGGGATGGTGATGTTCCAAGTCGGGTGAGGGCAAATCGAGGAGGAAGGGCATGGCCTCTGCAAGAGGACTTCCATGGGCCACACAAAGGGCAGATCAACCAAAGAAAACAAAGGGAGGAGGGCCAGTGAGATGTTTCGTGTGTCATTTCTGCGGGGCACGTGGGAAGTTGGAAGTGGGGCAGGTGCAGCTAGTGTTCCCAGCGAGCCTTCCCCCTCCTTCCAGGCCTCACCGCGATCAGACCCTCCCCAGGCTCCGGCCTGTTAGCATTGCTTCGGCCCCTGGATCCCAGGAGCCCGACCTCCGTGTGTGTGTGTGGAGCTTTGTGATGTCGGTTCCATCCACCTGTTCCTTTTGACTTGTCTTCCTTCCCACCTGCTCCTGGGAGACCGACCAGGCCTCCGGTCCATCTTGGTGTTACGCCTCTTTCTCCTCATCCGCCAGTAAATGCTCAGTAAGTACAGAAAGCCCACTGAAATTAATTCGCTTCTACTTAGAGAAGGAAAATAACTGTGTAATCCAACAATACCAGGGTGGTGTACGAAAATACGGAGTGAACCAAGTAAATTCAAATGCCACATAGTAGAAGCTATGAGCATTTTTAACCACAATAGTCTCATCATGTATAGAATTTTCTGGAAGGTGGGCTCGAACATGGATGAACTCCTTTTAATAGCCTTTATTTTTTAGAGCAGTTTTAGGCTCATAGCAAAATCAAGCAGAAAGTACAGAGTCCCCTCTATGCCCTGCCCCTGCTCATACACAGCGTGTTCTTCGGTTACCAACAGAATTGCTTGAATGACAAACTGATTTTTGCCCTTAAACTATCTGCATTTGAAAAAAGGCTTAAATATTCTATTTTTATTATGTACCTATAGTAAAACATAAGGCAATGTTAGCTTACATTTTTAAAACCAATTTGGCTATGGTCTCAGACATTAGGAACCTATTTCCTACAAACATGCCGAACTGCAACCATTTCTTGTCCACAGGCTTTTCGTGCATCTGAAGCCCTCCCCTCAGGCAGAGTCAGCGCGGGCACCTCAGAAGTTAATGATACTAATGAGCGACACAGACTCTCACATTCTCTGTACGGATGTTCTTGCAGCCTTGTGATACGTTACAGAAGCTGTTTTCAATGACAGATGATGGAAAATCTGCTCCTACCAAATGGCAGAAGTGTGGATGAAAATCATATTCTTTGGGAAGCACTTTGTACCCAGAGATGTGGCAAACTGTCAAGGTTTAAAAAACTGACTCTATTCTTGGGGGAAAAAATGGAAAGATAAGGGAGTTCCTGAACCTACCATAATAGCCCGCTCTAATGATTACAACTTTCCTTTATGGCTATATCAGTAAGCTTAGCTGGTCTGATGCCTGACTTGTCTGAATGGACCACCTTCTGTAGATGGGAAACAGAGAGCCAGACCCTTGTCCCTGCCCCTTCCTTATTACAAAAGCGATGTTTACCCACCTAGGTTAGGAATGCACACACCATCTCTTGGGATAGGGCAGCCCATGCAGACGTGCTGGGTCCTACACTCGGGCAGGGCAACTGAAGGTGCTACTGGCGAAGAAGGCATGAGCACGTAAAGGACTGTCCAGGCCTACACCCACCTCTAATGGCCTGGCCTATTCATGTTAAGAGTGAGTGCTTTGTCATTCCATAGGCCCAGGGTCTCCCATCAACATGGTCTTTCTATCCTCTAGCTGGGGGTTGGCAAACTTCTCTAAGTGCCAAACAGGAAAGAGTTTAGGCTTTGTGGGTCACATCACGATCTCTGATCTCTGTCACACTCACATCCTCCCCTCCTCCATCTCTGCCTCCTCCCCCTCCTCCTCCTCCTATTTACAACCCCTGGAGAACACAGAACCCACTCCGTTCGCAGGCAGTAAAGTTGGCCAACCCAGGCTGACCATCTTAAGCTATCTCTACAATCCTATTTTCAGAACTATAATCATTTAGTGGCTCTTCAATCCTATCTATCCAACATTCCCTAAACTTAATTATGCAGAGGAAAGCAAATATAATGTTCTAATGAAAGTCCAACCAGGCCAGAAATCCTGCTATTGATAGCTTTCAGAAACCTCATGGCAATGAGGAAACTTCCCTGCTGATGCGTTCTCTACATGCCTCAGAGTCTCCGATGTCTTTATAGGTTTGGCTCCTGTCCCTACACATCATTAGATACTCTTCAATCACCATAAAAAATAACTCTCATCTAAAGTGGTCGCACGCTCCTGTCAGCTCTCTGTCCGTCTGGTGAGTAGCGTTTGGGACGCAGCCATACTCATCTGGCTGCATGTTGTGTGTGGTGGAGTTGAGTAGTTACAGTAGAGACCACGTGGCCCACAAAACCTAAAATACTTACTGCCAGCCCTTGTTTTTAAAGATTTATTTATTTGAGAAAGAGAGCGTGCAGCGGGAAGGGGCAGAAGGAGAGGGAGAGAGAAACCCAAGCAGATTCCATGCTCAGTGTGGAGCACGACATGGGGCTCCATCTCTGACCCTGAGATCATGACCTGAGCTGAAATCAAGAGTCAGACGCTCAGTTGACTGCACCACCCAGGTGCCCCTACTTCCAGCCCTCTACCAGAAAAGTTTCCTGACCCCTGATCTAAACTACAAAGCAGGATCAAGGACATTTACTTAGATCTTTTCTGCTTGGTTACCTACCTGGACTCAGGCATCCTCATGCTTGTTCTTCCTTTCAAAAACTCTTACTGACAATCTTCTGAGTCTGGAGGGAAGACCGTGTTCTACACAAAGAACACTGACCTTCAAGAATGAGGCCCTTGGTCTTCTAAGCCTGGTATAATTGTAGTGAGCAACTATCAGAATGCTTATCTGCCAAGTTTGGGCTACTCCGTGTGCATGGGTGCGTGCACACACACACACACACACACACAAACACATCTGCTTAGTGTAGATTCCAGGACACAAATCAAAGTCAACCACGGGCATGATCAACCTTTGTTATATTTTAAAATTGATTTAAGAAATTATTTTCAATGTTTCCAGCCCTTCTTTCTGTGCTCATAACCTCTCAGTAGTCTCTCATCTTGCTGTCTATCATTATCTGAAATTTTTTTATTTGTGTATTTGTTAATTTCCTTGTTTTACATAGGACAACCTACTAGAATATATTTTATGGGTCAGGGCTTTTATCTTATACCACCGTATCCCCATCATTTGGGACAGTGCCTAGACCAGTCAGCACTCAGTTAATACCAGTTAAATAAGTACATTCTCAAAACACCAATAGCACCTTCTCTGACCACTGTGTGATCAAAATCTGCTTGGAGAAGGGAAACTTACATGTTCACAGAATGATCTGAAGGCTGACTCTCACCACTCCTGGCCTCGAGTGCAGGTCTGTGCCTTCTGAAATGCACTGTGGGGCACTACAAACCAACTCTTGGGGACAGAAAGCCAAGTGCAGACCCGCTAGCACTGGGGTGCACTGCACACACGGCCATCTCTCCACGGGAACGGCTCTGGGCCACACATGTCCCCACTGAGTCTTCCCCAGCCCCTGCTCACACACCTTGGCACTATTCCAGAATACCTCCAACAGCTGAGAGGTAAAAGCCAAGGTAAGTAGGTCTCAGGTGCAGATAGATAGAAACAGACTTAAATTTGGAGGCATTTAGTCCTAGATGGTCATATTGGAAAGCAAAAAAAAGAACAACCTAGGGCTGGAGGTGGCTTATTTATTCAAGAAACACATACACAAAGGTATTCTGTGTTGGTCTATGAGCAGAATTCAGGGGGCCTTGTGTTTTCTATTATTTATGTCTGTCTTTTCTCGTTTTTCTTTCATTTATATTAAGGAGGATATTATACATTG
Organism: Leptonychotes weddellii; assembly: GCF_054177405.1. Classification (NCBI taxonomy): domain Eukaryota; kingdom Metazoa; phylum Chordata; class Mammalia; order Carnivora; family Phocidae; genus Leptonychotes; species Leptonychotes weddellii. The sequence continues at coordinate 128,260,095 of NC_138376.1, forward strand.
AACACCAGGATACACCAGGGAACAAAAGTGACCATGATCGATGCCTTCAGGGAACTGCACACTGCCCCTTCCCTTGGCTGAAATCACTGGGCACCTGGTCTGCTGCTGTCTATTTAGATGTGCTCATAATTTCAGGGTTACCAACTCTGACTGTATACAAACCATGGTGGGGGGCACTGGCAAGCTGAGCCTCCATGGCTTCTCCTGTGGGGCTGGAGGGAGGTTCTGAAACCCAAAACACACCACCTCAGTGTGTGCATGGACTGAGTAACCTGCATCCAGGTAACACAAGCCAGGTTGTAACAGTCCCTGATAGATGCAGGAGTTTGGGCTTTTTCATATCCACAACATAGCTTGCTCTTCCTAAGCCGTCTTTAGGGAGGTGTAGTGGATATCTGAATTCCTCTATCACAGGTTTTCTTTTTTTAAGATTTTATCTATTTGTCAGAGAGAGAGTACCAGCAGGAGGAGGGCCAGGCAGAGGAGAAGCAGGTTCCTCAATAAGCAGGGAGCCCAATGTGGGACTCGATCCCAGGACCCCGGGATCATGACCTGAGCTGAAGGCAGACGCTTAACTGACTGAGCCACCCAGGCATCTCTCCTATTTCACAGTTCAGGAGATGTGGACCGGGGGTAGGGGAGCCACCAGAACCCGGGAGTGGAGGGGCAAAGACTCCCCAGATACAAAATCATATCCCAAGCAGCCATAAGCGAAAATGAAAAAAAAGGAACCCAGACCCAAAGCTCACACCTTATACAAAAATTAACTTAAAATGGATCAAGAAATTAAATGTAAAACTTAAGACTTTGGAAAACAATGGGTGAAAATCTTTGGGATCTGGGGCAGAGACTTCTTCAGCTCAACAAAAGCATGATGCATGAAAAGGAAAAAAAATCAATAAAATGGACCTCACCAAAATGAAAAACTTTGGCGGAGCCGAAGATCCTGTGAAAAGGTTGAAGCCGGAAGTGGGATTGGGAGGAAATGTTGGCAACCCGCATAAACAACAAGGGCCTGGTATCTAGAATATAGGAATTCTCAGCATTCGACAGGGGAAAAAAATTACCAAATTAGAAAATGAACAAAGATAGGAGCAGACATTTCACTCGAACGGAGACACAGATGGCAAATAAGCCCCTGAAACCACAGACCTTCTTCACCATTCGGGAAGCTCAAGTGAGAGCCCCGCGGAGCCCTCCTTACCCACCCATCCCCCCGGCCACCATCGCCAAACCCGCGCGAACACCAAATGCGGCAGGAACGCAGAGGCTGGGTCATTCTCACCGTGCTGGGGAGGACGTGAGATGGCACAACCCCTCTAGAAAAGTCTGCCTGCTTCTTTCAGGACCAAACACTCACTTGCCCCGTGACCCCGGACTCGCACTCCCAGGCATTTACCCCAGAGACCCCAACACTCGGGTTCACACAAGCGCCTGCGCCCCCACGCGCGCAGCGGCTTTATCTGTCCTAATAGACACACTGGCAGGGACGCGGCTGTCCTCCCGTAGGTGGGTTCCCGTGGGTGAGCGGGTAAACCGTGGCACCCCCACACCGTGGACTGCTCCTCAGCAGTAAACTCACAGTGTGGGTGACGCTCCAGGGAACCGTGCGCGAAGAGCCAACCCGGGAGGCCGTGCGCTAGAAGATGCCGGTCGCGAAAGGACAAACCTGTGCAGACGGAGAGCAGGTAGTCGTGGTCAGACGCGGCGAGCCGGAGGGTGGGCGCGGGGCCGGAAAGGGGTCACATGACAGAGCTGCTCTGTATCCTGAGGACCCCGGGGGCCAAACAATTCCACCTGTGCGGGAGAACCGCGCACCTGCGTACACGCACAAATGAGCGCCCGTGAGCCCGTGACACCTGAGCGGGTGGACCGATTATGTCAATGCCGACCTCCTGGCGCCCCTGGCCGCGGCGTCCACCTGCAGCACTCCCGGCAGAGCCCAGGGAGGGAGGAGCCAGCCGCACGTGGCCCGCATGCAATCCTTGATCGAAGGGCAGGTGCGGCTGGAAGCCCGCACTCCAGGCCCGACTGGAGGTTGTCGGAAGAGCTAGTTAGGCGAAGGAGTCACATAGTTCTCGCTTGGAGCGAAAGCCATCTCTTCTTGCAAGAGACACCCTGTAGCCGTATTAATCTGGAATTAAGTGTGCATGTGTCCTAGAGTGTTGAGAAAGCAATTCTTTGACTTCTTCCATACTTGTGTCAACGTCTAAATTCTTCTTAAATGCAGAAGTTCTATTTTTAATGGAAAAGTCACCCAAAAAAGTCTGACCTTTAAAAAACTCAGGAGTTTGCAGTTAATTTGGAAATCCTGGCTGTGAGTTTGGACACACCCTAGGTTCACACTCTCCCTGCAGGTCCCTGCACCAGAGACAGGAAAGAGAAAAACAAGCAGCCTCCAGCCCCTGGCAATTAGAGCACAGCATCCAACCCAGAAGAATCAGACTTTCCACATAATGCCACCCAGTGCTAAATATCCACGGTGTGTCAGACAGACTCGGCTCTCCTTATCCTCAAATGACTTCATCGGTCATTGCGAAGATCTTTCAACATCAGAGCTACTGAAAATAATTCTGTTTTCTAATTAAGATCTTCTACCTAACATCAAAGAGGATTTAATTGTCTAACAGAAATATGTTGTGTTTCTACAGATTTTGCAGTTGCCTAAAAAGGCTTGCTCAGGGCGGGAGGAAGGTAGCTGGATTTTTCTCCAACCACTAGCTGTAGAACAAAATTATTAGAAGTATACTAAGACTCTTCAGACAGTATGGGCCAGCAGTTAAGTGACCAGGAATTCAGCATAAGAATATAAGGATGCCATTAAAGATTTAGGCATAAGGATTTTTGTTGCACTGCTGTTACAAATAGCTAAAAGTCAACAATAGAAGACCAGTTAAATAAGTTACTGACATTTATATATTAAAATGACAGCATAAAAACATTTTATAAACTAACTACAGCAAAACATTATTTTTAGAAAAAATATAAACGTATAAGTGACTATATACAGAAGGTTTGAAGAACATACACAAAGGTATTGTATAAACTGGTCTGTGGGTAGAATCCAAGAGGCTTTGTATTTTCTCCTATTTGTGTCTGTGTTTTTTCATTTTTCTTTCATTCATATTACTAAGGAGGACAATATATATTAATTATATTTTATTATGTATAAAATGTGCACTCACATTGTGTATTTATACATAAATTATATATAATTTATATGTAGTATTTAAAAGATATGGTTACAACTTATATATAATTAAATATATAATATATATTATATATGAAAAGTTAGTACGTTAAGGCTCTAGCTACGTCACACTCAGGTGCAAGAGGGAAGCATAAGGCACGCATGGACATTCTGACAGACACTTGAATAGAGGTCTTCATTTAAGTCAGAAATGAGATCTCATAGATGCTCTGCATGAGAATCATTCCTTACTTGCACTATATGCAGATTTATTGGAGGATCAGACTAAATAGGGCTTATGGAATTTAACAGAGCCCAAGACAAGAGTGGCTTATACGTAGTTGCCACAGAACTTTCTGGAGGCCACTATGCAGACGCTGAGTGAGCCCCCAGGCCAGCAGGTGCTTGGACCTGCCGTCTACCTGGCCGAGCACAGAGCAGTAAAGACTCATCCCTTCTCCCTTGACTTACAGGGTGCCCCGGAAACCTTGTCATCCTGCTAGAATGAGAGAATAGAAGTGTTTTCAGAAGTGTTCAAATGGAGCAAGGGGGGAGGTCTCTTGCCTGGCATTCACGCTGTGGGGAGAGAAGACAAGCCGGTCTTCCTCTCGGAAAGCCTGGTGGCAGCAGCACCCCGTGGTGTCGGTCATGGGGATTCAGGCCATCGCTGGTTCTCTTAAATTCACTCTAAGCAGACATTCGTTCGGCACCTTCTCCTAAGTGTTAGGAACACTGGCAGGCCCCGAGACCCCCGAGGGGAATGCAGTTTTCCCTCAATGAGCAACGACTCAGATGCTATGCACTGAGCCCCCAAAACTGTACTCTGGGGAAGGAACAAGTAGCAGATAGGGGCCTTCTGAGTGAGGGGCTGCTGGCCCAGTCCCGTTTGCACAGCAGAAGAATCCAACAGCGGAGTGGCTTCGTCTGCCTTCCAGCCCAGGCTCTTCCCCGGAAGCCGTGCGTCCTTGATCACGTGAACCGGCCTCTGAGAGTTTCTGGTTCTTCATCCCTCCCTCGTGTGAGGTTGGTGGGTGGACAACATGGACTCCTGTGTCACTTCCAGGCACCCGCTAGTCACTGACCGAGAAATTAATTCCATCCGCAACCTTCCTCACTGCAGGTACTCAATAACTATTAGTAAAGTAATTGGTATAGAAAACAAAATTAAAGAAAACGAGACGTTTGTAAAGCACTAAGCAGCTTCCTCACCTATAGATTAGACTTGGTGATGGTGCCGGAAGGGCCTGGAAACTGGGAAGCATTCAGGATAAAACACATGCCTTCTCCCTCCTCACCTTTGTTTGCTTCTGGGAAGGGCAGAGTGGATACTGATCCGAGGAAGATTATTTTCCTTGCTCTGGGATTCTGGATAAGTTCCACATTTTCCCCATGGAATCATGCAGACATTTCTTTAAAGTGCGGCCAGAAACATTCCAACACCTCATGTTTAGGCACGCTGCTCCTAGGGCTGGGGTGACCTTGACACAGCTCCCATGTGTCAGCCCTCCTGTGAGCCGGGAGGTGGGCATGTGCCTTGAGTCTGCCCTTAGAAAATCAGGAAGTCAAAATACCCTTGTTGAGCAGGATCCATTACTAGCGGGTTTGGATAAATATATGTAACTGCATGGTTCCAGCACCATCCTCATGGCCTTGCTCCCAGGAAAATCTGATCTAACACAGTTAAGAATGAATATTTCCAGGTTCAAAAGAGAGGGAGAATCTCATGAACAAAGTACGACCAATCAAGAGTCGTTTCCCTGATTAGACTGAAGGAAAACACTCTCCTCCATGCGGCCCTTCAGGGACCCAGCGCCCTCCCTCGCGTGGTTGTCATGCCCAAGGGTCTCTGTAGCCCCAGCGGGGGGACAGAAGAGCGTGGAGGCTGCAGTGGACGGTTTCCTGGGGGGGGGACCTGGAGCGGCTCCCCTTCCACGGGCCAGCACCCCGTCCCGAGCTGTACCTGCCCCACAGAGACTGGGGAATGCCTGGCTTTGTGTCCTGGAGGAAAGAGAACATGGATTTTGTTGGACAGTGTAGGGTTTTTGCCAGACTCCGCCTGGAGCACTCTAACCCAGTCACCCATAGCGTTGGTTCCCTCTTATCAATCAGGTCTCAGAAAAAAAATTATCATCTCTGCTCAGAGGCCAATGTCACAACCCAATTCTAAAAAGTGCCCCCTTGGGGCGCCTGGGTGGCTCAGTTGTTAAGCATCTGCCTTCGGCTCAGGTCATGATCCCAGGGTCCTGGGATGGAGCCCTGCATCGGGCTCCCTCTCGGCGGGAAGCCTGCCTCTCCCTCTCCCACTCCCCCTGCTTGTGTTTCCTCTCTTGCTGTCTCTCTCTCTCTGTCAAATAAATAAATAAAATCTTTTAAAAAAAAATGCCCCCTCTCTTGGGATGCCTGGCTGGCTCAGTCAATTGGGCGTCTGACTCTTGGTTTCGGCTCTGATCATGATCTCAGGGTCATGAGATCGAGCCCCAGATTGGGGTCCGTGCTCAGAGTGGAGTCAGCTTGAGTTTATCTCCCTCTCCCCCCTGCCCCCTTTCTCTCTATCTCTCTCTCTCAAATGAATAAATAAGATCTTTTTAAAAAGTACCCCCTCTCCTTACCTTCTATTATGGTTTTTATGATAGTCGTCGCTACCTGAAATGATCTTACTCATTTACTTGTTTTGCTAGTTCATTATCTGTCCCTTCTCATTTCCACCTGCTGGTTAAGCGCCACGTTCTCCAAAAGCTGACCATCCATCTTGTTCACCAGGGAAAGTGTCTGCTCTATTGTAAATGTTCTGTAATCACTGTCGGAATACATACTAGAAGGTGGAACTGAGTCCATGTTGATACCAAGGCAAGAACACCTATGACCACAGGCAAGAAGCACGAAGATGACTCGTAAACAGATGTCTGATCATGTCACGCCCCTCCCGCAAAGCTCATTAACGGTGTCCCCTGGCCGGTAACAAGTGGACCAAGTCCCGACTCCTAGCAGCGCCGTGTTCTGCAGACCTTAGTAATGTGACTCCAGCTAACGCTCTGTTGAGTATTTGTTGAACACCTACATTGTGCTGGGCTCTGAACTGAGTATTCTGAAGGGTGTGGGGGTGATTCAGATAAGTAAACAGGCAGTTACAAAATAGTGTGGTAAGTGCCATGTTAGAAAAATTACGGCTTTATTGAACACGTGCGAAGGCCAATTTCATTCCTGCCTCTTCCAGAAACTTCCTCCTTATTCCACCTGTGTGGAACCTGTCTGCTCCTCGACATGTGACTGTTTCACACCTCCAGGTACGGTTTTGCACTTTCTCCCTCCATCTGAACGCCCTTCTCCTCCCTACTGACCCTTCAACATTCATTTCAGATGCTACCTCTTTTTCTGGCACCTTCCCAGATTCCTCATGAAAAGTAAGGTGCTTCTTCCTCTCTGCTCCTGTCCCCGACACACATTTATTAAACTCTTTCTTGTGTTCTGTTATAATTACACACTTAGTATCTGCTTCACACTAGAGTCTGAGTTCCTTTAAGAAAGAAACTAAATCCTACATCTCTTTTTAAGCCCCTTACATAGTATCCAGCACACAGCACTGAGCTATTGTTTAATGGATTTGGATATTAACAGGGAATTCTGGTTTTTCTCATGTCAGCATCCTGGACAGGAAACGGCAGGGGCAGAGGGAGAAGCAGGTTTCCCCGCTGAGCAGGAAGCCCGACGCGGGGCTTGATCCCAGGACCTTGAGATCATGACCCGAGCCGAAGGCAGACACTTAACCATCTGAGCCACGCAGGTACCCCATAATCCTGCATTTCTTTTGACTGCATCTGGCTTTATTGTACATCTCTCTGAATGGCCATAAACAAGTGGCCACTGAAACATGAGCTTCTTTAGAAGCAGAGAAAACAGACTCTAACAGGAATCCTGCTTTCCTGGTTGCTCGGCCAGTGAGGAGCCCGGGACTGCCGTGCGGGGCTCTCACTCTACCCCACCAACCTCCGCAAGGACACGCCTGCCTCGCAACGCAGCTTGGGGTCCCAAACCAGTAGATAAGACAAAACAACAATAATATCTTGCTTGTGGATATAAACCAGTTTGAGAAACGTTTTCAAGTCCACCTTCACATTTTAGAGTGAGGCAGACGACGAAAGGCAGTATTCTCTCCATCACATCAAAGTCAGAAACATTTAAGCCATTGCCTTCAGCTCGGGTCATGATCTCAGGGTCCTGGGATCGAGCCCCATGTGTAGGGCTCCCTGCTCAGCAGGGAGCCTGCTTCTCTCTCTCCCTCTGCCCCTCCCCGCATGCCCATGCTCTCGCTCTCGCTCTCTCTCTCAAATGAATAAGTAAAAAATCTTTTAAAAAAACAAAGTGACTTCCCCAAGGTCTAAGAAGGTGGCAGGTTTGAAGCGCAGAAGAGTCCTGTGTGGCCGGCACCGCTCCCATGAAGCTACAGCGATGGATAAGATGCCATTTCTTCCGTGAGGAAGCTCCCCATCTAGTGGTGAACACGGACACGTACACCAAGAAGCACAGAACAGTATGCAGAGGGCCCTTGAGATTCGGAGACGGGTGCTCAGGGAACGGAGAAGCTAGCCACCAGCAGGAGAGGCCTAGGGAAGGCTGTGTAAGTAGGCCATGTTTGGGTTGCTTCTTTGAAGAAGAAGATGGCAGGTGGACCAGGGAAGAGGGGAAGTGGTTCCAAAGGAAGAAAAAGTGTGTACAAAGGTCCAGAGACATCCAAGCCCGGCAGGTATGTGTGCATGTGAGGGACGGGTAGGAGGCTGCCGGAAAGCAGGTGCGGTAGGTGACAAAGGGCATTGTTTTGACTTTATCTTATAGTCAGTGTGCAGTCACTGACAGGTTTAACCTAGAGAAAGACAAGGATCAAATGTGAATTTGGAACTCCTTGGGCAGTAGAGAGATGGGCCTTTAGGAGACTGTTGGCAAGACCCCTAAGCAGGAGATGAGTCTGATCTACATGAAGGCAGGGTGGGAATGGGGGAGGGGGGTGTTCGAGAGATCCTTCTATGGCAGGAAAATGGTGGTTCTGGGAGTTATCTGGGTGGGTCTGGGAGTTATCTGGATATAGGTAATGGGTGAGAGCAAGAAATCAGGAAGGATTCCAGATTTTCAACTTATAAATGTTGGAGAGTGGTAATACTTGTAATACGAGAAGAAAAAACTGGATGGGTCAGGGAGGGGAGGAGAGGAGGGAGTAAGCATTTGGTTCTGAGCAGTTCTGGAAACATGAGTCTTTGACGTGTCAGGTGGAACTGGTGAGTTTGAGTTGGGGATACAGAATCGAGATTAACTGAGGCACATCCAGAAATGGATGTGAACCATGGAGAGAATATGCAGTAAGAGGTAACAGACACAAGGGCCCCAGGCATCACCTTCATTTAATAGATGAAAGTAAGCTAATGAATGTGCAGAAGGAGAACAGGAAAGAGTGATGTCAATCAATCCGAGAGAGATTTCTGAGAAGGGAGGAGAAAGAAGAGATGGTCACAAGGATCAATGCCTCATGCACCTGCTAGATAACCTGAGTCCTGGTCGAGGATGTGGGCATGCAGGGTGTAGGCTGAGGAGTGAAGGCAAATGATTGGGGATGAGGATATCTGGAGAAAGGAGAGGGCCATGGAACCCAAGAGAACAAGCTTCTTTAGTTCTTCTGTAGGAGTGAGATTTGATCATACTGTCAAACTGAGGAGAAGGGGTAAGGATGGATGAGCAAGTGTCTGGGAGAGGGAGGCTCCCAGTTCCCTAGTATCCTCCCTTTCAACCCAGCAATGCTACTCAGCCCTACTCTTCCAAGGTGGCCATAAACAAGTGGCCATATTTGTGACCAAGTGATATTTGGTCAATATCAAAAGTCTCACTATATTACATTCTCCCCTCCCCAACCAGTCAAGAACCCTTGTAAACTGAGCAATGAGCTTTGGCTCTCTTGAACCAAAACTGTGAACACATCAGTAACTCAAAGCAAAACACCCAGATGAAACCAAGCTCCAAATCAGAACAATTTGATGACATGAACAACCTCCAGTCCTCTCCTGCCTCGACTGGGGACAGACAGCCTGGGGGAGTAAGATCCACACTGGATCGCAGAGCCAGGATGGTTTGGTCAGGGGTAAACACAGACCTCACTGACAGGGAATGGCTTGTACAAATTTCAGAGGACCCTTTACTTACACTAGACCAAAGTCTGACATACCAAAGGGGTGACCGCAATTTCCTTGCCCCCCACGAGTTCCCCCCTTGCAGCCTCCCCGAGGCCCACCCCCCAAGGTGCTCCCCCAACCTCTATCCCTCAATATGAAGGCTCCAGGTGGCACCCTCTTGAGATCTGATAAGACGTTTGCTTGCCTTTTTTTTTTTTTTTGCTGCAGTACAGAACAAGACATCAGCTAACATTCATATTTTGTTAACTCTTTTCAACTTTGACCTAACTTCTATTAATTCACTAAGTAACTTTTCTCCTAAGCCATTCAAAGGATGAGATTTTCACATTCTCTTTTTATTTTATTTTATTTTATTATTTATTTTTTTCACATTCTCTTAAAACAACTCGCATTAGAACTTATTTCCGTATTGCACCCAAAATAAGCTGACATATATATTAAAAAAAAAAAACCCTGCTCTTAATCAGTCCCTTCTTTTTTAATGTCTCTGAATAACATTTTTTCACAACTTTTGAAAGAAATGTTTATTAGAAGAGTGGGCCCAGTACATGTCTAGACATCATTACGGGCTCTCCACTGCTTGGCACATAGTAGGACTCACTAAATATTTGTTGAATGAATGAAGAGTCAAGAGTAGCCATCCAATGAGAGAAGAGTGAACAGTTACTTCGGCAAACAGATAAAAACAGGCTGAGAATGAGCCACTGTCAGTTACATAAAGCCTGTTGTCAAGAGCAGCAAATCATAATTAAAAAAAAAATTACTCAAGTTCTGTAAACAGGATATAATTAAGAATTTACTTGCTCTAAGCCAAACTGGCCTTTTAATAAGTGCTAATCAAAACAGTCTTGCTAATTTCAAACATTCTTACCTGTCAAAGCCTAAATTGAGGACCCTATAAACCAGCTCCTGATGTACAAAATAAAGCTGCATAAGTGTTTAAAAATCCAGACAGCTGCACAAACTCCACCCTAGAGAAGGGTCATATATTTGTCTCTCCCTCTTCTTCTCTCTCCACAAAGACTTCAGAGGTCAAAAACTGCACCACAAATATCAAAAGTCTCACTATATTACATTCTCCCCTCCCCAACCAGTCAAGAACCCTTGTAAACTGAGCAATGAGCTTTGGCTCTCTTGAACCAAAACTGTGAACACATCAGTAACTCAAAGCAAAACACCCAGATGAAACCAAGCTCCAAATCAGAACAACTTGATGACATGAACAGAACAGCTGTGCCATCAAAAGCTAACACTGTTTTTTTCTTACACCATACACAAAAATAAACTCAAAATGGATTAAAGACCTAAATGTGAGACTTGAAACCTTGAAACTCCCAGAAGAAAACATAGGCAGTAATTTCTTTGACATTGGCTGCAGCAACATTTTTCTAGATATGTCTCCTAAGGCAAAGGAAATAAAAGCAAAAATAAACTGTTGGGATGACACCAAAATAAAAAGCTTTTGCACACTGAAGGAAACCATCAACAAAATGTAAAGGTGATCTACTGAATGGGAGAAGATATTTCCAAGTGATACATTAAATAAGGAGTTAATATCCATAATATATAAAGAACTTATACAACTCAACACCAACACCAAAACAAAAACAAAAAATCTGACTTAAAAACGGACAGAGGACCTGAATATTTCCCAAAGAAAACATGCAGATGGCCAACAGACCAATGAAAAGATGTGCAACATCACTAATAATCAGGAAGTGTGAATCAAAACCGCAATGAGATATCACCTTACACCTGTCAGAATGGCTAAAATCAAAAATACAAGAAATAACAAGTGTTGTTGAGGATGTGGAGAAAAGGGAACCCTTGCGCACCATTGGTTGGGATGCAAGCTGGTGCAGCCAATGTGGAAAACAGTATGGAGGCTCCTCAAAAAATTAAAAATAGAACTATCCTATGATCCAGCAATTTCAGTACTGGGTATTTACCCAAAGAAAATGAAAACACTAACTCAAAAAGATAAATGCACCCCTATGTTTATTGTAGCATTGTCTACAAGAGCCAAGATATAGAAGCAACCTAAGTATCCACTGACAGATGCAGGGATAAAGAAGATGTGGTATTACATGACATAATAAAATAAAATAAAATATTTAAAAAAACATAACATAATAAAATTAAATTAAATTTAAAAAAAGAAGATGTGGTGTATATATATACAATGGAATATTACATAGCCGTAAAAAGGAATGAGGTCTTGGACCTCATTGGATGGATCTGGAGGGTACTATGCTAAGTAAATCGTCAGACAGAGAAAGACAAATGTCATATGATTTCACTTCTATGTGGAATCTAAAAAAAACCCACAAATGAAAAACAAACAGAAAGCAGAAACAGACCCATAAATACGGAGAACAAACTAGTGATTGCCAGGGAAGAGGGGTGGGAGGGTGGGCAAAATGGGTGAAGGGGAGTGGGAGACACAGGCTTCCAGTTATGGAATGAGTAAGTCACAGGGATGAAAGGCACAGCACAGGGAAACAGGCAATGGTGTGTGATGCCAGATGGTCGCTGTATCTGTGCTGAGCACACTGTAACGTATAAACTTGTCTAATCACTATGTTGTACACCTGAAACTGATGTAACATTGTATGTCAAATATACTTCAATTAAAAAAAAAAGCTGGGGCCCCTGAGCGGCTCAGTTGGTTAAGGGTCTGCCTTCCATGTAAGTCATGATCCCAGAGTCCTGGGATCGAGCCCCACATTGCGCTCCTTGCTCACTGGGGAGTCTGCTTCTCCCTCTGCCCCTCCCCCTGCTCATGCTCTCTCTCTCTCTCTCTCAAATAAAGTCTTTACAAAATATTAAAAATAAATTAAAATGTAAAAAGCTACCACTTTTTCATAGAACTATAGTATAGAATTCATCGAAAGTTATGAGCATCCCTGCATAAATTGTAGAAATATGATTAAATCTCCCACTCGAATAAAGAGATCATCAGCTCATGTCTTTTGAAGTTTTCATTTAAATGGCAATTCTGTATATAGCTTACCTATTTTATTGAAATGCAATATGTTTTCTAATACATACAATAAAGCTGACTTTTGGTTAAAATGTTACTAAGCTTGTAAGAGTATTAGGTGAGGGCACCCAGGTCCCTAGTGCTCACTGGGCAATTTCAGGTCCCCAGAGAACCCACCTGATATTTTCCAAAAGGGGTCCCTGAACCCCTTGACAAGTACTTACTCAAGACAAAGATATAAAGAAGTCCAGAAGTATTCAGGCTATTAGAGCAAAAACAACAACAAAACACTTGCTATAAATAACCAGGTTACCTGGGGTGTGTGTGTGTGTGTGTGTGTGTGTGTGTTTTTAAGGGTGGATTGGATGAAATGGAAAAGGAAATTCTGTTTAGAGATTGCAAATGAAATTTTATTTAGAGAAGTCAAATCTTCAGTACACTGGATGTATGTGCAAGAATATTTATCCCAGCATTGCTCGTAGCCTCAGAAAACTGGGAATGAACTAAATGCCCTTCGATGGGGGAATGAGTAAACTATGGTACACCTACACCACAGAATATTCTGCAGCCAGGATGAAAAATGAGTTAAAATATACCAGTTGACTTAGTGAGATTTCTAGGAAGTACTGCTGATTGAACCAAGGTATAGAAAATATGTATAATGTCCTTCTTTCGTAAAGCAAACAATAACACAGAAGACGTGTGTACTATACACAAATACCCCTTTCTCTCCAGTCCTCTTGTTCTTGAGTTCAGACAGCAAGTTCAGATAATGTGATTTCGTTATAGTGAAAGACACCTGCATAGGCTTATGTATATATATTTATATCCGTAGATCAAGAAACAGCTTTATGAGATCCCAATTTCTGCATTTATAAAAATATTTGTGTAAATACATGTAATAAATTTCATATGCCATTTTAAAAGGAAGAAATGAAACAGGTGAATTGTTTTCATTTTCATCATTTCATTTCCTCTGGTATCTTTATTACTGTAAACAGTATCTACCCTGGGTATTAAGCAATATTTGAAATATTATATGTATTTGCTTTGTCCTCATAATGACCTTCAGAAGGAGATGTAGGTGAGGAAAGTGGTCCTGAGGTTAAGTCACTTGCTTTAAGCTTACATGACCCATAGCCTGTAGGACTGGAGTTGTAGCCTGAGTCCGCCTAACTCCAGAATCCTTTTTACTACTCACAGGAGCCTTCTGAAATCCTTGTTTTTTCCTGAGCCATAAGGCCCGCATGGGGAATCACACAGAATCAGCTCCAACAATGCAGGCATTCTTTACCACTAAACACTGGGAGGGCTCCAATCACGGCCCACCCCTGAGTTCTTGGGCCCTGGGATTGACGAGGTCATAGGATTCTCAGTGCTCAACAATCCCACATCCATGCAACCGTGGCAACTGGTAAACTGACAGAACCGAGGCCCTTCGGTCAGAGGCTGAGCACGTGAGCACCAGCTGCTCTGTTACTCAAGAATACGCACAAGGGGCCTCCTTCACACTCCGAAGAAAGATTCTTCCAGCGGTATGGTGCAGGGTCTTTAGTACATTTCCAGTCTGTGGCACCTGGACTCAAATTTTTATTCGACTGAGTCTTGGCAGACAGGGTTGGTCTGAACAAATGTGGGAAACGGAAGCCAGGACTCAAACACACGCATGCAATGGAAACTAATCAAGGGGGCACCATTCCGGCAGCTACTTGCCAACAACTAGGCCAAGGATAAAGTGGAATCAGGGAAAATCAACCCACACCATTTCATACTGGAAAGGGGAACCAACTGGAAACAACAGTGCTGCCTCGAAGACATTTGCTCTTGGAGAGCTCACGTGAGGCCCGGGTGCGGTTTTCCATCCGATGGATCTGCGAGGCTCTTGGCCTGGTGTTCTGCTGCTGATGCTCCCTTTCTCCCTTCAGCCCTGATATGTCTGGGTGTACAATATCCGTACTCGCTTCCTCACCTGCAGACCGCCCCCACGCCCCTCTGAGCACTGCTTTCTTGGGGACCTTGTTTATCCTGTGCCCCTGGGGGTCTCTCCTAGAGCTCCTACCGATTCCACCCTCAGCCCACAGACCCTACCTTGTAAAAGGTGTCACACAAAGTGAACGGAGACTAGTTACTGGGAATTAACTAATGATACGCACAGTTCAGTAGCCTCTGTCCTGGAAGAAATACGGGAATAAAAGTAATTTTCTCCAAATTCTGATACAGCACTATACTTTTTTTTTCAATAAAAGTCACAGAACTTAAGGTGTTTCATCTTCTTCGAGTCTTTTCAGGAAACATGACCCACCATAAACTTCGGGGTGGCCTGCAGACACACTCCAGCACTTCTTGGTGTGGACTGAAGAAGAGGCAGTGGGATGAGAAGGTCAGGAGCCCAGCCTCGAAGTCAGCCTGGGATGTGCCCCCAAATCCGAAACTCAGGAGCTACGTGACATTACACAAGTTATCCTCTTCCTGATTCAGTTCCCTCAGATCGAAGGGGGACAGAGTATCACCTGCTTCATGGGGTGTTGTAAGGATTCAATGAGAGGATGATCACTCCGAATGATGTTCAGCAAACAAGAGAACTCATTAATAGTGAACCTCTACTAAGGAAGTTGACACGAGCCTGTCTGAAAGCAACAGAAATCTCCCCATCCCTATCACTGCTAAGGTGCTGTCTTGAATGAGGTACAGAGATGCCCCTTCATAAACTGTTAGCCCAAACCAAACCATTCCGGTCCTTAGAAAATGCGCCATGCTTCGCTGCCCTTCCTCATGGAGTCTGTTTTCCACCTGCAGTGCTGTCCAAACATGCATCTCGTGCGATTTCTCCACTTCCTCAAGGCCAGACTCAAACCCCGCATCATCAGCGATGACTTCCTGAGACTCCAGGCAGAGGGGCTCCCAGCGGCTTTGCTCTCTTCTTCCCCACTCATGCAGCCTTCATCTTATCATGCTGTTTGCACAACGGCTTATGAGTAACTTTTACACCTCGTGCTTGATGCAAGCACCATAAAAACCTGCACATTTTGGTTTTCCTCATACAAACCTTGCTCAATAAATGTCTGCTACTGCCTCATTTATAAAATACCCCATTCGAACTTGCCAATAATCGTGCCGTAGCAAACCACGTAGGCACTGGGGGTTGGCAGGAGAGTTAAAAATGACAACTTAGGCTGAAAAAATACCTTCACAGAATAACTGAACTCTCACTGGGAGCTTATTGTCATTCTCTGTTTTGTTTCTACCTCGAAAATAATTACAAAAGATGTTAATATGTTGTGAGCATATTTCGTGTCTCTTCGCACCCACAGAGGTGGGAGAGGTCGATGTGTTCCAGAAGTCGCTACTCCTCTCTCTGTCTACCTGAGGCCCCAAGCCCATGTGCTCACCTGTGCGGGCCGCTCTCCTCCCACTCAGGACCTCTGCTCACCTGCTTTTGCCTTGTCCACTTCTAGTTCCAGCTTGTTCCATTCAAATCCCACCTGACTCCCACCTGGGAAAAGTGCTATGAATTCTGCCCATTGATTAGGCACTTACTGTATACCGGCCACTGCCTAAAGCTCTTTACAATCAGCAGCGTGCTGCTAGGTACTCAGCGGGCGCCGCAGGGAGGGAAAAGAAGCCCTGACTTACAGAGGTTGCCAATTTCCATGGTGTAAATACAGCCAGTCCTGCTCTAAAGCCTATTTTGCAAATGAGGATTTGTCACAACAGGATTGTATATTAGGGAACACCTGGAGCAGAATGTGAATTTCAGCCTGCGCACGGGGCTCCACCCCCGCAAGCCAGGTGAACGCGGCAGGAATCCACCAATCACACCCGCCCTCATTTCAGCGGGGCCCCGAGCCACACCACCCACATCTGGGGACGCGGCTTTCCCCGTGGGACTCAGACCACCCTCCTGCCAGCCCTTCTCTGGATGGAGCAGGAGGTTCTGGGCCCTCCCTCGCTGGAATCCCCTTCCCCTCCCCTCTCCGTGTTTGTCCCCTTTTCTGTTCCTTTTCTCTGGCTGCCTTCCTCTTCGCTCACTCTTTCTCTCTTGTTCTCATCCTCCTACAGAAAGGGTGGTGGCCCCACGGGCCCCCGAATGCAGACACGCACGTTCACGGCAAACTTCAGGTCTTCTTCAAGGTGACCTTCTCAAAATGGTAGTGCTTATGCCATTTCTTAACCAGTGAACATGTACAAACTACCATTTTTATTGGGTTGTTCTCCTTGCATTATGTGTCACCAGTCAGGTTTTGGGGGCATGGTGGCCCTGATCCCATTTTCCCACAGTCCCTACGGTTTTGCACAATGCGCTGAGTTTGAGGCACGCAGACGCTGCTTTAGAGCAGAAATAACAGGGGCGGCATGCTGGGGCCCGTCCCTCTGCTGGCTCTCGCTTAAATGAGCCCACCGCGTGTATCTGTTCCAACTCTGCGTTGATGACATCACATCGGTAGCCTGAAATCTGCCGGGGGGGATGTTTTGGGGGTGGGACTCAAGAATTTACGTCCCTAACGTTCCCAGTTGATGCCAGTGCTGCTGGTGCAGACTCTGAGGACCCCGGCCTGGAGTCAGTCCTGGCCTGCGCCTTTCCTTTGCCCGAGGGCAGCCCGCCTCCTCTTGTCGTCCTCCGGCAAGGTGACCGGGGACACCTGGGAGAAGCCTCATGCTCCATCTCCAGCCTGGTGCCTCCACCGGCCGGGAAGGCCCAGCCGCCCCTCCGTCCTTCTAGAAGGGGAAACAGTGGACCTCACCTTCGCCCTGGCTTCAGAGGGTAGGAAATGCCCCCTTGCCGTGGCTAAGTTGGCTTAAGAGTCCTCTCAGTCTGGGTTCACATCCCAGCTGCATGGCTCCCCAGCTTCTGCTGCGTCACCTCGCGCTGGCCAATGAACCTCTCCAAGCTTCAAGGTTTTTTGTCTGTACAATGGGCATAATAATACCTCAGTGGAAGTATTGCTGTGAAAATGAAACGAGGCGATCCTTAGAAACTCGGGGATGGGCAGCAGTCGTGATGCTCACGCGGGCTCACGTCTGAGAACCGCGGCCCTGGCCACGCACTGTGATCACCTGGCCCGAGGCTCACCTGCAGAGACTCTGCGCGGATTGGCCGGTGGGCCCCCCACTGTATTTTCTTTTTTTTAAAGATTTTATTTATTTATTTGAGAGAGAGAGTGAGAGAGAGAAAGAGCACAAGAGGGGGGAGCGGGAGAGGGAGAAGCAGACTCCCCGCCGAGCAGGGAGCCCGATGCGGGACTCGATCCCGGGACTCCAGGATCGTGACCTGAGCCAAAGGCAGTCGCTTAACCAACTGAGCCACCCAGGCGCCCCCCCACTGTGTTTTCCACATCAACACACAGTGAGCAGAGGACACTTGTGTCATCTGCCTTCCTCTCGGGACTGGGTGGGGTCACGGTGGACAAGAGGTGGGCCCTGGGCATGGCATCTGCCAGAGTGACCTGCAGGCCAACACCCGCCTCCCCGGGACAGCTGGATGGGAAGGCACCATTGCGGGGCCACCAGACCTGCTGAACCACAGCCCGCAGCGAACGATCCCCAAGTCACTCTTGGACACACGAATATATGATAAGCACTCACCCAGTACACATTTACACAGAGAAGGACCCAGGACAGAAAGAAAGAATAAAGAGATCTTTAAGCGGGAAGAGAAACAGAACTCCTGGGCTTGGGCTCAATGCGGCTCCACACCGCCCCTGCCTGCTCCTGACAAAAGGATTGCCGCGGGCTCCTGGGTTGCGGCCCTTCTGAACTAGGAAAAGGATCTTGGGCTGAACTCTCCTCTGGTGTCATATATTAACTCATTTACTGCTGACATCACAGTGCTGACACTTACTGTCTTCAAATTCATTCCAGGGAAAATGCTCTGAGAAGTCAGCGTCTGATCCCACTAGTTACAAGGTCGGGTAGAAAACAAAAGTCATTGAAACACATGTTCCCTAAGGAATTGAGTATCTAAGGAATTGGAGTTCCCATGCAAACCTCTCCCACTTAACGGGAACGTCTTATCAGTGCCTCTGCTTGTCAGTCTTCACCAGTGTAGACACGTCAGGACAAAATTCCAGGCCAATCAATTGTAAAATAAAACTGCAACTCGCTCAAGAGATGAGAGATTCCAGGGAGTCTACGAGGTGATATGAGAGGACTTCCCTGTCCCCACGCCCTGTTGACAGATGGGGGTCTGGTCGTCAGACCAGGTAAGAGGGAGAGAGAACCAAGAAGGGTGTGGATGAGGTAGGGTCTTCAAACAAAATAGTCTGGTTATCAAAAGATGATGAGTAGTCCTTAAGAAAATTGATGAAAAGGATTTTTACAAAAGTGACCCTATATGAATACTTAGAAAGTCAGATGACATAAAATTACATCATTTGTAGCTATCTTTTGAGTTCCAAAATAATTCTGGCTGTTTTTGTTTTTGATAGAAAATACAAATGACCTAGGGAAAAAGTGGGAAAGTAAAAATATAAAGCATTATACAATCATATCATAATAATGTGGGCTAAAATATGAAGGAGAATAAAAATATTGGTCTAAGAGACTTCTTAAAAAATAAATTATTATTTTGCATGAATTTAGTCTATTCTCTTATTTTCCCTTTATCCTTGTTAAAGTGGACTTCCTTGTTGTTGTTGTTACATTATCTTCCTTAAAGAGTGAAGTTAGACTGACTTGAAAATATGGCCTATATCTTTTACCAATTTCAAATTTCCAAAATTAAAAACAAGATTGAATATCTTCTATGATCTACTAGGAGGACCCAGAGAATGCTACAATAGTTAATCCTTCTACTTAACATGACAGTACAATCTTTGCTAAGTGTTTTAACAGGCTGGTAGGGTTTGATATTGATAAGTTTTTAATCCAACATAATTCACTCATAGCAACATGGTTCAAAGTTGCTTTTACTGTTTCCTGTTTGCACATTGGGCACTTCTGTCGGCTTTAGCTTATGATTTCCATCAAAAGAATGAGATGAGCTTTCTTCCTTCCAACCCTATCTTCAGCTGGGAGCATAATCTACCTGTTTTGCGTTTGTAATGTGCCTTAGAAAGAACACCCCCAAGAGCTCCAGTTCATATAGGCCTTCCTCACAGGAAGCTCCTTCTCCTTAGAAACTTCTTTTTTTGAGGGGTGCCTGGGTGGCTCAGTCAGTTGAGCAACCAATTCTTGGTTTCGGCTCAGGTCATGATCTCATGGGTTGTGGGATCGAGCCCCATGTCAAGCTCTGCAGTCAGTGAGGAGTCTGCTTGAAGATTCTCTCCCTCTGCCCCTCCCCCCATGCATGTGCACACTCTCTCTCCCTCTCTAAAGTAAATGGATAAATCTTAAAAAAAAAACAAAGAAACTTCTTTTGTTGCACACAGAGCTCTTTCCACAAGTGGACATCAATGGGAGCTTCCCAATACTTAGGAGGAATAGGACCATCTGGGAGACAGAAAGGGGCCTTTCCCATGAGGAAGAAAGCACCAGCCTGGAAGAGAATGCCTATGGATCCTGAGAACAAATGTAAATGACGTCAGTCTTCAGCCAGACCTCAGAAGTCCGAAGCACTAAGAAAAAAGGCAGCGGGGGTGGGGTTGTGGATCTGTAGTAAAGGATGATTCAAAGCCTGATCTAATTAAATCTTCAGATACTTCAGGACTACACATAAACAAAACCGGTGGCAAAAATTTAATGAGATAATGTAAAACTCGACTATAAGTTTGGACGTCTGGTCTCTTGTCCTGATTTAATAAAGTCTGTGTATCCTTTTTGGAAAGGTACTGATTTCTTTAGACAGTCATCTCTCACGTAGATTGGAAGGATCTAAAATGTGGATTCTGTTTGACTGTCCCATGTCATATCATTGTAGGTCCCTTCAAGCTCTGAAGGCAGGTTATGGGGCAGGCCAGGGCCCTAGAGGCCTTTCTCACTGGTTGGGGTGTCCCCTCAGTGGGGAAGGAACTGAAAAACCACCTGAACTGACCAAACGTCACACCAGACACACCACCTCTCTAAAGGGACAAATTGCATCACGGACAACATAATAAATATCAATTGCTCACTCCACTTCCAAATGTACTTTATGTCTTCTACTGGAGCATACCTTTGTATTCTTTTTCCTTCTAAAGTTTCATAGAACTTCAACTTAGGTAGAACATCTCTTTCAAACTTAGTTCTGTCCACCCTGAGATCCATTCTTCAGAACATTGTCTGACCTGCTGGAGGACCACCCTGGTTTATATCTGAAGTAGCTCACAGCTGACTTGCCACAGGTTCTCTGGTTCCCTACCAATTGCCCTTCCAACTGATCTCATGGATGATGCTGCATTTTTTTTTAAGATTTTTTATTTATTTATTTGACAGAGAGAGCGAGAGAGCACACAGGCAGGGGGAGCGGCAGGCAGAGGGAAAGAGAGAAGCAGGCTCCCCGCTGAGCAGGGAGCCTGACATGGGGCTCGATCCTAGGACCCTGGGACCATGACCTGAGCTGAAGGCAGCTGCTTAACCTACTGAGCCACCCAGGTGCCCCAGGAGTGATGCTAGATTATTCTTCCTAAAACCTTACCCATATGAGCATGATGTGAATGCCTGACCCTCAGATTCAAGGTCCCTTTCAATCTGGTTCCAAATTTCTTTCTAGCTGGGACTCCTCCCAAAGCTCATTCCTCCACAGGTCAATCACTTCCCTCAGCAGTGTCCTCTGCTTGCTGTTTCTTCTAGTTTAATTTCAGCTCTCTTGCCCACAACTCGAAATCTTCCACATCCAGGCCGAGTCACACCTTCTCGATGTAAATGGCAGTCTCGTTCTACTTTAATAAAAGATGCTTGTCCCACTTGTTCATTCAACAAGCCTTTACTGAGGACCTACAGAGCGCAAGGCACTGTTCTAGCTAGCTGGTCAACACCCTCCAATTGGTATTTTGTCATGCACTTGCTGGAATGATTTACAAGCGTTAACGTTCATCAACAATTTACTGCACCAGGTGGTGTAAATCCTTCCCAATGTGTGTGCTCTCTCACCCTCCCAATGCCCTTTTAAAGTAGGGTCTGACATTGTCCTCAATTCCTCATATGGGCCAACAAGGCGCAGAGAAATCACAGAATTTTCCCAGCCAGGAGGACAGTTGGCACGCTGGCTCCAGGACCCGTGCTTAGCCACGCCGCTGCCCTGTCTCCCACCACGTGGCCCTGACTGCTTCTGCCGGGGACTGCTCTCCAGCACTGTCAAGTTTTCCCTCCTGCGCGTCCTGTCTCCCCAACTTTGCTTCAAAAGATTCCTAATGTCTCGCTGACCATAACCCTATAGCACTTCGTGAAACCAGGGTCACAAAACCATAATGAGATTTTGCCGGAATTAGATGCAGGAACCATGGAAATGCACCTATGGCATGAACTTAGGTTGTCTAGTATTTAGAGACAACACTGCAAGAGAACACAGCTCCCGTTTGTAGACACTTCCAACCTCAGTTCTGAAACTTGCCTACTCTGTAATATTACTATTGCAATAAAATTTCTGACATGTTCCCCTTAAGTTTAATGCTGTCTTCTTAAAGAAATAGGGAAAACTCAGCAGCAGCCTGAGAAATTTGGGAGAGGCAGGAAACCACACCCTTGAACTCCCTGCTCCACAGAACGGCTGGGAGATAGGCTGTGGCTGCCTGGCTCTGCCTTGCCCATGGCCTCAAGTCCACCAGGGCTCCAGCCACTGGGGCTCCAGCTACTGGGGCTCCAGCCACCGGGGTCCCAGCCATGGGGGTCCAGCCACCAGGGTCCCAGACACCGGGGCTCCAGCCACCGGGGTCCAGCCACCAGGGTCCCAGACACCCGGGCTCCAGCCACTGGGGCTCCAGCCACCAGGGTCCAGCCACCAGGGTCCCAGACACTGGGGCTCCAGCCAGCAGGGTCCAGCCACCAGGGTCCCAGACACCGGGGCTCCAGCCACCCAGGCTCCAGCATGCTTTATCGTTCTTCCCACTTGGCTTCATTCTCTTTGCTAAGTAAACTCTTTTATGTGTATTTCCTCAGCCACTTTTTAGTTTCATAAAAGCAAAAAGTGGCCACAATGCAATCCTATCCAAAAGTTGTGGGTTTTCCACGCTCTCACCACTGAAACGCCGAGCAGCCTCTCCCGCCTGCCCCCACATTACATTTCCAACCCAGCATTAGAGGAAATTAGGAACCGGATCAGGGAGACCTGAGCCATGAAGAATCAGTCTTTCGGGATCACTGCAGATCTACCACCCCTGTGTTCCTGGAAACTTACTAAAGTCTACATATTAGATTTTGTTATATGGTTTAATCTATGACATTTCTTCCAGAAATGTGTTTAAACTATTTAGTTAAGAGCACTCCTTATTTATCCTTTTCCAGATTCAATGATGAAATATTAATTTCTAAAATACTCACTGCTTTTTAGACTCCACATTTGAATGAATTCTATGTTGTACACCTAAAACTAATATAATATTGTGTCAACTACAGTCAAATAAAAAAATTTAAATGAAGTATATTAATTTTTTCAGAGCAGTTTCAGGTTTACAGAAAATTGAGCAGAAAGTAAAAAGTGGTCCCATACACTCTTTCCCCTGCTGCCCCCGGGTTCCTCAGTAGTAGCGTCTTGCATGGATATGGCACATTTGTTACAACTGATGAACCGATATAGATACATTATTATGAACCAAAGTCCACAGTTTACATTAGGGGCCACTCGTGGCCCCGTATATTCTATGGGTTTATGCCAAATGTCATATATCCACCATTATAGCATCATACAGAAGAGTTTCACTGCCCTAAAAAGCCCCTGTGCTCCACTTGCTCATCCCTCCCCTTCAACCCCAATCTTTGTAAGTCTGCATAGTTTTGCCTTTTCCAGAATGTCATAATTAATGACATACAGCATATGGTCCTTTCAGACAGGCTCCTTTCACTAAGCAATAAGCATTGAAGTTTCCTCCATGTCTTTCCATGACTTGATGGCTCATTCCTTTTCAGTGCTGAATAATATTCCACTGTCTGGATGTAGCAGTTTATTCGTCCATTCGCGTATTGAAGGACATCTTGATTGCTTCCAGTTTGGGTCAATTATCAATAAAGCTGCTATAAATATCCCTGTGCAGGTTTTTTTATAGAAAGAAAAAATGTTTAAGCTAAATTTTTAAAAATAAAAGTATTACAATAGATGCCACTTTTGACATTATTACTGCTGTGATTGCTGATGTTAAGATCATGTTACCAAGGGGCACCTGGGTGGCTCAGTCGGTTAAGGGGCCAACGCTTGATTCCGGCTCGGGTCGTGATCTCAGGGTCCCTGCGCTCAGTGGTTAAGTCTGCTTGAGGATTCTCTCTTCCTCTCCCTCTGCCTCTCCCCTGGCACTGGCTCTCTCTCTCTCTCTCTCTGTAGAATAAATAGATAAAGCTTAAAAAAAAAGATTGCTACCAAACCTGAAAATGAAAGTACTGGTAACGTGATAACTACAGCACATTTTACAGAACAACCACAGCCACAGAGACATCTGAACTGGTTCTAGATGCTCAGAGCCTGACACCCACCTGTTAGGGAGCGCTCAGCTCCTACGGCAGGAGAAAGGAAGGTAAAATGCATGTAGAAACACACTCTGGATAAGTGACAGAACACCCAAGTGCTGAAACAATAGAGCTTCGTTTCTCCGAGATGACAAGAGCCGAGGGAGGCACCTGCTGGTGTTGTCATCCGAGACGCCTGGTCACTCCATCCTTCCTCGCCCCACCAATGCACACGCCATCTCTGTCTGTCATCTTGACGCTGCCGCCTCATGGCTGCAAGGTGGCTTCTGCAGCCCCCAAGCCTCACAGACGGGAAGGGCCAGTGCCAGTTACAAGGAAGCACAATGTCTCCCAGAAGCCGCTGTGCACGCTTCTTTTGTTTGCACCTCACTGGCCAGGCAGCGTCCCATGCCACCTCTGGATAGGAGGGAGGTGGGGAGGTGAGGGTTTTGTTTTTCACAGTTCTATGGTTGAGGAACTCCAAGGAGAGGGCCCTGAGAATGGCTGTTGGATTAGCTAAACCCCGAGGTTTTGCCACTGCAGGGAATAAACAATAATCAACGAACTCATCATAGCTCCAGTTTGGCCCACGCTTACTGCCTTCCAACCCCCAAGGATCGCCTTGCTGTCCACGGCGAGACCTGGTTGGAACGAGATGCTAAGATGGGTTGCAGGTTTCCAAGACACCTCTCCGGGTGGCCATCACAGCCGTGCATCTATCCCTGCTCAATAGCAGGTGCACGGAACACGTGCAGGAAATCTCTTCTAGCCCCGTGACGTGTTACAAGACCCAAGTTTTCCCATTCCCTGACGTTTAAGACTTGAGCTCTGAATGTCGAGTTGGAAGGAGATGGAGGAGAGAAGAGGTGAAAGTTCATTTTAATGGCATTTCTCATTTGCTTTCCCCTTCAATTCCTTTGATGTAGGCCTTGCTATCTCCCACTTAGATCTTCGTGATAACTTCCCAGCTGTTCCCTCTGCCAGTCTCCCCATATTCCATCTGTGTCTCCTAGTATTTCCAGCTGAGTCTCCCTGAAACACAGAACTTGCTCCCAAATCTGCTGCCTCCCCACTGCCTGCCTCGTAGAACCCCGACGCCTTCTGTCTCACCATCCCCAGTCAGACTCTATGCCCTGCCTCTGAGCTTTTGCTCATGCTGTTCCCTCTGCCGTAAGGTGTTCTTCTCACAAAAATCCAATATTTCCATGTGCAAACTGTAGAGAACCAGACACTAATCCACATTAGACTGTTCTAATTTGGGATTCATATTAAAGTATTCGAAATGTGAGTACAAAAGTTATTTCTTAGTATAGATGTGCTTTAAGAATTGTTCCAAGGATTGAAACTAATACTACACTCCATGTTAACTAATTTAAATAAAAACTTGAAACATTAAGAAAAATAGAATACATGAGAGACTATGGACTCTGAGAAACAAACAGGGTTTTAGAGGGGAGGGGGAGGGGGGATGGGTTAGCCTGGTGATGGGTATTAAGGAGGGCACGTACTGCATGGAGCACTGGGTGTTACACAAAAACAATGGATCGTGGATCACCACATCAAAAACCAATGATGTATTGTATGGTGACTAACGTAACACAATAAAATTAAAAAAAAAAAAAAGAAAAATAGAATACAGCTAAACGAAATAAAAATTATTTGTAATCCCCAAAGGAGGGGGAAAGGAATTATTTCAAAGAAAAAAAACCTACATAAAACCAGAGAATTTAAAGAATGTATATTCTGGTAACATACTAACAAGTAGTACAGACAAGGTATTGTAACAAATGAAAACTGAGAAGCTGCCCATTCCTTCAGCTCTATGTCCATAGATTGCACAATGTAACAATATACACTTCCATGAATATGAAAGTCTCTAAAGCTCTAAAGGGCACAGTGTGCATTCCCTTTTGCTACAATTGTTTAGCATATTCCTTAATCTTTTGGGCCTCAAAGGTCACATCCATAAAATGGGCATATTCATAAATTGGACAGACGATGGGGAGACAGACTGGGAAAATTGTTGCAGGTCCTTCCAGCTTTAAAACATCCAATACTGTTACCTATGTAGAAGCAAAATAAAATAATGTTTTGTAAGTTATTAAATTAGTTCATAATAGTAGCATCTAATTTTCAGCAATCTCTCCCTAACTCATGGAAGCACGTGACTGACACACATGGGAATCTGGAGTCTGGAGGGGAGGGTAGCACATCAGCATGAGAAATACGCACAGAACTATTTTTCTCCATGATTTTTAGAAGAGTTCAAGAGAAGGAATCAGTACCTGTGGCAATTAATCTCCAGCTCGCTTGGTCCTTTTCTAAAACCTTATTTGGGTGACTCGGTTCTGTGGCGTCTTGTGGTTTAATTGTTTCAGGTGGCTCTACCTTCCTCCAAAATTTACTTGCGTCTAGAAACCTATGGCTCATGCTTACTGCCTTCCAACCCCCAAGGATCGCCTCGCTGCCCACGGCGAGACCTGGTCGGAACGAGATGCTAAGATGGGTTGCAGGTTTCCAAGACACCTCTCCGGGTGGCCATCACAGCCATGCATCTATCCCTGCTCGATAGCAGAAACCTAAGAATGATGATGAAAAATGCACAAGAAAAGCAGTTTAGATAGACTTGGAGCATGGTCAGTTCGCACCATCCCACTAATACTCACTCCCAGGGCCCTTCTTGTTTCTCAAGCAGAGAAACTTACCCTTCCACCAAATGTAAGGAATATTTTCTATCTTTCTATTAAAACATGTGGTGCAATTCACCAGATTCTGCCTCTTCCTATGGTTTTCACTTGACTTTAAAAACAGCTATTTATACAAGGAAGTAGTAAATTATAGGATTTTTTCTTTCCATATACTTCTATGTCCACTGAGCCCATGAGAAGGCATGTTTGCCGCGGCACAGAACTCAATCATGTCATAGAATGAAAGGAAGCGTGGGGTCTTAAGACTGCCCTAGGCAAATGGTGGCACATCCTCAAATATATCTTTTCCTTAAGATGATTAACTGCATGAGTCATGAGTCAACATCCACCCTCTCAGAGCCTGTGATGAGTGAGGGACAGCCCAGAGGTTGATTGAAGTCGCAGTCGGCCGTGGGCCTGGGTCAGGAGCAAACCCAACAGCCGCCCACCCCTGCCTTCCAGGAGAGGGGTGTTTGCCCAAACACCGTTCTCACTCGTGGCCCAGGAGGCCTGGGCTGTTGGAGGGCAGGATGCACTGAGCAGGATGTCAGATGTGGGGGCTAGGTAGGGGCTGGGAATCATCTCTAACACCTGTACCCTAAAAAAACTGCTTAACCGACTCATTCAAGAAACATGTATTATTACTAATCATCACAACTAACATTTACCGGTGGCTCCTCTGTCTCTCAATGTGTTAAGCTCTTCACATGAATTATTCTCTTTCAGGCAATTTGACTCCAGAGCCCAGCAGGGTCCAAGTCGACACCACTTTGCTCTAGGACCTCCCTATTAATTAAAGACTTACTGCCCAGGGCGCTGTGCTTGGGCATTGTGAGGAGAAAATGAGTGACCTGTCTGAGATAGAGCCCCTGCCCTCTAAGAGCTTAAAAGATTTTGAAGGAGGGAAGCGTGTTCGGAGACAAATCATTATACAAAAGCAGCAACCATCTTTAAACCGGATTTGTTCCTAGTTAGAAATACGGTTTGACGGAATCCGAATTAGGCCCTGGCTTCGAGTCTAGTCCTTTCTCTCGTCTCCACACTGTCCTTTTAAAAGAAAGTTTAGCGGCCTACAAATATCTGTAGGGCCTTGTTTTCCCAGAGCCCTGTCTGCACGTTCAAGGTTCTGGTTGTACTGGAAAGCCTAGGGGCCGGAGTGCTCCCGGGAGGGCCACGCGGGACAGCTGGCAGCGCAGGGCTCGGTGGCAGGGCCCGGGCGCAGGCGCAGGCGTGAGGCGGGAAGGCCGCGGGGCTCCCGCGCTGTGCGGTGGGGCACGCTCGGCTTTACGTCTGAGCGGGGCACGGTTGCAGGCTCGGCACCTCTGCCTCAGGCTGTTCTTGGCAAACCTGCTACGTATATAATAGAGCAAGAAGTGTGCAATATGCTCCGTGGGGCTGGAAGCCAAGGTGAGGCCATTCCTAAAAAATGTTCAGCTCCCCATTTCCACCCAATGGTTTCCAGATTGGCATGCAAGAAGCTGTTTTCTCCAGAGCTGGGTGGAGTGGGGACAGGAGGAGCAAAAGACGGGACAGGGCTGGGAGGAAAGGAAAGGTCATTTCAAAGTTCTTGGCTTTTATCTCTGTCTGCAATGATTTGGTGAAGATATAAGAAAAACTGCAGGGCGCCTGGGTGGCTCAGTTGGTTAAGCGACTGCCTTCGGCTCAGGTCATGATCCTGGAGTCCCGGGATCGAGTCCCGCATCGGGCTCCCTGCTCGGCAGGGAGTCTGCTTCTCCCTCTGACCCTCCTCCCTCTCATACTCTCTGTATCTCATTCTGTCTCAAATAAATAAATAAAATCTTTAAAAAAAAAAAAAGAAAAGAAAAAGAAAAACTGCAGTGTTTGCCATAAAAATATAATGAGTCATTTATAATGAGCCGTGTCCTCCCTGTGAAAAATACTATACGGCGTTCTATATGGATTAAGTCAGAGAAACACGCTAATTTACGAGTTTTTGCATTCATTTTGGGAGACTGGCTATCTTTGGGGCATCTGTGGAAGTCAGCCTCAAAAATGGGTTCCCTGAGTAAATTCCATTCAGACCCTCTATTACTTGGAGACAAGAACATGAAGAGAGTAGGGAGGACCGGGCAAGGGGGCGCTCAGGCTCGGCCCACAGGGAGAGGCGGTGCAGCTCAGGGGGCCCCTGGAGTAGGGCCAGGACACAGCCCCGCGCCTGCCCGCTGCTGCCCGCTCGGGGTCTGCCTCCAGGCGGGGCGGCCGGGCCGGGGATGCGCAGCCCAGGAGGCGGACAGAAGCAGTGGGCCCCGCAAGTTCAGCAGCCAACGTCCCCTACACAGCGGCGCGCCTGCCCTCCCCCACTTTCGCTGAAGTCGGAGGGGGTGCCCGCCCGCCAGGTGGCCCCACCGCCACCGCCCTGCGCCCCTGCGGCCGGCCTGCACACGCGAGGCAAGGAGCCGCGCAGCAGGAACCACGGCCCCCGGGATGAAAGAGGAGCGACGAGCCCGGCACGGACAGAAGCAGCGCCGTCCCAAACGAAAACCGGGCTCCCGTAAGGATGAGGTGCCGCCGCACCTCCAAGGCCATCCGAAGGCATGACACAAGGACGGGGGAGATAAACAAGAAACAATGCAGGCCACAGAAAAGAAAAATGGAATTAGCAAAATGAAAAAGTAAATTAATAAAGGCTGACTAGCATAGGAAGACCGAATTAATGTGGTGAGAGCTACTGCAGAGCTGTTTCTCCGGGAGCAGGGCGTTCAAAGAGAAGCCTCAGCCATGCAGAGGAAAGGACCCGCAGCGAGGGGAAGACCCCGGGAGCGAGGGGAGGACCCCGGGAGCGAGGGGAGGATCGCTGGAGGGAGAGGGAGGACTGCGGGAGCGAGGTGGAGGACTGCCACAGTGAGGGGAGGACTGTGGGAGCGATGGGGAGGACCCCGGGAGCGAGGGGAAGATCACTGGAGGGAGAGGGAAGACCGCGGGTGCGAGGGGGGGATCGGGGAAGCGAGGGGAAGGACTGCGGGAGCGAGGGGGAGGACCCCGGGAGCGAGGGGGAGGATCACTGGAGGGAGAGGGAGGACTGCGGGAGC
>NC_138376.1:128290185-128322145 GCF_054177405.1 Leptonychotes weddellii
GCCAGTCACTGCCCTGGGCACAAGGGATATAACACTGGGAGACACAGTCCCTATTCTCAAGCCCTGTCCAAATTAGAAGGCGGACAACCATGGACACAAATAATCACTAGATAGATGTGTAAATGAAATACAGCTAAAATATTTCTTAAGCATTTATTTTGTTCTGGGCACGCAGATCAACTCATGCAATAATCAGGGGAATGTATCAGGTACACTGGTAGTATGTGGGAAGGAATGAAAACCTCTGCTTGAGGAAATTAAGAAACCGTTCCTAAAGGAGAAGCTATTTCTGTGGCCATTAACGGGAGAGAGTTCTTCAGGCAGATGAGGAGATGGATGGAACAGAGAGGTGGTGCCGGAGCCCAGAGGTCTGAAGCATGGGGTTGGGTCAGAGGCGGTGAGCGATGAGGCGAGGAGAGGCAAATGAAGGACCCTTCTGCCAAACTCGACCCTGGACACCGGCCACCGCGCAGGGTTCCCCAAGGGCATAATATGGACGTGTTTTATTTTAGAACACTCTGTCCAGCAGTTCAGGGCGCGCAGGAGAAACATGCGAACCCAAGCTGGGGCCCGAGTCTTCCAAGTGAGAGATGATGAGGGACAGAATTGGGACAGCAGCAGCGGGGAAGGTGTAAGTGCCTTGGGGACCGAGGCACTACGGAGGTAGAATTTACACAACCGTCACAAATGACCCAAGGTTTCTGGGTTGGGTGACCCGGTGAATGGTGTGGCCGTAGGCTGGCAGGGCTCAGCAGGAGAAGCTGATCTGAGCAGACACAAGATAAATTGTGCTCTGCATGAGTCCGGGTAGAAATGCAGGTGCAGATACACGGGATTGAACATGGGAACATGGCGCTGAACAGAGCTCTGGAGGCGGATCCCGCAGGTCTATCGAAACGGACATGGGAGGCCTTCCTGGGCTGGATCCTAACCTTCCTCTGGGGTTGGACACCCTGTGGCATGGCAGAGAGATGAAGGGCAGAAGAGAGAGATGTCAGGGGTGTTTCCCCAGATAAAAGACGCTTCTATTTTAATTGTTGGACCCGGGCTCCAGCTTTGGCTGGGAGACAGCCCAGCGATCGTGCAAGTGTTATTTTTCTGGTGTGTAATCAGCTTTCACGCATTTATGCACAGCGAAAATGACTCCCAGGTTCCGTTATATGTGTAAATAGGTGGGTAGCTGCTTTCCCCACAAACTCTGTCTCCTGCTAGGTTTCACAATAGCATCCCCCAAAATTATACTCTGCTAACCTTCCCCAAACACGTAATCTGTAGGGGACTATTAAGCGCACATACGCTTAGAGGCGAGAGACTGCGACAGAGAAATCCCAGATTAAGAGACCACGTGGGAAAAGAGAATAGTAGTCATCCAAAACCTATAGGAAAGTGGCACCAAAAGGTTGAAACTAAGTGGGCTGATCTGTGACAGTGTCCCTAATCCAATGGAAACGACGCAGAGGCGACAGCTCGGAAGAAGGGTTCAGAGAAACACGCAAGGCAACGATGACTCACCACGAGGCGTGAGAGTCGTGGGGGTACGTACAGTGTGTACAAGCATGAAAATCGGGTTTAATTAAAACAAATGCATCCTCATACTTCACAAAACATCCAGACCCAAACCTACCGGGCTGTGTGGGACGGAGTCATGCACGTGGATGGAGCGTGTGCAGAAAGCCTTCTGAACACACCCAAACGACTCAGTTGGCTCTGTCTAAATGACCCTCTGTCATGGTGGCCGTGTCTTACCCAAAGGCATTTCTAGAAAATCAGCCAAAGATCCTGGTCATTTTTTTGGCCAAGGAGGAGCACAAGGTGTTTACCGTGGTGAGGTGCCGGACAGGGAGAGAGGGACCGAGAAATATATTCAATTCATGGGATTCTCTGAGTCACTTGGCCTGACCAAGTGGTGTGAAAAACCTCAGTTGTGCTTAATCGGGAACTTCCTAGCGAATGGGGAGCTTTAAATGTTTTGAAGCGATTAACAGATCAAAAGCAAAAAATCACATGAATATATCTATAGGAGGTAGAAAGTCATTTGACAAAAATTCTGCATCCAACATCCACTCCTGATGCTGCTGTTACCAAAAGTCCTGAGGCAAGGCTGGGGAAGGAGATGAAGCTGGAGCACAGGGGGCCCCACAGACCGTGGGGAGGGTTGCCTTACAGTCGGTGGGAATCCCGCCCATGGCTGGGTACGGGTGCATGATGGAGCCAGGTTCGAGTTTAGGAATAATCAGGCTGATGAAGTCTCCTGTCTCTTCCCAAAGGCCAGCACTTAAGTAAGTGAGAAAACAGAAGAAGCATCCCCACAACATCTTTACCATTGTTACTATCATGACGTTCTGGAAGTATCAGGCAACGCCGCCGTCAGATGAGGAGAATACAAGGTATCACACTTGGAGTGAGGAGGTCAAGTCACCATTAGTCGTAACTGATCACCTGAGGTGCTTGAAAAAATAATCTGAAGAGCAAGTATAAATGACGTAAGAAATCAGTACGGTAGATAAGTATACAGAATCAGCGTGCAAACATCCTTTGCCCCTCTCTTTCTCTTCTTCTTCCTCTTCCCATTCCTGAACAATTCAGTCCTCAGGTCATTAGATGGGGCCAGACAGGCAGCTCAGCCAAGGTCAAGGGCAGCACTGTGCTGGACCAGATCTTCGCGTCACCGCCCGGATGCATGAGGACGGTGTCCACACAGGGGAGCGGTGGCAGCAGTGAGGGAAGAGAATTCCTCAGATAGCACAGGGCTGGATACAGCTGGACGGGTTTCTCACGGTCAGAGAAGAGGGTGAGAAAAGAAACACCTAGAGTGAATCCTGAGACAGTGGATTAGAATGATGGTGTTGGCATGAACTCTTGGTTTTGAATATAGATAAATATAGAAAAAACTAGAGATGTGAACATGCTTATACGTGTGTGTATGTCTCGGTCTCTCTACATAGGAAGACACAGAGAAAGAGATCAAGACTGAGATAGACATGTATTCGTCCAAAGATACAGAAGCTACCTCGAAGGAGCTCACACTTGCCAAATCGGGGACAATATGAGCCTCATAGTAAATAGTGGCTGTAATGTATCACAACCTGTGAATAAGGAGAGCCAGAGTCCAAATTCAGATAAATCAACAAGTGAATAATTGGAAGTTTGAAGAGGAATAGAATGGATCAAACTACCTTCCCACAAATTCCTTGCTGCTCAGAAGGGGGGAAAGTGAAACTTTATAATGGAGAAAACTGGAAGACACTACCTTAATCAAATGAACGCGTGGTCAAGGTGGACACCGTCAGTAATAGGACAAACCTAACTCTCGGGCCATCTGTTGAGATGCAATAAGGAAAACACAGCACCATTTCTATGATATTCCTCCCAATGGGAGGATCTAACCATGAGGACACATCAGAACAAACTCAAACCAAGACACGTTCTACAAAATAACTTGGTCATAATCTCTAAAAACACCAAGGTGCTGCAAGTCTTTGAGAGACCGATGAACTGCTCCAGACTGGAGGACACCAAGGACAGGGGCCATGGGTGGCTCAGGACCCGATCCTTTGCTACTAAGGATGCTATGGGAACGGCTGGCAAAATGTGAGTGGGGTTTGAGGACTGCATGGTAGCAATGGACCCATGACCAGTCTGGTTTGGGTGGCAGTGTTGCATTCATGTAGGAGCCTGCCCTGGTTTGTAGGAAGTGCACACTAAATATTTAGTCAGGGTAATGGCTCTGGGAAAAAAAAAAAAAACAAGGCCGTTCTACTGTACTTGCAACTTTTCTGTAAGTTCGAGATCATGTCAGGATTTAAAAAGCAGTTTACAAAAATATCCATGGTGTTCACCATAGACAAGAAACTAGTCTAAAAAAATTAATGGGGAAAATAATTCCATTTACAAGAGCAATTAAAAAAAAGGATAAGCTTTGTTAAGAATAAAGTTAGAGGAAACGGGCAGGAACTATAATGAAAAGGAGTGGGAACCAGTCCTAAAAAGAAAACACAAAAGAAAACATATTTTATACCTGTTGTATCTTTTCAATGTTTACAAATTACATTTACTTTTTATTCAAGAGTAAATTTTAAAAATTGCAGCAACAAAGAGAGCACATTGAAGGAAAAATGATCAGAACAAGGGTTTTCGGTGAGCCTTACTGAGTCCAGTGACAGCTGTCCTAAAGAAATCTCTTCTAAATGAAGGGAAAGTTGCAGGAATGGACTCGGGTTGTTAAATCCAAAGCTTGTGCGTGAGGAACAGCTCCTTGCCGCCTCATGAACATGTCAAGATGATTCAACTCAACCCAGCCTGCAAGAAATGGATCACTCCCTTCCAGAAGCCTCTGTGACCCTTTGGATGGCTTCCATGAAGCTACTCGCTTAATGGCTCGTGTAACACATTCTTATCTTCCTGCAAAGACTGTAAATTCCTTAGGGGCTGGAAAACGCGCCCTTGCCTGTCGGCCATCTAAGGGGCTGGTGCTTCGCACACAGTGAACATGAGACTGTGTGATGGTGAACTCATTTTCTCTTCTCTCTCTCTCTCTCCATCCACACTCAGACCAGATTGTTAATGGTGCCTCATCAGTTAAGAACCAAGTTGAGTGGCCAGGGAGTAAAATAATAGTAATTTACTGCTTCTAGTTTTAAAAAGAGAACTGGAAAGTTTAAGTCGTCAGGCCTGCGTTCTGAATGCCATAGCTGTACCAAACATTTCCAAAGATGATTTGGCATTAATTTCTGTGTATTGGCATGTAGATAGCCACAAAGCATTTCTTGATTTATTTCATTATTTTACCTCTTTACCTATCCAATCTAGACTGGTGAGATTTCACACTTGAAGGGGAAAAGTAAAGAACTGTATGTACCCACTGCATTTAACGTTAAACATTTTAAAGTATAAAATAGCAAGTGATACCTGACAATGCACCAATCGCGGCATAAATGGGGGGCGCTAAAGTCCAGCCTCCTGGGCTCTGGGCGGGGGGGGGGTTGGTGGTGAAAAGCTACGCTCTGTATCAGTGGACGCCTAAAAGAATCTCACTTAAAAAAAAAAAAAAAAAGGTAAATAGCCCCCAAGCACATGCAGATTGAGAATTAGACGTGAAAAGTTTCCAAGAGCACAGAAATGATCTTTGGAAGGAGAGTGTGCCTTTCGTTCTGTGGTGTCAGGTGGAGCACAGTTGGTTCCTCTCACTGATGGAGCCGCGGGGAAACAAGACCCTCCCTGCCCATGAGGACTGACTGTGTGCCAGGAGGAGAGGGGTTCCCGCCAATCCCTCCAAGCGCCCCACACCCAGCTGTCTGAGCTGCCCTGCCAGGAGCGCCCCAAGGGTGGACCTTCCCATCTGTCCTCCTGGTGGCCCTCCTCCCACCTCTCCCTGCGGGATCCACCACACGGGTGTGCTCCGGTCGTAGCCACGAACATAAAGTCATCTGTTGACGACCTACTCTGCGCTCCTCCCTAGAAGAAAAACAGGACTGAAGGCTTGATCATGCTCTTAAAATTGTTTTCAATCTAGCTGGGGAGCCAAAGTTCACACGGAAGCCTTGGAGGCACATCCCAGGAGCTACCCTGGGGAGGGCTGGGAGCAGGGCTGCGCTGTCAGGACAAACCAGGAGGTGGAGGCCCTGCAGGTCCTACTATGTTAACGCATTCTTAAGGCACAGAGCCCCAGGGAGATGATCCTTGGTCCAGAGATTTGCTTTAATGTATCATTTTTCACCAAGAGGTCACAACAACTCTGGCATCATGCCACAACTGTTACCAAGATACCTGTCAAATACGGTCCAGACCCATGATTTTACTACTTTTTCAACTCACAGTAGGAAATGTATTTTACAATAGACCAAATATACACACATGTCACTAAATAATACCTGCCCAGTCTGCTGGATTCGCTCTGACCCTCTGGCCCTCCCGTCCTTCCCCTCCCCTCCCCTCCTCCTCCTCTCCTCTTCCCCTCCCTCGCTCTTCTCCCCTTCTCTCCCCTCTCCTCCACCTCCTCTTCTCCTCTCCACTCTTCTCTCACTCCTCCCCACCACCACCCCTACACTGGCCCCTCCTCCCCTCCTGCCCCCTCAGCCTCTCCTTGCCTTCTCCCCCATTCCATTCAGTTTTTAGAAATCTGGTTGGGACTCACTAAAAATAGATGCCATGACTCACAAATAGGTTACTACCCACCATCTGAGAAACACTGGTTGAGGCCATTCCAAAATGTTACAGCACTTCTGCACATGCTTTATGAGTGAATGATAAAAAGGTTTACTAATGAACTTAGTTGAGATTGACTCAGGAATGTACTACATTAACAAAAGCTTAAAATCTTTAAAAAAAAAAAAAAAAAGCACGCAACGTTCTGAAGAAACACCCAAGTTCGTGGCATATAAAGGTATGTGCGGCTCATGGGAAGGTGGGACAGAGCAGCAGGGCGGGGAGTCCCTGACCCAGTGATGGCAGGGCGGGTAGGGACGGAACTTCCGGGAATATCCAAATACGTGTGGAATGACTTGGCGCTACTTATAAATACACTAACGCAATTTTTCATGCAAGGTGTTTGTTCTTTAGTGCAACTCATCCTCTTGGACATCTGGTCAATTTCCTTCTTCAACAAGACAGTTCCTAACGAAACTTAAGCATTTTTGCTTATCAACTATCCACCTTGTAAAGACGTCACTGAAGCAAAACAAGTCTTATCCTTACATTTTCTATCATCTCCAAAGCACCACATGATTCAGTCTATTAAATTATAAAATTATTCTTAAATAATGCTATCAAAGTTTATGGTAATTTTTAATCGCTTTCCCACACCATGCAGAGACCATCCCTGGTAATTAGTACAGAGCTTCTAATCAATGCACAAGTGTTTGTTTCTCCAGGTTGCCGCCCCCCGATGCATACATTTTGGACAAGTAATAACTTATTACTCTATGGACTACACCATGTGTGTCTGTAACACACTCCTTTTCTCTAGACTCTTTCAGGCCAATGGGAGGAAGAGGGGTTCAAAAACTACTGAACCATGATCTTCATGCCATACTGAATGTGGTGCGAGCTGAGGACACCACCCAGAGCTCCAGACTCGGGAGGAAAAAGGTGCCTCCCTGGTGGAGGTGGCCCTGGCTTCACGGAGGAGGCAGAAATGAGGAGGGGCCTCCACGGATGCTTAAGGTTTCCATAACGAGACACCAAATGGAGAAAGAAGCTCTCAGAAGAGGAAACTTCGTAAACAATCACAGAAAGTACTTGTCCACTTAGCTGAAAGGTGGGGAACCTGGAAGGAAGGAATAGGGTGAACGCAGATATCAGAGCTTACCTGTGTGTCGAAATTTTCAGGTGACACACCACTGGGGCCTCTATTAGCTCACTGGGTCTCCCTTGGGACCCCAGTGTGGCAGACCTTCATGCCGAAGGAGAGCGTTGGTGCGTAATTTTACTAGAGAATAAAAGAAGTGCTGGTGATTTCCTGATGGAAGAAGGGGCAGGAGTGGGGCTGCCTGTCTCAGTGAGGGGGTGGCTGTCCTGTTTGATGCACAACCTCTTATAGAAAGAGACTCTACCCCATCACAGAATGAGAAATTTTGTCTTTGGGCTATTTCAGCTGGGCTAGCAGGTGCCGCTGCTCAGGGCCATAAGGGACTGACCTGTTGTTGACCTTGTTATCTGGGGGAATGGATGAGGTAGGAGAAAGAGCCAAGTCCAAGGCTGTGGGTCCCACCACTCTATCTGTGACTGTCCCTGAAGTCCATGCGCTGCTCCAGAACCTTCCTGAAAAACCCTTCGTCTGTAGTTCCTTCTTTTTGTATTTCACCACTTGTAACTGACTGGCACCTCACAACACAGATGGACCAAAGCAGGGACAGCGGGGGGCATGGAGTCCATCTATAGGCTCCCCTAAAAGTCTGCCTTAACCTTTTTCTGTGATACCTTCTGTGCATCCTACATCCACAGAAAAGTTCCATTAAAAGGGGAGTGCAATCATTCATTCGCACATTTGTTCAGCAAATATTTACAGAGGACTTACTATTTCCAGGCTTTATTCTAAATTCTAACTTCTAGAAGTACACAATGGGAAGAAAGAAAGAAAGAAAGAAAGAAAGAAAGAAAGAAAGAAAGAAAGAAAGAAAGAAGAAAGAAAGAGAGAGAGAGAAAGAAAGAAGAAAGAAAGAAAGAAAGAAAGAAAGAAAGAAAGAAAGAAAGAAAGAAAAAATATTTCTGCCTTTATCAAAAATATATTCTCCTAGAGAGAGGCAGATGATTAAAAAAAAGCAAAATAAGAAAATCTCAGAGAGCATTTTGTCCTACGAGTGAGACCTCTCATCCCCACAGTGACCCCGAGGCCATGCCCATCCCTGAGGACCCCGTGTGGCCAGCACTTCACACAGGTGCACTGCTTATTCCAAAGATGTTTGCCAAATAGAATCCAATGGCATAAAATATATAGGAGTGGGGACACTGGATACTCCCTGTGGCTGTTCTTCCTTCAGACGAAAGCCTAACTCATTTCCAGTGGCTTCGCACAGGCCCTGTTCCCAGCGTCACTCTCAGGGACATCCTGAAATCCTGTCATTCTTCTGCATTGCATTTCAGACAATTAAATAACAATGATTTCAGAAACCTGACAATCAGACACACACTGAATAAGGAAGCCTGGAGGAAATGGGCAAGAAAAGAGCTTCATATAAAGCAGAGAGCAGGACAGATTGCATTAACATATTATCAGCGGATGCGGGGTTTTTCTTGTATGTTATAACAAATCATTCCTCCCTGTATACTTCAGACGTTTGTAATGAAGTCACAGCAAACTCCGACGCTTTGTCAGTGATTGTTGCGTATGCGTGGGACTCAGCACTTTTATCGTTTCAGACACTCGGCCCCCTTAGTGAGTTACCACGGAGTCTGCGGTCCAGTGCGATCTGTCCATTTCTTCACACCAACACAACCAAGTCTTAGAGGTTTGACCATCCAGGTCATCCAGTTCAACCTTCTAAAGTTATGGACGAGGAGACACACAGCAGCGTGCCTTTTGTTTTCCAGACACGTGTTATTTCCTTTCTGGTTCAAGTGTAAGAAGTCTTCGACTCCCATTCTCCTCTCTCCTCCAGCATCTCTGGTGCCCGAAACTGCATGGCCCTCCTGGTGGGAGCCAGAGAAGCGAACAGAACTATAAAAAATACCTGAATAGGCAGCTCTTTGCTCTCCAACTTCTGAAAGAATGTTCTTCAGCATCAGTTCTTCCTCCAGAGGTCATGCCCACTCTTTTCTATTAGTGATTATAAATCACCCTTTAAAAGATTTTTTCATAATAACAAAACAATCTAGTCAATTATTTTAAAAAATTAATCTGTTAGGAAAAAATCATTCCAACTGGTGTCAGGGGGGTCATGGAGATGTAAGCCAGTTAACAATCTAGATGTTTATCTGTAATGAGTTTTAGAGGCATAGAATGCCCTCCAAACCAAGGACCCATTAATAATACAGGGAAGCCACAAAACCCAAATGCCACTGTGATGTCAAGGAGATACACAGTTGTAGGAAACCATATGTTTGCTCCAGGCATTCACTCATCGGAGGAAGAAATAGCTACCCATAGTCGGTTTCCCTGCAGCTCAGGAAGTCTGGGGAATGTGAACTGCGAGTAGGCCATAGTTCCTATCCAGACCTGCCCTAGCTCCCCTCCATACAGAGGCTCCCCTTCAGGGGACTCTGCCGTGGTAGGAATCTGGAAAACTGCATTAGATGGGATCTTAGCCAATTCCATCAAAAATAGAAACTACTTATGTTTAAAACACTCATTAGATGTATGGAATGTCATAATGAACAACAGACATCATTTTCATTCAAAAATAATCCCAAAAGAAATAAGAGTGAAAGCTAGAGGACGAAACAATACACAATAATCAGGGTAAGGGCAGGAAGATGGACAGGCCAGGAGAGCAGGCTTCTCACCAGAGTGAGGCTAGGGAAACTGGGCTTCCCACTGTGCCTCAGCACACGGTGGCTACTGACATGTCTTATGGTCAAACCAGCTTCCAAGTAAAGAATAATTCCTCAGAAAGGAACTAAAATGAAGAGAATGTGAAAAGAATGGAAAACATCTGAGTATCTTCCCGTGGAATAAGATCAATCAATAAAATTATTCAGTGTTTTCGTCACAGACTTTCCCATACAGCCTTCAACAGAGCCATCATCTTCACAGCCAACTGAACATTGGGACATCCTCTTGTGTCTAAGTTCAAAGCAATGAAGAAAAGTAGAAGCAGAGCAAAGCATAAACTGTGGCAGGCATTGTCCATTGGCACGCCAAACTCTTAGTTGTAAAGACAAAATCTTTATAAGTTGAACGCTTTATGCAAATATCTTTCATCAGTATAATCTGAACACATATTGGACTCAGCTGGGACCCATGAGGGGACAGTATTCTGGCCGTGACTTTACACAAACACACACACACACCACACACACAACACACACAAGCATGTGTGTATGCAGGCTTACACATGCACACGTGTCAGATAATTTCAATGGACACCCAAAGAAACGTCCAGCCAAAGCTAGGACAGCCACTTCCTTTTCCTCTTTACTCAGCTAAATGAAATAGGATGGAGTGATCACAGTCGGGGAGAAAACCAAAACCATCCATGGTGTTCACCATGACCCAGGTAGGACCTTACCTTCATCCCCATAAGGGATCTCCTGAACAGAACCTATAAAGAGGGCAGGAGCCATTACAACACAAGAACCAGGAAATATCCATGCTGGACCTGAGGCAAATACCCACCAGCCATGACTGGGAACTGTGTGCACCCTGGTATAGATTGGTGGTAGGTAAGGGCATGAAAAGGCATGATGGATTTCTGTTCCTAGGTTCCAAGTCCCCACCATCTTCTCTCCAGGTAACCTGTTTACTTATCAGCTATTTAAAACTTTGGATCAAGCCAACCTGCTGACAGATGGTCTTATAATCAATGACTACCACTGAAATTTAATTTCCAATTGCCTTAATTTAATACACGCTATAATATACTTTCGATGGTTAAAACGAACAAACACATTGGCCTTCCAAGTCACTAGACTTAAAAGAAGCCCCTTCTGACATTCAAGGTCAGCTAGACTGATGTAAATATTTTCCACTGTTCTCCAGTGCGCATACTGTCAAGTCTGGCTGAGAGACCCAGAGGAAAAACAAGAACAGCACTGCGTTGGGGAGGTGGAGGAGATCCAGGCCCTTGGCCTCGCGTGGGGGTGCATGAGCAGAACCACAGGGCACTCACACGCCGGGTCTCACCTGGCCTCCCTGTCTCCCATGGTCACAGTGTGCTCAGCCATACGTCCTGCCATATACAGAGATGATCTGCCACCACTTTGGGCTTGTGCCCTGGCTACCATTTCCCAAATAAATGCATTCATCATAATACAGTAGTTGAGTGTTTACAGTCTTAATGGTTTCTACAGTTACATCCTCACAGGCGATTACCAAGTGGTATTTTCATTTGCCAGATACAAAGGATACAGTGAAATCATTAGATATTTGTAAGCTCTAGAACAAAACCAATTTGTACAACAAGTCATTTCAAAATTATTATAATCTCTGCATAATATGGATATAGGTACTTACTGTCGCCTATCCTGACTTGCAATATATTCTCTGCCGGGTCCTATTGCACTGGGGAATGAGCAAATTAGCTGCTGCTATTAGTACAGGACCTCCAGAGCATACCTTTTTCAGTTGTAATACCACGCATTCCCACAAAAAAAGAGGAGATAGGTCTGTTAAAAGAATTCTTATTTCTTTTTTAACCGGAAGTCATGTATTCATTAATTATTAGAATGCCATAAAACGGTCCCGTGTTGTTATTTACCATGATAATGACGTCAGTTCCCATAGATTTCATAGTTGTTTAAGCAGAAGAACGGGGTACGCATCTTTGAGAGTAACCCTCAGGCCAAAACCAGATGCTGGAGACAGAGCCGAGGAATGTGTCAGATACTCATGGTGATACCAAATTATTCTCCCCAAAGATGGAAAAAGACCAACCCTTCAGGTAAAGCCATTTGCAATATTTGAATTTATTACCAAATGCCATTTTTCCAGT
The DNA here is from genome assembly GCF_054177405.1 of Leptonychotes weddellii. Lineage (NCBI taxonomy): Eukaryota > Metazoa > Chordata > Mammalia > Carnivora > Phocidae > Leptonychotes > Leptonychotes weddellii. The sequence continues at coordinate 128,302,272 of NC_138376.1, forward strand.
AAAATTAGTTTAAGAAATGTACTGACTTTTGCTCTCAGATCATAACTGAGCAAATAAAGTCAAAATATGGGCAATCACTAAAATACAACCTATTTCTAGGTAAACGGACAACACTACTCTCATCTATTTCTATCAAATCCAAAATACACTGTCCAGGGATAGCCTACACCTAACCTCTGCCTTGACACACACAAACCATGCAAAATGTTCCCAGTGGCCACAGAGATTCATGTCTTTTGTGCAGGAAGGACTTGGTGACTTTGTCTTTCTTATGACGTCAGGGCAGAAGAGCCATGACTCCATTTTGGAGACACACGCCCATGTCTCCTGGTGCTCTGCTCAGACCTGCCCCTGCCACCAACCAAGACCACAAGGCTCAGTTCTGGAAAGGAAAGCAAATGCTCAGAAGAACTCCTCCACCTGCCCGGGTCCAGATCCCACCCCCCCCTCCATGAGCCCTTCCATCTCTTCTTCCACAATTAACCAACAGCAAAATATTTGCATCTGGGTCATTTTTCCTTTGTCTTTTAATGACAGCCCAGAAAAAGCTTGACTGGTTCCTTTGGGCTTACCTTTAACCAAATACACAATGATTTAAGTGAAATAAAAGGTGTCTGTTTGGGTTTCTTTGATGTGGAAATCAGATACCCAGGTATTACTTTTGTTTGCATAGGAAATTTCCCATCTTCACTTTTTCCTTGGTATTATTCTAGGGAAAGGAGTGCCTCACTGCTCTTATCACAACAGCTCTCCTTGGAATCACAACACATCCCCAGATTTGCTTCCAACCTTCCCTCTAACTTCAGTAGAACGCAAAGGGCCTGCCTGTGCAAGGGTGAGGATTCAACATGACGCAACCCTTAGCATCCCTGGATTGGAGAAGCAAGGGAGAAGGCAACATCATCCCTGCCTTCCCTCCCCGGCCACAGGCACGAGGGGGACAGCATCAGCACCCCACCCTCTAGACACAGGTTGTGGGCACGCAGACAGCCATGCAACCTATATATCCACAGGATGGTCTGTCCCACCAGTGCACAGGACAAGGCAGGCAGAGGACCGGGAAATGGTCAGCAGCCCCCACTCCACACCTCCCTGGCCTCTTCCTGCCTCCTTTCCCATCCCACCCCCACCTTCCATTTCTCCCCACAGAGCTTCAAGTTCTCCCAAATTTGGGTCTCCAGCACCGGCTGAATCAGCTCATTCCCACCCTACCCCCAATTGCCTGAAGACACAAGTAAAATCCCATTTGTGGGGGGAAAAAGTCTACTCAAGTTGCCTTGACATGGGAAGCTGTGACGAAGACCGGCTAGAGCATTCCTGCAGAGGATCTCAACTCCAAAAGGCTTCCCGGCCGCTCCTTTTTCCTCTCCTCCTCCCCCTCCCCCTACCTTGCTCCTGGTGGCCGCGGCCCCCAGACCAGGCAGCGGGTTCCTCCTCTGGGCTCAGGGACTCTCCACCTCCTCCACCCTCGAGGGCTTTGCGTTTCTTCGACATCTCTCTGCCCTGGGCTGGGGCTTTGGGGGTTTCTGTTCCCACCCCTGGCCCTCCCCCCTCGGAGAGGAGAGTGAAGGTGGGGTTAGGTGGAGGGGAGTGAGCGAGGACGGAAGGGGTGGGGAGTAGAGACCAGGGAGGGAGATGGAGGGCAGGCCCTTTGGAGAGGCAGGGAAGGCAGGAGGCAGGGAAGGGCACAGAGATCCCACAGTCCGTTAGGCAGAGCTGCCCTACGTCTAGGGGGCTGTTTGCGCTCGCTGGCGCGCTCCCTCCTTCCTCCTTCCTCTTCTTCTCTCCACTAGAAGGGTAAGCTGAGAGGGGAGGAGAGCTCAGAACCCAGGGAAGAGAGGCTCCTCGGGCCCCTCTGCTGATTTCTTCCTAATCTGGGAGGGGGTAAGGTGGGATGCTCTGTATTGGGACCCCTGGCCCTGTCTATTCATGCAGGAGTGGGGTTCTGGGAGGGGGGCACTGCTTGTGATGTTTGGTGGGGGATGTTTTCAGTGGATTGCAAGGAAAATTGGGTGGAATGAAGAAAATAAAATGCTGCAGAATGCAATATAGTGATGCCTTCAGGTGCTGGAGACTCGGAATCCTCCTCCCCATGACATCATGTAGTCTTTTGCGAAAAGGGGTTGGGAGAGGTGGGGGGTGGAGGGGCAAGAAGAGTGGCAGCAGAGGTGAGGGTTGGAAAGAGGAGGAGGGGGATCTTGCCCCCATCCAGAACTCAGGAGGGAGGCCAAGAAGGGAGCAAGGAAGGGGCTGGGAGCACCAGCAGCTCCTCTTAGCTTCTCCATCAAGCACCTGCCACTAGCATCACCGCGGATGCGGTTTGCAGCTGGGGGGCAGCCTTCACAGGGAACTTGGAGCTGCGAACTCCGGTCAGGAGGCAGCCCGGAGGCAATCTCTCAGCGCTGGGGTTGGCTGCAGTCTCTCTCACCTCCTGTGCAGCCCCTTGAGCCTTACAGACTCAGGTTTATTCTTCCCCAAGCCCACTAGCCAACCCTCCTCCAAAGCAGTCATGTCCCCAAACCACACACACGCACACTGTCTTAATGCCAGAAAAGATGGACGGAAATGATGGGGGGGGGGGGAGTCGGAAAAAGGTCGGAGTTAAGTTTTTCTGGACTCTCAAGGGTTAAATAATAGGTAAAAGCAACTATCAACTTACCCGCCAAAGTGTGCTGAAGCGCGGATCTGCTCTCCGCTTCATTTCAAGTTGGTACGTTTAAAAAAGAGAGAGGGAAACGGAGGGAAAAAAGAAGCCAACCGGCCAGGAACACGGTGGGTCCAGGGCTCCATTGAGAACTGCGCAAAGCAAGTTGCCAAGCGAGGCCGGTGGCCCAAGTTCGGGACCTCTCCAAGAACGCTCCTTCTGCTCCGCTCAGCAGGCATATTCCAAAGGCTCCGGGCACCCTGGGTTTCGCGCAGATCTTCTCAGAAAAGGGGGAGACAACTCTAAACCGGTGTGGTATTCTTCTTTCCCTACCGCCCCCCACCCCCGGGATCTCCAGGGAAGCCGCGTGGAGCACTCTAGGCACCAATGAAGACCGGTCCATTTCAGCTCATCCTCTCTGCGGCCGCAAGTTTGGACCCGCACATCTAGGGAGAACATGAGTGCGAGTGTGAGCTCGCGCGTGTGTGCGTGTGTGCGCGCGTGTGCCAGGCTCTGCGCCGCGCACACTGGGCATTCGGGGGTGCATGTGCTCTCAGGAACGACTCTCCCTGGCTGCCTGGAACTTGGAGAGTTTTCCTTTAAGCCGGAGCTGCAGCTCGGACACCCCCCGCGTCCAACAGGAGGCGATGACGTCTGTAGCCTCGTTGCCACACAAGTCCCCAGGCTGCCGCTGCCGTTCATTGACAGGAGCGGGCGCTCCGACGTCAGCAGCCGGACCTTTGGCTCGGAGACGGCTCCCACCCCCGCACCTGCCAGCCCGCCCCCGGAGAGGGGGGGCGGGTAATGAAATCAGAGCCGCTGGGGAGGGGCCGGGGAGGCTCTGGGGTTGGGTGGGGGGGACTCTGATCTGCTCGCTTTGTCCTGGAGCTCCGGAGTATATAAATAGTGCTGTCTCCAGCCAGACTTGCACCCCCTCTTGCACGCCCCCGCAGTGCTCCCCCCGCCTGCCCCGGCCCCTTGTCACTTAGTATCTGGCTCGCTCAGTCTGGAGGGAGGCGGAGGAGGGGGCGGGGAAGCGGGGAGTGGAAGCAGACGTTGCTTCTCTTGCCTCTCCCCATTCATAGATTCGGTCGGAGTCTCAGGGCCGCGCTGGGCTCAGAGAATCGCAGTGAATGGATGGATGCCCGCGCGCGGGGACCACCAGTCCGCGAGGATGTCACGCCTGCGGGGGGCGCAATCCCATGCGGCGACAATCACCCTCGCCTTGGGGGGGGAGGGGGGAGGACCCCAATGACCACCCTTAAAAGGCCAGGGGCCTGCCCTTTCCTGCCCCTCCAAGCCCAGGGGTCTTTTTCCCTGTGTAATGCAAGCACGAAAACAGAAGGGAGCTGTGCTCAGCCCCCACACGGGGAGAGGGGGAGAGCCGGGCTGGGGAATGGGCCAGGGCCTGTCTGCCACCCAGACCCGTAGCTACACGGGTGGCGGGAGGGGGGGGGCACGTGGCGCAGGGCAGTGGCTGGGGCCAAGGGTGTCGCTTCCCTCTGCGCACCACAGGCAACTCAAACCCGCTCGCTCGCCCTCTGCTCCGAGCACCCAGGGGTGCAGGGCGCCTGGGTGGGGGTGCAGTGGGAGGGTGCAGGGGAGGGGGTTGGCCGCAGGGCTGTTCCCCAGCGGAGCCGGACTCCCAGGAATCCGTGGGCTCACGGCCCCCACGCGCTGTGGCGGGGAGCCGCCTGGTGGCTCGGCCCATGCCGAACCCGGGAGAACGCGGTGCCCCCCACCCTCCTCACTGCGCACTGCCTTGGTTTCTCACCCGGGAACCCAAAGGATTGAGTTCTGAGGCGCCCTGCACTCCAAAGAAACTTCCCCTGCGCTCGCAAAGACGTCCATGGGACTCCGGGTGCAAATGTGGCTAAAGTGAATCTGCACTCCTTGGCTACCCCAAAACCTGCAAGCTGGGCGTGGGTGACAGCAGGCCACCAAGAGCATGGTGCCTGACTGCGGAGCCCTTCAGAGCCAGCTTCTGCCCAGCCTGTCAGAGAACTTTCCAGGGGCTCCTGCCCCATAGAAGGCTGCCCTTGCACTCGGGCACTGGACCCCAGTCCCTCTTGCTAGTAGAGGAAATGCCTTCACCGTCCTCCTCTGTGTCCCCTAAGTCATCCTAAGTCATCTGCAGGTTGCTCCCCAACATACACACACATGCCCTGGGTTTTCCTGGGAGAAAACCATCCTTAAGCCCCTGTTGTCCCTCCCCCACCCAGTCTCTCTCCTCTTCACAACCAACAGCACACAGACCTTCCCCCAGACTGTCTGCTTTCTCTCCTCCCAGTGGCTCTTGAACCAACCCCAGTAAGACTGTCCTAAGATTTCTGCCGCAGCTACTCAACAAAACTGCACTCTCACCCAGGCCACCTGCCACCCCGGGCCAGCTGCTGCACCAGGCAAAGGTGAATTTGTAGTCCTCGTCTGGCTTTGAGAGCCAACCACACTGGGCAGACTTCGTGCTTCCCTCCTACAAACACATCCTTCTCTTAGCCTTCAAGACACCATGCTCCTGGGACCGCCTCCCACCTTTCTGGCCCTATCCCTGGGGTCGCATGGGTTGAATCTGGAGCTCCCCAGCTTCCTACCGTTGGAGGACAGGACTGGCCCGCAGAGACCTTCCCTTCCCTCACGACCTGCTCCCCTGGCGCCTCACTCAGCCTCGTGGTTAAGTCCTATCTGAACACTGAACACGGAAGACGTTTTCATTTATGTATGTAGCCCAGGCCTCTCCCAGAAAGGCTGGACCCCAATCTAAGTCACACCTCCACCTGGTGCCTAGAAGGCACCAGAAACATAACAGGGCTGTAACTGGGTTCCTGATGTTACCTTCACCCCAAACCTGGTCTTCCTGCTGCTTTTCCCACCTCAGTGAATGGGCTTTTCAACCTTTCGGTTACCCTTACGCCGAATATGTTGGAGTAACATGGACTCCTGTTTTTTCCTTCCCTCACCTTCCATCTGTCAGCAAATTCCGTGCTAACATGTCCTAAACGTGTCTGGGCGCCAAGTCGCTCCTACCACCCCACTGACATGACCCCAACCCCACTACCTCCTGTGGGGGTTGTTGCTGTCTCCCCCTCACCCAGCTCCCTGCTCTGCTGGTGCCCCCCTCACTCTGCTCTCAACACAGCAGCCCGGGAGCTCCTCTTAAAATTCGACATCATGTCACTTCTCTACTAAAAATCATCCAGTGCTCCTCAGCTACCTGAGTAGCAGCCAAAGTCCTGATAGCGATCTGTAAGTCCTACCGCCTGGCTGCGCTTATTCATCTTGCTTCCCGCTCCATTGTCTCCGGCCCCACAGGCCTTTTCTGGAACCCACTTGGAGCTGGGCACCTGCTGATCCCTCTCTGGGCCCTTCTGCTGCTGAATACTCCCAGTGCTTGCTCTTTCCCCCTTCTCAGCCGTAGTCTGGGGCCTCCTCACAGAAGCCTCCAGAGTCCTCCCAGCCTAAAACTTGAACGCACTTCCTGTCCCTGGCCTTACTTCATTCTCCTCCTTGCATTACTGACGGTTTACTTATTTGCCTTGTTTATTCTATCTCCCCACTAAAATGCTAGCTTCATGATATGGGGATTTTTTTTTGCCTTTGTTTATAATCACATAAAAACTAGAGTTAGCTTCCCAAAAGTTCTTCACGTCCCCACACATTCAGGAGACGTTTGATTTGTTTGTTAGCAAGTACAAGAAGGTGCACTTGGAGGCTCAGGGGGCCTTTTTTCTGCCACGATATTCCCCAAATAAAATATCTATATGAGAGGCTGTGAGCCCCCACCCAAGATCACCTGTTAGGTCTCTGGGTGGTCCGTGAAGACTTTTCTCTCCTACAAACTGTCCTCTTCAACCACTCTCGCTCTCTCCCTGGTGGTCTTTCCTTTCCTGCCCAGGCCTTATGCCTGCTGTCGAGGGGCCCTGAGGGGACTTGCGGCCTCAGAGACCATGCTCTTTCCCTCCAGGCCTCTTTGTACTGTGTTCATAGCCCTTCTCATCCAGCACATGACTAGTCCAGTTCCTGAAATTTTAGAATGCCCAATCTGAGTCAAACATTTTATTCCTTCAGTAATCACTGAGCTCCAATCCTGGGAGTCCTGGGATCTCCCCTCCAGGCTCCTGATCCAGTGGGAGGGAAGCAGGTGCACACCCGCAAGAGCCCTTTGGCTGAGCACTCTCCCAGAGAGGAGCATTAGACAGAGAAGACCGCTGCGGCCGCTCTCACCTAGCCGGGTCTCGTGCAGTCTGCTAGGAACTCCACAGTGGAGATGGTGAGTGAGGCCAGAGGCTTGAGAGGGTGGATGGTCTGCAACATCCTGGGGCACTCCAGTGTTGGGCTGGAGGATGAACAGCTAATAAGGAGCCTTGTGGCCTCACTAAGGAGTTGGAAATGTATCCTGCAGGCCCTGATGGGCTTTCAGAAAGAGATGAAATGGTGTTTTAGAAAGAAAATTGTAGAGTGGGTCAGAGGAAGTGAGATGAGGAACTGGGTGGCAGCTGAGCAAGGCAGTCACGGGATAGGAATTGAGCAAGGAGATGCTGGTCTCCTGGGGACCCTGGGACCATGGAAGTAGTTCGAGAATGCAGGTGTGATTGTCTGCGCTGGAAATAAGTTCATCTTTGCGAAGGATGGCCGGGTAATTGACATCAAGGAAGCAGACGGCTGAATCCACTTTGCTGGCACAGACAATTGCACTTGGAGATCTGTCGCTCACCTTGGACACCTGGAAACTCTGTGTTACTGACCTAACCTGAGCAAATCAGGTCGGAGGAGCTCTCATGAAGACTTACAAGAAACAAGCCAGGGCCACCTTGTTCCTTTCCTGTGGGGGATGCATCTTTGTGGGGACTGGGATTCTCTGCCCCTTTATTCTGGCCACGCCCTTCCTATAGCAAGGAAGTGAACACATCAAATTATGGGACACTGTATGGGCTTCAAAGCCATTTTGTCTAACGATGGAAGGGGTAATGAGCTGGTGCTGTGGGGGAAGGAAAGGCACTGTGGTCTCTGATGGTGCTTCCCTGGCTCTGCAGCCAGGACAACCCCCGGGGAAGGGGAGATGCTAGCTTTGACCCTGGCTTCACTTCACTCTCCCCTTGTTGCCTTGCCCCGTGCCCCTGCTTCCACAATGGCCTCCTGAGACCCTAAGGAGTACTTTAAGAATAACAAGCTCTGCGGGGACTTTGGGATTCTCCTGACACCTGGAGGGGCTCATCTTTAGTGCAACTGCATCCCACAGTCAGAGACCCATTCATTTTTCTTTTTCCTGGAAGAGTTTCTAGATTCTTCTCACTCAGAGAAGAAGTGAGATCTTGGGATAACAGGCTGTTAATCTGGACCACTTCCAAGAACAGGTGGGAATTGCTTGTTTTTCCCAAGTGTGCTTAACTGAACAGCCCGAATGTCTGGTATGTAGTCCTGATCTGCCACTAACTTGGACAAGTCACCTACTATCACCAGGTCAGTGTCCTTACTTGGTAAATGAGGGATTTTGAATTTAGAAGGTCTCCAGATCCCTATTAGCTCTAAAATACTATAAACCTATAAATATAACCAATCCTGGGAAATCCTTGATCTTTTGCCATGTTATAGGCATCATCTAGATGCTCCCATTCCACAATCTAGTTTCCCTTGATGTTCTAAGTAAAAATTCTCTACCACCACCAAATCCTATTGTTGTCCCTCATGTCCCTCCCCTCCCCCTTCACTGTTACTTTCTCCCCTAAATACAGGCTAGTTGCTACCAGGTGATGAAATAATTGTACAAATCTTAAAAAGGAGTATCTGGGTGGCTCAGTCAGTGAAGCGTCTGCCTTCAGCTCAGGTCATGATCCCAGAGTCCTGGGATCGAGCTCCGCATTGGGCTCCTTGCTCAGTGGGGAATCTGCTTCTCCCTCTGCCGCTCCCCCTGCTTGTGCTTTCCCTCTCTCTTTCTTAAATAAATAAATAAATAAATAAATAAATAAATAAATAAATAATAAATAAAATATTTAAATCTTAAAAATAAAATAAAATAAAAAACCACGCAGCCTGCTTAGCAAATACCTTGTTAGAGAAACCAGTGTTCCCGCTGACCCACTGAACAGTCGTTTCTATGCCTAAAAGAATTTCTTTTTTTTTTTTTGTGAAAGATTTTATTTATTTATTTGAGAGAGAGAGAATGAGAGAGAGCACATGAGAGGGGTTAGGGTCAGAGGGAGAAGCAGACTCCCCGCCCAGCAGGGAGCCCGATGCGGGACTCGATGCCGGGACTCCGGGATCATGACCTGAGCCGAAGGCAGTCACTTAACCAACTAAGCCACCCAGGCGCACTGCCTAAAAGAATTTCTAAGTTGTGGGAAAGGATTTTCAAATGGGCATTGGAGAAATGGAGAATGTGAAAGTAGCTTATTTAACATAGTGAATAGCTTAAATCAGAAAAACATTTAGTCGAATCACTGATTTGTAAAGGCAGAGGGAACATTCGATTATCTAATGAGGCTAATCCCTTTGCCCCAAATTCCATGTTATGAATGAAGAATATGAGGGCAAATAATGTAACAGAGCCAAAGAGTAGCGAGGCTTGCAGAAGAGGAAGGACATCATAGCTGTGCATTATGTTCACGTGCTTGAACCGATCATGTCAATGCAGAGATGTTAGTCACATCAGATCTGTTGCTCTTCTTCCATGAGCAGTGTAGCTCGTTATCCTAAATATGTCATCTATTTATACTTCATCACTCACTGTTTTAAGGTTTTTATTTGGAAATAATTTCAGATTTGTGAACACCTAGATTCACTTCTTGTTAACCTTTTATCCCCATGTGTGTGTCACTTGTGTTGTTTAAATCAGTTATGAGGGGGTCACCCGGGTGGCCCAGTGGGCTGAGCGTCCGACTCTTGATTTCAGCTCAGGTCATGATCTCAGGGTCGTGAGATCGAGCCCAGAATCGGGTTCTGCACTGAATGTGGTGCCTGCTTGAGGTTCTCTCTCTCCCTCTCCCCCTGCCCCTTCCCTCCCCTCCCCTGCGCACACATGCAGGCTATAAATAAATGAATAAATCAGTTATGAGGAAGTTACATACCTCAGCCCTTTATCCCCCAAATACTTCATTGCCTATTTCCTAAGAATAAGGTATTTACTTATATAAACACAACACAGTAGTCAACTTCAGTAAATTAACATTACTGATGCAGTATGCTTATGTGATTGCCACCCATATTCCAGTTTTGTCCACTGAGCCAGTACTTTCTAGAGTATCCTCGCCCCCACCCCGCAGAACAGAATCCAGTCGGGGGTCAAGGATTGCCTTTAATTGCCCTTTTTCTTAGACTCCTTCAATCTGGAACATTTCCAGAATCTTTCTTTGTCTTTCATGACACAGATATTTCGGAAGAATATAGACACTTCACCCCCCCTATTTTTAATAACCCGTTTCTCCATGTGGGCTTGATGTTTCCTCCTGATTAGATTCAGGTTATGCATTCTCAGCTAGAATACTACAGAGGGAAGGCTGCGTCCTTATCAGAACATCGCATCTGGAGGCTCTGGTGTCCATCTGGCTGGACTGGCTGGACTACTGGTCTAAATCCTGATCAGGGTCTGGTCTGATTTCTCCACTGTGTAATTACTCTTTTTGTTTCACTTGTAACTAATAAGCAGTCTGTAGGGAGACCCTGGAAGATCTGGCGAATACTCTGCTCTGCATCACTGTCTGCCCAGAACTGGCTTCCCCTGAGGGTCCTGGCTGGTCCCCTCATGCGGGACGGCCTCCTACCTCAGCACTCTCCCCACACCCATGAGCCCTGGGATGGGCAAGCCCCCTTGCTACTCTCCCATTTACCATTTCTTGCCTCTACTTATTAGTGATTATTATGAGTATTAAAGTGGTAAGGAGTCATAATTTCCCATTTTAAGGGTTTCTAATTCAATCCTGTTTGGAATTTTGCTTATTTTGTTCATGTTTGGTCCATTAAAGGACCAGGGAGAGCCCCTTGAAGCCAGCCCTGTGTCCGCAGGGTGTGCCCCGTCATTTCCTGAGCCTTCCTTACCTGCGGCACATCTCGTACCTACCGCGCTCAGCCTGGATTCAACCACTTCGCTGAGGAATGCTGGTCCTTGGCGTGGAGTTAGAGACCAAGATCTGGGAGCAGCAGTGCTCACTGGGTGTCTGCTGTTGTTGGACTTGTAGCACACAGATCTAGGAGTGAGCACACACACACACAGGTTCAGACACATACACACATGTATACACACACACACCTGTGCACATATGCATACATTTGCATATTTTAGAAGTCAGGAGTCTTTCTTGCCTTTCCCCATGGCATCTGCGTAGGGCTCTTCAATCACAGTGAAGTCCTGCTCCCAGCAGCATCAACGGATCTGCTCACCTGCTCAGCCCTAGAATGCATCTAAGAGCTTCCTAATTTCTTTGCCCCCAGCCCTACCACAGAGCCACCCCGACAGGAGGTCAGGATCGGTCTGTGAGTCTCCCCTGACACCTCTTACCATGTACTACAGAGTCCAGGGGATCAATAGGCAAAGGCTGTGTTCAAAAGTTACTTGTATTTGTTCTTTCTTAATTCCCGTCCACTGACTTTTACTGGAAAAATGACCGGATTCATTTGTTTCTGCTTTCTTTCAGCTTTAGGGTTTTCCCCCTTCCCATTCTTATTGACTTAATTTCATTGTTGGTACATATTGTTGACCACGCTTTGGAAAGTCGAAGCTATCCTTTGAGATGGACAGAGAGCAGACCCTTCCCTTCCATGTCCTTTCTTTCTGTCTCTCCTCCAGACCGCTTGCAGGAAGCAGTTTCATTGTCTTTTGGTTCATCTTCCCTCTGTTTCCTTCTGTAAAGGTGAGCAGGTATGTCTGTGTTCTTGTTTTCTCCACAGAATATATGCACTCCTTTGCAATTGGCCATTTTTTGCTTAATCACAGCTCCTGGAAACCACTTCCTCTCAGTTTCTCAGCACTTTCCTCGCTTTTCCAACAGCTGCACGGCCCTCCACTGGGCGTGTGCTGAGTCAGTCAAGGTCCTATGCTTGGGCATTTAGCTAACTTCCAATCATGCTGCCATAAATTGTTTTGTGCATTTACGTTCTCTTGCAATCAGACGTATAACTTCAGGGCAAATTCCTGCAGGTGGGATTGCTGCGCCACACAGTTCTGTTACGTAGTATCAGAGATCCATCAAAAGCTTTGTACCAGTTCACAATTCACCAATCATTTTCTTTTTAAAATAAAAATAAATAAAATTTCCCAAGTGTAACTCGATCTATGGTTTCAAGGAAGTAATTTAAGGAAGGAATGAACTGAAAGGGTTAGTGTCTAGGAGCTGCTTTAACCTTAGGCAACTTGAGATGTGAAGAACTTAATAGGATATAATGTAAATGTGTGCTTCCATAACTCTTGGCTACTATATGGAGCATATAAATGTGGAACCTGGAATTCCTCTATGTTATGTAATAAATATGCTGGAAAGGAATCAGTTGGCACCAGGAATAGTTTCTGCTCTCAGTTCTGTCATGTTCTTGCTCTGTGAATTTGGGAAAGTCATTTGATGCTATAAGACTGTTTCCTCATCTGTAAGGTGGGGAAAAAATATATTCCCTGGGGCACCTGGGTGGCTCAGTCGGTTCAGCATCCGACTCTTGGTTTTGGCTCAGGTCATGATCTCAGGGTCATGAGATCCAGCCCTGAGTCGGGCTCCGTGCTCAGCAGGGAGTCTGCTTGAAATTCTCTCTCTCCCTCTGTCCCTGCCCCCACTCACACACACTCTCTAAATAAATAAATAAATAAATAAAAACTCTTAAAAAATATATATATATATATTTTTTTCCCCCTGACTACACAATAGTTTGGTTTAAGGATCAAATGTGTGTATCATTTATAGACATAAATGACAAAGTGCTATCTATCTATTTATCTATCTATCTATCTATCTATCTATCTATCTATCTATCTATGTATCATCTATCTTTTGTCTCTGTATGTCCACAGGCTTTGAAACATCTTCCTTCCTAGATGGTGAGGGGAACAAATATTCAAATGAAATTTAGGAAACCTGCATTTTTGTTCATTTTCATCCTCACCATCCTCACCACCATTAACATACTGTTTATCTCTAGACATGTTATTTCCTCTTTCTGGATCCTATCTTCCATCTTTATACAAGGAAGGGGTTGAACTCCTTCCCCTGTAAGTTTCTTGATGGTCCAAAAACATTCGGATGCTTCAACTAACCTACATTAGGCCAGCGGTGAGAGCACTGAGGTGTGAGGGGGTGCCACGCCCCCTCTTTAAAGAGCTTCAATAAGAAATAAGGTATATGAAAATGGAACTTTTCATAGGGAAGGTCGCTGTAGTTCCTGAAAGTCTAAGATCATTTTTCCACCCAGGAGGTCCAGAACCAGCCACCTTTGATCCAGTGGAAAGTATTTAGGATTTTTTTCCCCTTGTTTTTCCATAAGATCTAGGATGATTATTTTGAGCTTAGTTAGCCAACAAGGGAAGACAGTAAAATAAAAGAGAGAAAAGGATATTCCATTCCTCTATTCACTCTGAGTGACCAAGAAATGAAGGAAATCCCTCACCTGGCAGGGGGAAAGTAAAGAAAGAACCTGCCAACATCGCTGAGTTTAATTTTATGACTCACCTTCCTCAAAGACTTTGAAGCCCTGAGTCTATAACAGCAACCTGCAGCAGGACTCCCCGGGCACTGAGTGGACCAGGTGAGTGGTGCCCGCAGTTCGCTCTGAGACAGTGCACGGCCGGCTCTTGTCTTGAGTCTCCTACCCTACGCCACTCGCACCCTCATGCATTCAGACCAGTTAATAGCCTCAGCCCCAGCTAGGCCCAGTGCAACCCTCTGTGTCTCTGTCAGAGTCTCTTCATCCTCCGGTGGCTCTTATGAAAACCGCATTGTTCTTTGCAGCCCCTCCCCTGTCTGGGAGCCATCAGTGTGATCAAAAATCCCCTCCTCTTGCCACCTGCCTCCACCTCTGTCCCCAAGCATCACACAGGTGTCTCCTTCTCACTGTCCCCTTGGCTTAGTTGAGGTCCTCGTTGTTCTCAACTTAGACTGTATAGAGGTCACCTAACCTACTCCATGTCTGCTTCAGCCTTAGGAAACTTTGTGTGACCACATCATACTTCAGCTTAACATCATGCAACACTCCAGAAAGGCAAAGCCGACTGTGCCCTGGCCGCAGACAGCCCTGGGAGCTGACTCTTGCTCACCTTTCCCGCCTTACCCTCCCCCACCTGCCCTGGGTCCCTCACTGTTCAGCCACCTCCATCACATGTCAGTCTCTCCAGCCTCCCCGTCGTCACCAACGCCCTCCCTCGGCCAGCACGTCCTGCCTGCACGCTTGCCCCAGCCAGGTGACCGATTCCTTCTTCAGTACTCAGCTCAAGGGCTACCTGCCCATCTCTCCCTCTCTTTGTTCTCCTCCCTGGGACGAGATGATGTTCCATCCTCTGGACAGCACCGGATGCACCTGTGTCCGAGCATCCTTTCTCCTGGAGCATTCCTGCAGTCAGACTTGGTGTATCAGCAGAAACACGTTCTGCTAAAAGCAACGGAAACCCCAACTCCTCGTCCTCACAGAACAGTAAGTGTGGAGGTGGGCTGTTGCTGGCACTGGCCAGCAGCTCAGGGATGCTGGAGCTGCCCCCGGCCTCTTGGCCTTTCCTCCCGCTGGGCCCTTCCTGGGCGGGGTGGCCGCCCACATCCAGATGCCATTTTGTATTCAAGGCATGAAGATGAGAAAAGAAAGAGTGACTTCTGCTCCTTTTTCCAGAAAAAGTAAAACCATTTCCGGAAACCTGCAACATTTGCTTCCATCTCGTCTGCCAGGACTGTGTTGCAGACCACCCCCGGCTCAAGGGCAGAGGGGAAAGGACTGCTTCACTTGGGGCTGAGCACCTCCCCATTCGGAAGGGAGAAGGGAGGCTGGAACCTGGAAATGCAGCCACCAGTGTCCTTGTCCTGCCCAACGACGGACCGCAGCCCCTCGGGCTCCAGCCTTCCAAGCCCGCTCCCGGGGCACGTAATCAGTACTGGTCAGTTGGAGGCCAAGAGGATTCTGGTTTTACCACTCCAGTTTTCTTCTGTCGTATCATGAAATCATTTTCGAGGAAGAGTTAACTACAGTAGGCATTACTCTCCTCCTACTGAACGTGTTTAATTTGGTATAAAGCAGGTGGTTTTTACTTTTCAAAGACTTCAGTGTCCTTGTGAGATTTCACTCCTGTTCCCCATTAGCGACCACAGACACGGACCAATTTGTGAAGAGAAGAACTACCGTGCTATCACATCTCAAAACATCTTGGCTTTACAATGGCTACTGAGAAGCTGTAACCGAAGCAGTATGGGCAGACCAGAGGCTAAAACTCCCGAGGAGACAGATGTAAGAGTCGTCAAGAAAGTAGAAGGATTGCCAAGCCAAGCCACATGCCAACATAACAATGTTTCCCTTTCCTGTACATAACAAACCCAGGATTCAGCTCCAATCCTAAATTAAACTGGACTACTTAGTGTATTCATCCATGTAGCTCTGGAATAAATAAGTTTTTTTATAATACACAAGCAGGACACCCAAGTGCAATTGTATGTCAAGGCCATGTGGGAATGTGCCTCAGCTCTGTTACTGATGGAGTGTCTTCGCTCCTCCAGCCCCCATGTGATCTGTAACAGCTCAACACAAAGGTTTTCTTACGTGGAGAATACATAAATATGTCACTGAAAGTTGTGAAATTGTTTCTTTCAGATTTGAGATAGTTCTCAACACACTGGAGTTTGAAATGTTAGAGATTCTCCCGTAAGTCTGGAATTTTCCATTAAGAAATGTAAAGATTTTGACTCATGTACAAATAAAAGTATATACAGTTCCAGCATGTAACCCATTTATAATTTGATCTTTGATCAGAATTTTTTTCAATTAGTTATTTTGGTCACCATGGCAATGTTAAAACACAAATGTACACAATGAGTGTTGTAAAAGAATTATTATGGTACGTATAAGCGCATGTTCCACTTGAACAAAGATCAAAGATGGGAAACTGCATATCAAAGGAAATTCTACACAAATCAAGTAAGGACAGCAATGAACATCTTTAATTTATTGCAAATGTATCAAGGTGCCTTCAAAAAAAAGTTGCTTTTGTCCGTCAACTGTCTTTTATATCCTGAGATACATGTAGCCCAAATACATGCTGGAAAGAGCTAATAAAATATTTCCACTGCAAGTAATCGGGAAAGGAAACAGTACAGTTAGCAGAGTTCATAGGGGACAGAGATGGGAACCCTAGTGAATGTGGGAAGAAAAAAAGGAAGCAAACAGAAATGCAGGAGCTAGACCAGAGATTACACCGGCCTGTAGGAACAGGGCTGGGGGCCCACCTTGCTCACATCCCTCAGGCTGACGAGCGCCTTGGCTGGTAGGGAGGAGCTTGAAGCTGAGCATCAGCCACACAGACAAGCGCCCCCTTCTATCTGTGTCCCAGCTCGGTCTAGCCGCCACCATCCCTGGCATATATTTGCGTACTTGTAGAAAACACGGCACCACGAGCCGGGTACAGAGCTGCACACGCTGGGGCGCAGGTTGCAAATCAGCAGCGTGGTCAGCTCCTGGAGGAGTGTACCCCGGGCTGGTGAAGGTCATAACCTATGTCCCCGTGTACGTGCAGGCTGCGCTGGGAGCTCTGAAGGAAAAGTCCACAGATCACAGTGAAGCTGTGCATTTGGGGATGGGATGGAGAGCAGTAAGAGCAGGTATCTCGGAGGTGGTTTTTCTAGTAGGACCTCAAAACAGAGTGGGCCCTAGCCAGGAGAGAGGATAGCGGAGAGGGTGGGCGGTGGCTCTAGGTGAGGGTGCTCAAGAGAGGAAGAGCTTCTAGAGACGGAGAGAAGGTGAGCCGTGGGCAGGCCTGTGAGGCTGGGGCTGAGGCTGCCGGCACCAAGAAGCCAAGGTAGCACAGGGCCCTGGGATCGGTACTCAGGTTTGCCCGAAGGCAACAGATGGGCATCGAAGGGGTCTGAGTGAGAAGGGGACAGTGTCTGGCGTGCCCCTCCCGCCTACCCCCCGGAATCAGCTCAAGATGACAAGTGTTGAGAGCAAACTGAGAATGTGTCCTGGTCTCCCAGCCTTGCACCAAAGCCTAAAAAATGAGGAAATACATTTCTAAAAATGATTTCGTCATGGCCGCACTCAGAGGAAGAGACGGTGAGGACCCTGAGAGGCCAAGCAGACGAGCGTGTGAAGGACACAGCTGGACTGTGTGTGGGGGGAGGGGACAAGCCCAGGAGCAGAAGGCCCAGCCGCGAGGGGAGGCGGAGGGCACGGCTGAGATGCACCACAGAAGCCAGCCACCCCTTCTGCCCCTGGAGAAGAATTACAGCCTGACACCCAGCGCCCTGTTTCCCAGACTCCGTGCCCTTAGCAGTGGCCACCATGGGAACCGCCGTCTCAACCAGCTATATAATGTGCGGGGCCCCTAGGGGTCCCAACTGCACAGAGGAGCTCCCAGGCAAGACTCGCCACCCCTCCGAGAAATGCTGCCATTGTGACAAGAGGCAAGGAGAAGCCCTCGCTCAGGGGACAGGGAGATAACAGAGCGACATCCCAGACTCAGACACAGGCGTGAAGCCACTGAGAAAGCAATCACCCAGGAGAACCTTGGTGTCCTTCTGCCCTAAATATTTGTAAGTGGAGAGCAAGCTGGTTTGGGGCCTCCCGGCTGACTCAGAGCCATATCCCCTCATATCAAGTCAGGAGCTCAAACAGGTGCCTTAGTGTGGTCTGCAGAATCACAGCCCCGAGGATGTCCGCGCCCTCGTCCCCAGAACATATGAGCGTGGCACCTGCCATGGCAAAGGGGACAGGGCAGTGTGATTGTGGACATGGAGATGGACCTTGGGACGGGGAGAATAAGCTGAATTTCTGGGTAGGCCAGGCCAATCTAATCACATGATTCTTTTAGGGAGAACTTCTCCCGGCTAAGATGAGACAGAGACAGAGGACGGGCCAGGAGCCGGTGAGGGCAGGCGCCACTGGAAGCTGGAAAAAGCGGGAATGGGTCTCTCAGAGCCCCCAGAAGGAACACAGGCAGCCTGCTGACACCATGATTGTAGCCCAGGGAGACTGCGTTGGACTTCTGAGCTCCAGAACTCGAAGATAGGAAATCTGTGTCGTTTCGAGCCGCAAAGTTTGTGGTCAGCAGCAGTAAGAAGCTACTACAACTTAGGTTAGCAATAACCACAGATGATGAAATCATTTTTCTTCCAAAGAATCCATTATATTACTGTGTGTCTGTGGCACTGTTGGGAGTGAGGTGTGTCTCGCGGTACCTACGGCAAGGCACTAGCAAAGAAAGATCCAGAAGGTGTAAGAATTCAGTCCACTCCCAAACATTCTCAAACAGATATAACAATCATTTTGGCAGAATATGAAAGGACGGGAAAGCCCTCAGTGACTTTCAGTATCTGCTCTCATTTTGGCTTTAAGGCAGCAACAGGTGCATTTCCCGGGGGTTGGTGGCGGTGGACGCCACGCCTGAGGGGCGCTGTCACAGGTGGTGTTTCGAAGAGGACTCCTGAGAGAGATATCCTTTCCAAGAGAAACTTATGTTTGTATGTTAGTTTTTACTGTGATAAATGCATCTAACACACAATGTACCGTGTTAGTCATCTTTAAGGGTACAACTCAGTACCATCTCCTACATTCACAATGCTGTGAGGCCATCACCACTGTCTACTTCCAGATCCCTCCATCAGCCCACACATAAACTCTGTCCTCATTAAACACTCACCCCCGCCCCCACCCCTGGCTCCCACCATCTCCTTCCTGTCTCTGTCGATTTGAGGACTGCAGGGACCTCATCTAAGGGGAAACATACAGTACTTGTCTTTTTCTGTCTGGCTTATTTCATGTAGCATAAGGTCCTCCAGGTTCATCCGTGCCACAGCTCCTGTCAGAACTCCACTCCTCTTTATGGGTGACTAATACTCCCTTGAGTGGATCTACATTTGTTCATCCATCCCCCAGCTGATGGACATCTGCGTTGTATCCAGCTTCTGGCCATCGTGAGTCATGCTCTTGTGATACCTGCATGCAAGCCTCAGACATTCCTGTTTCTAATTCTGGGCATAATGCCATTTTATCAGCCATGAGAAGACAGTCCCAAGTTTTCTCAGAATCGCTCTCTACCAGTGAGGGTTGCTGCCTACTGCAGTGGGCTGGAAAGTTCCATGCCATCAGAATATCATGGGTAATGTATCAACCACAGCAAGTGGGTGTGAGAGCAGAAGGGTCAGAATTTACAGCTGGGGGCTGAACTGTGGCTACCAAGCTCAAGCCTATCCTATAGGATGAATTTTGTAGCACATTTAGAAAGGAGTAAAATGGCCAAAGTTACTCCGTCCTGGAGAGTGTGAAAAAACCCACGGATCTGGAAATCCAGATGTTTATGCAGTCGCACCTTGGCCGGTTTAGTTCTCATAGAGAAGCAGCATTTATTTTAGGTCACAAATCTGTGTCGGCCCAACACCCCTCTTCAGGGCTGTTGGATGCCCACCGCCCCACACAGGCCTGGCAGTGGGCGGCGCCGCTCCCGGCTTCTCCAGTTCGCTGGGGCGTTAAGGCCCAGCGCTTTCCATGAGGAAACACACGTGGACGCGGGCACAGGGCCCTGGATCAGACACGCACACTCAGGGCACAGCACCACTAATGTTTTTTCCTGTCCTGATGGCTTTTTTAACAGAAAAATAACCCTGACTCTAGTAGATTCTCAGGCCATGAACAATAGGCACTTGCTGGAGAGGTGGCTGGGTACGAAGTCTGGGGGCACCGCGGGTCAGCAGGGGGTTCCTGTGATGGCGTCTCCTGGGGGCCTGGGCATCAAGATATGTGGCCTGGAAAACGTGGTCTCTCCCCACCCCCAGCTGTAGCACCTTTCCTCTGGGGACTGCGGGTATCCCTCCCCCCTCCATCCCGGCCCCCCTCCCCTTTCATACCGCTCCTGCCCCTCCCCCGCTCTCCCTGGTAAGGGGAGAGGGGGCTGCTAGGGATGCTAGGGGGTCGGCAGGGTCCTGCAAGTGCGGCACAAGGGACGGCAGATTGGTGCCAGGGTAGGGGGTGCGACAGAGGAAGGTGTGGAGGCTGCGGGGAGACAGAAGGGGGGCAGGGGTGCAGTGGCGCAGAGGGGCGCGGGGAGGGCGCGGGGATGGGGGGGCCCTGCAGGGGG
>NC_138376.1:128322245-128331409 GCF_054177405.1 Leptonychotes weddellii
CGCGCGCGCCCCGCCCGCGGCTGCTGGCGTCAGAGCCGCCTGCGTCAATGCCGCGCGGTGACACACAGCTTTTTTTTCTCCTGCTCCTTTTTCTCAATGAGAGGAGCCTAATGGGATTTTTATTATCAGACCCATAAAACAAGCCGCCGGGCTGTCAGGCCTGGCACGTGCCCAGCACCCCTCCCCCTGCCCGCGGCGAAGGGGCTGCTGAGAGGCCTTCCCTGCACCGCCCGCAGGCCTAGGAACCTCTCGGAGCGCGGTGCGCAGTGCGCGCTGGGGGCGGCCGCGCAGGTGGACCCCAAGTAGCCGGCCCTCGCGCCCCGCGGGGCACCGTGCAGGTCCCGCCAGCGCCGCGCACACAAGAACCGAGGGCATTTGCAGGCAAATGGGGCGGTCAGGGGGCACGGCCAGAGAGTTCAAGCTGCTGCGACACAGTCGATCAGGCGTCGTGGTGGTGGGGGCTGTTGGTGCGTAGCTGTAGCTTCTGCTCCCCCGGGTTTTTGTGGGGGGGTGTTATTGACACAAACCAGAGCACCAGCTCTGAATGCAAATCAAGAAGCAAATGCGTCAGCAGCAGAAGCAGTCTGGGGTGGCAGGAATTCTGCATGCTTCTGCATTCTAATGCCGAGTGCACGCAGGTTTCTAATAAGATAAATAGGTGCTGGTATATCTAATTAATGCCTGTCCTCAAACAATCCAGTCAGTTAGCACTTCTTAGTGCTGGGAGGTGGGAGGCGCAGGTTGACTCACAGGGGGGATGTCCCAGGATCCCTTTCCTTATTTTCTTCAGAGGTTCAACCACTGGTGATGGCCCAGCAACTTCACAGGGAAGCCCAGGGATCAAGCTCTGGGTAGGGGAGGGGGTCCCAGCTCCGGAAGTGGACACACAAACACATGCCAGGTCTCTGAAACGTCCCTTGGGAGCAGCCACATATATTCACGCGGGTCCTCCACGCAGAAGTGGCAAGGTTCTGCAAGCTGGTAAATTGGGCACTCCGAAACCTGGTCTCAGGGGCTTCCGTGATAGACCTGCCCTGTCTCCCGGAACTTCTCTGGGCAGCCTCTGCGGGCTCACATGGACATTTCTCAGAGCACAACTCCTTCAAGTAAAAGTGGGTGCCCAGAGCACAGCATCCTCGGAGTAAAGCAGCTACAAAGACCATGGCCTAATCTTTTGTAAATTCATAATAATTTTAAATTCTTTTTTCCCCGGTGGCCTCCATTCCTCCAAACTTCTTCGATGGCCATAAATAACACCCAGGAGCAAAGTGGTTGTGTCCGTTCTTTCCAATTCCAGACCTTTCTAATCTCCAGCTCTGTCTGGAGCCAGAGACCCAGGCTACACACTGCTACAGGGGAGCAGCCTGTCTGCCTGCCTGGGCCATGAGGATCACCGCTGTGTTCAGGTGGATGGCTGCAACCACACCGTAAGTGGGGTGCATTTTTACAGTGGGACAAGCTCTCTGCCTGTGGGTGACCTTCATCCATAGGAGTTAATAAGTTGACTATTGCCAGCTAAGGGAGACAGGTGATGTACCTTACGGAGGGATCACATCAACTCCTGAATTCCCCACATTCTTTCACTCCAGCAAAGATAGAGAGATGAAAACAGTGGAGGAGTGAGGCATGAAGAGAGGGCTCAAGAGGGCCGAAGGAGGGTGACATGGAAAGGAGAAACTCACAGCTTCGTTCATTTGCGTCACCAGGACTGTGGACCATCGATGTGCAGGATGACATCTTTTATAGTAAATGCAGCATCCAGCAATTTTTGGGTGCATGACAACAACAACAAAAGAAATTGACATGAGGACATTGTAGCCTTAGGACACCATTTCAAATATAACCTCCGTCATTTCATGTCTAAGCCCATATTCTGATATGAATGATAACTGTGTTTTGCAAACCTAGATTAGGGACAATAAATAACATGTATTATGTATTAACATGCTGATTGATAGACTTCAGTGGAAGATCCCATTTTAAGCAGGCTGCATATTGCATAAAATAAGTCAAAATTAGTCCTAATTCAAAAGGTTATTTTATACAAAATTGGGCAGACATACTGAATGCTACCAGATAATTCTTGGCTCACTTTTTGCATCCAAGAGAGAAAAATGATACATTTTGCAAATATGTAAAGATACAGATGTCAATGGATATCAGTGGGGAGAAAAAGGAGTAGGACCCGTGTGGAGAGGAGGAAATGGACCCAGTAAGGATGCTGAAGTGGGTCCGGCACTGACATTCGCCAAGGGTGGGATTCGGTGGGAGGCGCCTGCCAGCAGCTGGCTCCGCCCCTGCGGCTCCGGAGTGCTTCTCAGGGTGCAGCCTGGATCCCGGCCCTGGAGGCGCAGACGCACCCTGATCTAGGAATCGGTCCCGCACGTCCACCTGCTGGGGAGACGCACGGAGTCCGCGCAGAGGGGCAGTGTCCCCTCCCGCCGAGCAGACAGCAAGGACTGGAGGGCGCGCAGGCAGGGACGCAGTAAACAGTAGACCCTCTTGTCGCACTGCCCACAGCGGAGGGAAACCCCGAAATGAGGACTGCCCTGTGTACGTCCTAAAGGGAGAAGTTGAATGTGTCATCTCCTCCTTTCCCTTCAGGCGACTGTACTGTACTCTGTGTGTGTGTGTGTGTGTGTGTGTGTACCCTCTGTGCATACACGCTCACAAAAACACACAGTAATCCTGTATAAGGATTGAGTCTGGAAAACATGCACTGCCTATAATTTCTTCTTAAATGCATATGTATCTTACAGATATCTCAGCACACAGTATACATCTTCATTTTTATCACACTCCTCGGCGTGCGGAGGGAGGGAACTCAGGACCCAAGACGTACTTTGTGCGTGAGGAAGTCTGTTGTAGCCCCTCTGACGTCTGTGCCTCGTGCTCTGCTCCGCGGTGATCAGCTAAGGCGCTGCAGCGCCCCGAAGCCTGCAGTAATGTGCGTGCGGCGCTGGGCGAGCCAAGTCCTCAGCCTTCCCACGGCTCGCGCTGGAAGGGCTGGATATAGTTCAGTTTTACTAATTGCAAGGAAAGGCTAGGAGGAGAAGAAAAAAAAAAAAAAGCCATGGAAACATTAAAGGATTTGGGGATTGTTTTTAAAAAATGCTTTTTCCCCCGCATGACAGGTTGACACAGTCAAGCCAGAGAGGGATTTCAGGGCTGAAGACGTTTTTTGCTAAATGGAGAGTCACATTGAGCTCTGGGGAACTGTGTCCGTGTTTCTTCACTAGAAGACGTAAATCTCTGGATGGTACTGCTTCTCTTCTCTCTATGTATCATTGTTTAAAATTTTAAAGAAGAAAATGATTTTAAATGTGATATCAGTCCTTGCATTTTTTTCCCTTCTCAATTCACTTTCACAGGCTTCCGTGCTGAAGGAACGTACTGTGGAACGTATCTGATTGCGTGAGGGTAATGTGGGGGGTGAAGTGCGCACAAGAGTCATCCATGAGCCAGCCCTTGTCTGCATCTAGTTCGTGCAGGTTGTAAGGTACCAGAGTGGGAACACTCACGTGCCAGGGCAAGCTGCCGGGAGTCTCTCCACAAGGGCATACAGTAGGGTTCTGGAAGCAATCATACTTTCTACTCTGAGAACTGGTCATTGGACTCAGGTACCCCAGGATTCCTGCTTTTGAATACCAAGGGCAGCAGATGTTTCCTGGAACCTCAAGGAAGTTTCCAGGGATGGAGACAGGAAGGCGGGGAAATCGCTCTATGGCCAGAGAGTCAAGGTGTTTGGGTTCTCTCTTGGGACCTGTTACCAGGTGGTAGGGAGTGAACACTGTTAGGGCTCGTGTAATGAAGTCTCACAAACTGGGGGACTAAACGTTTACCATCTCACGGTTCTGGGGCCTGGAAGTCAGAAATCAAGGTGAGTGCAGGGCTGCATGCCCTCTTCTGAGACTGGGTAGACTCCTTCCCTGCTTCTTCCAGCTTCTGGGGCCAGCTGTGGATCCCTGCTGTTCCCTGGCTTGCTGCTGCGTCACTTCAATTTTTGTCTCTGCTGTCACACGGCCTTCTCTCTGTGTGTCTTTTGCTTTTCTTATAAGGACACCAGTCATATTGGATTGAGACCCACCCAAATGACCTCATCTTAACTTGATACATCTGCGAAGACCCTATTTCCAAATAAGATCGTGTTTACTGATGCCAGGGGTTAGGGCTGCAGCAGAGGATGCAATTTGAGCCATAACAGATGCTTTGGGGTTGTAACATTTCGATGGCCTCTGCCTCAGTCCCTGAGGAACCAGTCCCGAGTGTCTCAGAAGCAGCAGCTAAGAGTAGCAGAGAAAGAAATCCAGAGTTTTCACACTGTCTAGCATTTGCAGTGTTGCATGTTGGATGGCGTTAGCAGCCTCCAGAAAAACCAGGTTAGTGTTAGCAACTACGGGACAAGCAGATCTTGGGGCAGGTACTTTTCGAGGTAATGAAGGGACAGACCCACCGGCAGAGGCTGGCTTCCCAGACCACCCAGGAATATGTGAAGACAGCAGAGCCTGCACCAGAGGAAGAGAGGGAGAGAAGGGTCCTGAGGGTCTTGAGGTCTTAGTGACTGCAGGTGGGGGCTTAGCCCCAGCAGTTTTTACTGTCCGCACCCTTGTTTTCCTGCCTTTCTCCAGCTGGTGAGGTCTGTGGAAGCAAGAGCACACATCCCTGTGTGGAGCCCCAAGTTAAATGGATAGAGGACTGGCTGGATCTTCTCTGTCATCCTGATGCGTGCCACCGGGTGTAAGGGCTTCACAGGGGGCTGCGATGTGTGTTAGCTTATTGGAACAACCTTCGTGTTAAGTACAGGCAGGCCAGGGATCTCCAGCTTATTCCACAGAATCCTGGAGTTGGGCAGAGGCCTCTGAGGAACACTGTGAGGATGAAGGGGAGGGGTGCTGGGCCTCCCGCTCAGGACAAAACCTCGCTGTCACTGTATTGTTATTAGTTCTCCACACTGATAGTATATATGGATTTTGCAAGGATTCCATTTGGGGAGAGAGTCGAATGAGTTAAATAAGTAATTAGTGCGCATATTCATTGAACAAATGTGTGAGGTACCTATATTCCAGGCGCCATTCTCGGTGCATGAGATACACGCATGAACAAAATAAACAATAATTCCTACACTTGTACAACTAACATTCTATTGGCTGAGGGACATATCGTCGAGGATAATATATGAGAAAAATAGATATTACGATAGAAGGTAATCTATGCTTTGGGGAAAAAAACAAATACAGGAGGATTTGCAGTGTTGCATGCTGGATGGAGAATAAGAGGGTAGGGTGGGCTTTCCCAAGGAGATGGCATTAAAGCAGGATTGGAGTTGGTGAAGGAGTTAGTAATTTGGGGTATGTGCGCCAAGAATGTGTCGGTTAGAAGGAAGAGCCAGAGACTGGGACATGAGGTAATTAGGAAACCCTGCAGGTCATCACCAGGATTTCAGTTTTTCCTCTGAAATGGAGGGCTAGCCATACCTTTTTAGCACAGAGGCATGACAGACTCTGACATGTCCTATAAAAGGATCTCTCTGGCTACAGGTGGAAAATGGACGGGCGGGGGCAAGGGTGGGCAGCAAAGAGACCAGTGAGGAGACACTGCAGAAATCCAAGTGGGAGACAATGCTACTCAGAGCAAGGTGGCAGGGCAGTGGCAGGAATGATAAGATGCTGCCTTATTCTGGGTATATTTTGAAGATGGAGCTAACAGGATTTCTGTGAGCTTCAATGTGGGATGTCAGGTAAGAGGAGTGGAGGATAATTCTAAAGAAATAAAACCTAAGCCTGAACATTTTATCAGGAAAATGAAAAAAACATGGAAAATAACAGACCAAATTTAAAAAGAACCAAAAATAAATTTTAGAACTTAAAAATGCAATAATCAAAAGTAGGAAGTCAGTTGGTGAGTTTAAAGTCAATGGACAGACACAGCTGGAGAGAAATTATTAAAAAAGAAGATGCATCAGGAGAAAGTACCCAGAGTATGACACAGAGTAACAAAATACGGGGGGAAATCAAAAAGGGGTATGTTGTAAAGAGGTATAAACTTTTGTTGTTTTAATCCCAGAACGGTAGAAATGACTCAATGGGGTAGAAGCAGGAATTGAAGAGATAATGGTTGATAATTTCCCAGAATTGATGAAAGAAATCAATCCACGGATTTAGGAATCCCAGGGAGTCTCAAGCAGGATAAATAAAAGATATCCTCACCTCAACATAACAGAGAAAGAGAAAATAGCCAAAGAAGGGAAAATGGCCTCTCTTCAAAGGGGCCAAAGACTGACCACAGAGTTTCCAAACAGCTGAGAAAAGAAGCCTGAAGACAGAGGGGGTGTCCTCAGTGAATGTGTGGAAATGAGAAAATGGGCAACCCTCAACAGTGACGAAAAGAAGGACATGTCATTTCAAGCAGTGGCTGAAACACTTTGTGCCCACAAACCCACACTAAAAGAAATTCTGAAGAATGTGCTTTAAGCAGCAGGAAAATGACCTTAGAGGGAAAGGCAGAAGTGTCTGAGGAATAAAGAGAAAAGACTAATATATGAGTAAATCTAAATTCACTTCGACTAGATAGTATGAAAATAATAATGTATTATGGGGTTAAAATATAGAATTAAAATGTGTGAAGACAATACCATGTATGGTATGAGAGCAGGATAAATGGAATTAAAATACTCTAAGGCCCAATTTATTTTCTGGGGAAGGATCAAGTTATTACCATTAGACTGTAATTGGATACAGATGTATTCTGTCTTGTCAGAGGAAACATTTCCGTTCCCTCTTAAGTTTCCATTTAAGTGGGAAATGTGGGGAATTTTACACTTGATCTATAAGGCATCCACCCAGAAGTATTATTTGAGTATTACTCCATGCATACATAACTAATCTCATGCTAAAGAGCCCACTCTCTTAGGGTCCTGGGATCGAGCCCCACATGGAGCCCCGTGCTCAGCATGGAGTCTGCTTGAGGATTCTCTCTCTCTCCCTCTGCCCCTCCCCCTGCTTGCACACACTCTCTCTCTCCCTCTAAAATAAATAAATAAGTCTAAAAAAATATTTAAAAAAAATAAAGAGCCCACAAATTCTTTCTTCATTAGCCATCACATCTGCATAAGGACTTGTAAGTTTGGGAGGGAACTTTCAATCTCAAACACTGAAATACATATTGGAGGAAGCCTTGGAGGGAAAAAAGCCAATGAAAACTCAGCTTTGGGCAATGACCAAGTTGAAGGTAGGGCTTATTTTAACAATCTCTGAATGGATTAAGTTGTCTCATTAAATCTCTTTATGGACAAAATGGTGAAGAGCCATGAAATTAAGGGTGTGACTTCCCCACCAAAGTATGATTGGGTCAAGGCACCTACAAATAAGTTGAAAGAGACAGACAGACAGACAGACATGACATGACAATGAGAAAACGAAGGACTATAGCAAACAGGGCTCATGGAAGCTGTCAGCTTTGCAAGGGCTTTGGCTTTAGACTTTATCTCTTTAGAGACATGCAGAGCCAGCTGATGGAGTGTGTGGGTTAGAGGAGTGACATGATCTTAGTCACATTTTTAAAGGATCGCTCTGGCCACAGTATGGAAAAGATCCCAGAGGGGAAGCAGCCTGCGGCAATAGCCACCCACCTGAAGCTGACTGGAGCCGTAGACGAGACACTGGCCCTCGCACACATTGAAGCTACAACCCACACTGTTGCTGAGTTACCCCGTCATAGTGTTACACAGGTGAGAGCTAGTTGTGTTTGCTGGACAGGACAGTAAGAGGAGAATTCTGTGACATCGCCCTCCTGTTCAAATCCCAACGCAACGAAGGGTTGCTGTGTTGGTGCTGTGAGCACAGTGGTCAAGTGGCAATGAAAAATAATTTTGTTTAGGACTGGTTTTTTTGTAGCTGGATTTCCATATCATTAGCAGTTCCTGACTGTGTGGATTGTGTTGTCGAAGGAGAGTGGGACATGAGCTGCTTTGTTTGGCACAGATTCACCCGACATTTGCAAGCAAATGTCCTGGGCGTGGTTTTTCCCCAGATCTCAGCCTTGTATGTGATGGTTCAGTCCTGTCTCGCTGAGGCGCTCCTTTGTAAGAAGCTCATGGTGCACCAAAGTTTATTTGTAAAATATTGAACATCTGCTTCTGTGGTTTCTTATTTCAATACTCTTTTCTTCAAGAAATCATACTGGGGCTTTCTAAGATTTTTTCTTTATGTTTTATATGTAAATGCCACTAAGATTTTAATGGCTTTGTTGCTTTATTAACCAGTATACCTCTGCAAATAACATTCTCTAGTTTTAGCACTTTACTGTGGATCATGGCTACAAAGCCAACGGCAATATATGAAAGAGCACACTTCTGAATAAAACCAGTGAAAGTTCTGCCCTTTATTTCTTCAGAATAACATTCATCATCATCATCATCATCATCACCGGGTTTACCACTACTAATGCAGTCAGGAAAGATTCACCACACTTGACAGAAAAGCCCAGGGAAGCTTGTTATACCACCTGTAATTCAAGAATAAAAATAAGTAACAGGAGCTTTATTTCTCTCTTTTAGATAATAATGTTAAACAGTAAATTTAAAATTTAGGTTTGATTAAGAATTAGAGATGTTACACAAATAAAAGTTATAAGAGGAAGTAAATGCTTACTTAGTTTTAGATTTCCACAAA
Source organism: Leptonychotes weddellii (assembly GCF_054177405.1). NCBI lineage: Eukaryota > Metazoa > Chordata > Mammalia > Carnivora > Phocidae > Leptonychotes > Leptonychotes weddellii. The sequence goes on from NC_138376.1 coordinate 128,330,915, forward strand.
CTTTTTGTTTACACCTGACAGATTAACCGCATCACACAGAATAAGTGTTCCTATTACCAGGCTGAAAACCTTCCTGGAGAGATCAGTGTCTACATAATGCAGGAGTGACATATTTCAGTTCAATTCTAGGTAAGCTCATCATCTATGAGAAAACAAACAAGAACCCTCATATAATCCACAGTTTATGGAACATACTGTCTGTGTTTAGTTTTTATGATGTATTTAGCAGAGACAAACTTCAAAGCAGACATTATAAATATGTGCACAGAATCTAAGGAAAACATGGAATCAGTAAAACAATAGAAAATCTCAACACAGGAATGGGAATTGGGGGCACCTGGCTGGCATATTTGGTGAGTGTGTGACTCTTAATCTCAGGGTTGTGAGCTCAAGCCCCACATTGGGTGTGGAAAAAAAAAAGGAAGAAAGAAAGAAATGTGAACTTAAAAAACAGAAACTCTAGGGTTGAAAAGGACAGTAACTGAAATAAAAATT
>NC_138376.1:128331509-128354462 GCF_054177405.1 Leptonychotes weddellii
GGCGCCTGGGTGGCTCAGATGGTTAAGCGTCTGCCTTCGGCTCAGGTCATGATCTCAGGGTCCTGGGATCGAGTCCCGCATCGGGTTCCCTGCTCAGTGCAGAGCCTGCTTCTCCCTCTCCCTCTGCCACTCCCTCTGCTGTGCTCTTCTGTCTATCTCTCTGTCAAAATAAATAAATAAAATCTTTAAAAAAAAAAAAGAAATAAAAATTAAAACAATATATGGGGAATGGCTAGAGGAAAAAATCAATAAACTTAAAGAAAAATAATTAGAAATTATTATTTTTTTTAAAGATTTTATTTCTTTATTTGACAGAGAGAGACACAGCGAGAGAGGGAACACAAGCAGGGGGAGCGGGAGAGGGAGAAGCAGGCTTCCCGCCGAGCAGAGAGCCCGATGTGGGACTCGATCCCAGGACCCTGAGATCATGACCTGAGCTGAAGGCAGACGCTTAACGACTGAGCCACCCAGGCGCCCCAGAAATTATTTTGAAGTAAGTAATTAAAGATGAAGGATAAATGAACAGTCTCAGGGACATGTGGAGAATATTAAGCAAACTTTTATAGGTGTGATTTTATTTCCAGGAAGAGGGGAGATAGAAATGGGTAAAAAAAAAAAAAAATTATTAGATGAAATAATGGTAAAATCTTATTAGATTTGAGAAACAAAAAATCAAATCTAAGATTCAAGAAGAACATCAAACCCCAAGTAGGAAAAACACAAACACACTTAGAGAAGTTGTAGTCAAACTGCTGAAAGCCAAAGGCAGAGAAAATATTGAAATCAACAAGGGAAATTGACATATCACATACCATAGGGACATGATGGATGGAATGACTGACTTCTCATCAGGAGCAATGGAGACCAGAATGCATTGGAAGAACCCATTCCAAGTGTTGAAATGAAATACAGATACTTAAGAATTCCATTTCTAGCAACACCTTCCTTCAAACATGAAGGTGGAACAAAAGCATTTCTAAGTAAATGAAAACAGATAATTTGTTGATAAAATACCTGTGCTACAATAAATTCTAGATGAAATCTTTCAGGCTGAGGGGAAGTAACGCCAGATTTCATAAATATAAAAGATAAGAATTTGTGTGCGTGCATGTGTGTGTAAATGTATTCTCTTAATTTCTTTAAAAGACATCTTGCTATTGGGGCACCTGGGTGGCACAGTTGATTAAGCAGCCGATTCTTGGTTTTGGCTCAGGTCATGATCTCAGCATCATGAGATTGAGCCCAGAGTTGGGCTCTGTGCTCAGCATGGAATCTGCTTAAGATTCTCCCTCCCACTCCTTCTGCCCGTCCTCCCCAAGCTCAAGCTCTTTCTCTCTCTCTCTGTCTCTCTCTTAAATAAATAAATAGATCTTTAAAAAAAAAGACATATGCTATTAAATAGCAAGCATTTAAACATTATGCCATTAATTTAGAAAGCTTATAGAGATGTTATATATGACCATACTAGCACAAAGGGCATGTTGTAGGGGACACTGCTATCCTGGTGTGTAAAGTTCCTATATTTTACTGGAACCAAGTCAGCATTAATCGTAGGCTATTTTGATAAGTGTAAAATATATTTTTTAATTCCTAGACCAACCACTTAAATAATAAAACAAAAAATAGCAAAAATATAAATAGAGATATTAAGATGATATATTACAAATTCTGTTTACCACAAAAGAGAACAGGAAATAAGAAAAAAAGGAGGAGACAAAAAACAAAAAGTAAAATGGCAGACCTTATCCAATCACATTATTACTTACATACAAATGGACTAAACACTCCAGTCAAATAGCAGGGATGATCAGACTGGATATAAAAGTAAGATCCAGTTATATTTGGTCTATAAGAAATGAACTTTAAATTCAAAGATATGTATATTATAAATATAATATATTATACATTTAATACATATATGGAAAGAATGGAAAAAAGATACATTATGCAAACAGTAAGCATAAGAAAGTTGGAATGGCTACATTAATACCAGGCAAAACAGACTATACGACAAGGAATATTATTAGACATGAAACAGAAATTGCAAGAGTGGAAATCAATTAAACCAAACTGGTTCTTTTAAAAGGTCATATAACATTGATAAACCTTTAAGTAGATTGAAAAAGGAAAAGGAAGAGAATTAAGATTTTACCAATATCAAGAATGGAAGGGGGTACAGTAGCCTTCCAAAACAGAAAGCACCAGGCCCATGTGGATTCACTGGTGAATTCTACGAAACATTTAAAGAAGAAATTATACCAATTCTCTGTAATCTCTTCCAGAGGATAAATCAGAGGAACTACTTCACAACTCATTGTGTGAAGCCTGCATTCCCCTACTACCAAAACCAGACAAAGAAAGACATTACAAGAAAAAAAAAAAAAAAAAACCTACAAGCAATCCACCACCAAGTGGAATTTATCCCAGGTATGCACAGCTGGTTTGACATTTGAAAATAAATTAATGTGATCCATCATATCAACAGGATAAAGAAGACAAATCACATGATCATATTGATAGATGCAGAAAAAGCATTTGACAAAATCCAGCACCTATTCCTAATAAAAACTCCCAGCAAACTAGGAATAGAGGGAACTTTCTCAACTTGATAAAGAAGTTACAAAAAACCGGGCGCCTGGGTGGCTCAGTTGGTTAAGCGACTGCCTTCGGCTCAGGTCATGATCCTGGAGTCCTGGGATCGAGTCCCACATCGGGCTCACTGCTTGGCAGGGAGTCTGCTTCTCCCTCTGACCCTCCTCCCTCTCGTGCTCTCTGTCTCTCATTCTCTCTCTCTCTCTCAAATAAATAAATAAAATCTTTAAAAAAAAAAAAAAAGAAGTTACAAAAAACCTATAGCTAAAATCATACTTAATGGTGAGAAACGTCAAGCTTTCCTGCTAAGATCAGAAATTAGGCAAAGATGTCCCCTCATACCATGGCCTTTCAACATCTTCCTGAAGTTGGCTTTTTCCATTTATTTTTTCCAATTTTATTGAGATGTAATTGACATACACAATACTGCAAAAGTTTAAGATGTACAGCATAATGATTGACTTACATATATTGTAATCGATGACCACTATTAGTTTTGTTCATATCCATCATTTGATGTAGACAGAAAAAAATATTTTCTTTTCTTGTGATGAGAACTCCTAGGATTTACTCTCTTAACAACTTTCAAATATACCATACAGCAGTAACTATGCTTATCACGTTGTCCTTTATATCCCAGTACTTTTTATCTTATACCTGGAGACATTTGTCCATTTATCCAAAATTTTAGAGACCAGAAGTCCGACTTCTGAAAACAGATTAGTGCTTGTCTGAGAGTGAAGGGTTGATTGACTGCAGAGAGACATTTTTGGAGTCATGGAAATATTCTCTAACTGGATTATGGTGGTAGTTACACAGCTGTATACATTTGTCAAAACTAACCAAAGTGTACACTTAAACGGGGTGTGTTTCAGTATATGCAAATTATACTTTACCGAAGTTAAAATCAACTTAATAAACTGATTTTCCAAAAATGAATACTGTGAAGCTAACGCTGGGGACACCAAGCCAGGCTCTAATTAACATGCCTGCCGAGTGACGAGTAGTTGCCCCTTGGCCATAATGGTCCTGCCCCCCAAGGGTGTGCGGAAGAACCCAGAGGCAACGCGGAGGAGGGCCGTCTCTGTCGGTCGGTCAGAGGGAGACCTGAGTCAGCTCATCCCTTCCTCCAAGGCAAACTGGCCCTGCAGCTCCTTTTCCAGAGCCGGTTTCATTTTTTATAGCTTTGGGCATTCTTGGTTGTAGGGACCCCAAGCCACTACAGAGGAAACATATTAAAAATTCACCACATCCCACATTAAATATATATGGGTTTAGTCAAATTGCAGGAAACCAGCTGGCATAATGTTATATTTTGTGGGCATTTAGTTAAACATTTGTTTATTTCAAGTTTTCTCTGTTTTTCCCACCCACAAATTGCAGCCAATTTTTTTCCCTTTGTAGTTCTTAAAAATCTCAAACACTTTAGTACAGTGGGACCTCTGTACCTGCCAGGCCTTTTGAGACTTTTTTTTTTTTTTTTTTTTGAAAACTTCTGTTTCATTTAAAGAGAGCTCGCCTGCAGAGAACTGGGTGGGGTGGGAGGGGTAGGGGTGCTTGCTTTGTCCCAGCTCCAGCCACACATCCGGGGGTGACAACCTGAACCCTGTTCCTCTGGCAGCTCTAAGGCACCAATCATCTGGGCACCTGTCCTGTTCATGTGTGGAGTCCGAGCGGCAGGATCCTTGTCTCCTCAGGATTCTTGTCTGACGGAGCCGGTCAGAAGGAGAAGTCCGAGAAGAGCGGACCCTTAAAAGTGCTGTCCGTGGGAAGCCAGCTCTGACCTCACCCAGAGGGGCTCTAGAACAAGCCTCTCCCCAAGAGATGCTCTTGCCCTCGCAGGCTCCCCAGGAGGCAGCTTTGAGCCACTGGTCACAGTAGCTGGGGCCCAGGCGAGCGGACCTGGCCTCCCACAGCTCCTGACCTGCAGGCGGGCTCTGGTTCCTAAAGACCTTCCTTGTATGGTGGCCTCTGTCCATGGGTATCCTACCCAATACAGATTTCCAGGAACCACCCCCAAGACCAAAAAACTTACTTCCAGAAGTTCCCAGGGGATTCCAATTGCAGCCAAGTTTGGGAGGCACTGAATTTTAACTAGAGTTTCATTGGCTTTAACTCTTGCCCAGGAATGAGTGTCTGCAGAGTGCTTCTCTCCATCCTCTGGGCTCAGGACTATTTCGGGCAGCTGTGAGAGGAGCTGCCAACTTGCACGCCCTCAGCGTCGTTGGCTGGGGACGCTGCCTGCACTGAAATCACAGCCACACACCCACACCGGGACTTCAGCGGGCAGGATACCCTGTGTGCCTCCCTCCCTTTGGCATACATCTCCAAGGAGAGCTCCTTGGCACCCCTACCCTGCAGAGTTTTTGATGAAACTCCTTTTTAGTGTTCACATCCTCTGCAGCCTACGGGCTGATGAAGTCCTGGTTGGTGTATGTGGTGATAGCATTGTGGATGGGGGGAATGGGGTGTATTTATCCAAGTGATAATGTTCTCAGAATCTCCCCTGTTCCTCCTGTGGTTGGTAAGGACTAAGGACAAGCTCAGTGTCTCTGGGAAGACCCCTCGGCCTCTCACGCAGATAACGCCCCTCGGCTTCCGGGCCCCTTCCTCAGACAGACGCAGATACTCGAGCGGGCCATGAGAGTGTCTAGCGGCTTCTATTCCTAGCTCTGGTTCAGGAAGTGACCATGAGTGACCTCCTTATGTTTCTCCGTCTCATGTTCTTCACCAGAAAGAGCAATTTCCTCTAACACATCCCGTGCCCTTTGGGGACCCTTGGCTCTTTGGGCAGGAAGATTGTGTGTATGTTTTTTTTTTCACTTCATGCTCTTCTGTACCTTTCAGATTTCTTACAAAGAAAGAGAGAGTTTCTGTCTATGCAGACAGTGAGCACGTGTAGAGATGGTGTCTAATCACAAGCGCTGGGTGACAAAGGGCAATGTTAGGCATTTATTGAGTCTATAGTGAGGTGTACGTGGGTCAAATTTCATGAATGACCTCACTCTAAAATCTTTCCAGGTGTGAATGGAAAAGTGACAGCCTGGGTAATAGGAGGTCTTGTAACAGGTAGTATACAAAAACCTCAGAGTTTCTGATGAGCTGTTAAAACATTCTAATTTGCAATTATTTAAAATGAAATGTCCTGTATGATAAGAATTATTTGTGTATCATACTGCCAAATATCCTAGAGGCTATATGTGATTTCTCCAGACACTCTCAGAAAGACCAAGAAAGGTAAAGAGGGTACTGGTTTCATGCATTTTCCAAATTACTATAAAATGCTAGGTCTGTGTTTGATGCTGATTATTTCATACATAGGGACTCAAAATGCAGATCTGTTGATTCACAGATAGATACTATAAGTATGTCTGAGGAACATGATGAAAAGAGGAGACTGAATGTTTATCATGTTAATCTTATCAATGGAGATACCAGGCCGGATGTTTAAGCTTAGAATCTGGAACATCTAGAATGTGTAGTTCAGCAGTCTTCACTGATGTGGTATATGACAGTGACTAACACTCTACCACTCCTTGGTCGAGATAAGCCCAGGGAGAGCTGCTCCTAGATAGCAACACATTGTCTTCTGTTAACATGAGTGGGAGAGGCGGGCCGGAGGGGGGGCGGTTACAAGGGCAGGAGGCTGGGCTGACTTGAGTGACCTGGGACCTCATCTCACCCATCACTTACCAGTTGTGTGCATGCAATCACACTGTCATCAATGTGTGGGTCCAGGCAAACCGTGGGCCCGTGTTCTGTTTCTAAAATCCCATGGCACTGTCATCTTGAGAATGTGGATTATTGAAGGCTGATCCAAAATGAATTTCAACTAAAAAGGACAGAGTTATAGAGAAGCACACAACTCTAAGAAATCTAGCAATAAAACATAATGCCCAACTCGTCTGGATCCTTTCCTTAACTACTCTTAACCCCTCAGATGGATGCCTACAACATGTAAACAACCCCACTTTTACACACAGATGATGCCCTGAATCTAGGATAATAAAAACATTTCAGTCCCGGAGATCCCTTAAATTTCTTAAGAGCTGGATGTTGGGAGACAATTTTCTGTGAGTCTTCTGTGTTCCTGATGTCTTGCATATGAGGCAGGGACTGCTTTTGTTCTGGACATCTTTCCAAGGATGTTGTGCGTGAGCAGCCTCAGGAGATGAAGGCGGAATCCTCCTCCACAGCAAAGGGCAGGTATGCTTCCCCGGCCAGTGGGACAAAGACGACGTCCCCTTCCATAGCCGATGGCACACCTGCCCACTGTGTCACTTTACATCCCCGAGCCAGGCTCTTCTCCAGCACTGCAAGTAACTGCAAATAACTGCAAGTTAACATGTCCTCTTGGGGCTGCCTAACAGGCAGTGGGGCTCCGGGGGCTGAGGTACCAGCTGCTGCCAAAGCAGTGAGTAACCAACGGGCCTTCATCTCGATAACACCCGTGGGCTGGGTGGACTGTTAGCTTGCAAGCAGGGAAGATCCCAGGCCCCTTGACACTTCTCAACCGAAGGCTGAATTTTCACAGCACTCCTCCAGGAATCACTAAAATTGACAGTGATCGTGATTAACAGGCTTTTCTCTCCTGCAAGTTTTCAAATATCAGCAGCCTTTTGAGACTAAAGCAGCAAGTTTCATAAGATGACCTTCCATCTCCTCACTTACAAATCATGAATAATGGCATAATCCTGATAAGAGGATCGAAGGACACACCTCATGTGGAAACACCCGAAAGAGACTGAATCTGACTTGAAGGTAGACTTGATAAATTTAAGATATATAGTAGACCCCAGAGCAACTATACATGCACACAAAGAAATACAGCTAATAAGCCAATTATGGCAGTAAAATGGATTGTTGAAGAATAGTCAGTACAGAGGAAGACAGGAAAAGATAGAAATACACAAAGAACAGCTGGAACAAACCAAAAACAATGGCAAGATAGTAGATTTAAACACAAACATATTGATAACCACTGTGCATGTAAATGGTCTAAACCAGGAGTCTCTCCCAACAGCCAGAGAGTAAACATCTTATGCTCTGTGTGCAATAAGATCTTTGCTACCAGTATAAAACTCTGCTGCTGTAGCAAGAAATCAGTCACAGACATTCCGCAAATGAATAGACGTGCCGGTATTCCAACAAAATTTGTTTCCAAAACCAGGTGGCAGGTTTGGGCCCAGGGGCCATAAATTGCTGACCTCCAACCAAGGAGTCCAACTAACAGGCAAAGATATATATAAAGACACTGAGATATTAATAGTAAAACATGGGAAAAACATGCATTGTTAGAACACCAATCAGAAAGTGCTGAAGTGGTGGGGCGCCTGGGTGGCTCAGTCGGTTGTGCAGCTGACGCTTGGTTTCGGCTCAGGTCATGATCTCAGGGTCCTGGGATTGAGCCCCATGTTGGGCTCCATGCTCAGCAGGGAGTCTGCTTCTCCCTCTCCCTGTGCCCCTCCCCCCGCTTACATGCTTCCACTCACACACTCTCTTTTTCTCTCTCTAAAATAAATAAATCTTTTTTAAAAATGCTGAAGTAGAAAGAATATTATTAGACAAAGTAGATTTCAGAGCAAAGAATGTTGTCACGGATAAAGAGCATTTTATAATGCTAAGGGGGTCAGTTCATCATGAGAATATACAATGCTACCTTGGTATGCACTTTATAGCAGACTTTCAAAATACTTGAAGCAAAAACCGATAAAAATGAGAGGAAAAATAAACAAATCCATAATTATAAATAGAGCTTGCAACCTACCTCTCTCCCAATTGACAAAATAAGGAGACAGAAGATTAATAAAAATATAGAAGTTTTGACAAATACTAACATCAACTTGTCTTAATTGACATCTGTAGAAATCCACCCTCAACTACAAAATTCAAATTCATTTCAAGTGCACATGGAACAGTTACCAAGACAGACCACATTCAGGACTAAAAAACAGCCGCCCATAATTTTAAAAGATTGAAATCATGCAAAGACTGTTCTCCACATAAAATAAAATTTAACTAGAAATCAATAACAGAAATATATGTGGCAAATCCCCAAATGTTTGGCTATTAAAAAAAATATGCAATGTTTCAAAGAAGAAATCAAGAGGGAAATTAGAAAATATTTTCATTTGGATGAAAGTGAGAACAGTCTATCAAAATTCATGGGATGTAGCCAAAATAACGCTTAAAGGAAAATTTATAGCATCAAATGTTTACATTAGAAAAGAAGAAATGTTTCCAATTAATGATCTAACCTCTCATCTTAAGAAAACTAGTAAGGGGCAAGACTCCCATCAGGGCAGAGTGAGGAAATTGGCACATTTTCTCCCCCAAAAGAAAAAAAATAACACTGGGCACAGTAATTTTTAAAAACAATTTCAGGGTTGCTTGGTCAATTAAACATCTGCCTTTGGCTCAGGTCATGATCCCAAGGTCCTGGGATTGAGTCCCAAATCGGGCTCATTGCTCAGTGGGGAGCCTGCTTCTTCCTCTCCCTCTGCCTGCCACTCCCCTTGCTTGTGCTCTCTCCCTCTCTCTCTGACAAATAAATAAATAAAATATTTTAAAAACAAACAAACAATTTCAGGACTCTGGAAATTAACCAGAAACATGTAACAAACTGAGAAGTGGTTATTCATGAAAACCTATTGAACTTCAGGTAAGAATGATGGGAGACCTTAGGGTCCTTGCCCCCATGGATCCCACCACTCTCTGCTTCCTCAGTGAGAGAGTTGTACCAGTTTGGGGCAACCATGGAAGCCGGCAGCTTTGCCACTAGCTGAGCCTCACTTGATTTGAGGGGAGGGAAGAACAAGCAAACGACAGCTCCGCCTCCAGCAGCATGTCAGTAGCAGCAGAGATCTGGAAGGGCAGTCAGTACACTGTCAGCTAGCCTGGGGTCTGGGCCTGATGGGACAAGCCTCAGAGCAGAGCGATCCAGGAACTGAGACACTCAGAAGGCTCGCTCCATGCATTCATATGGGAGAGACCGGAGAGGGGCCACACTATCCATGAGCTGGCCTTGAGCTTGCACATGCACAGAGAGGAGAAGTTAGAGCCAGGGCAGACTTGAACGCACTCCCGAAGTCATACACTGATCTACTGGCAGGTAGTGGAGGCTGGAGCTGTCAAAGCACAACCTCTGAGCCATCACATGGATGAGCCCGAGAGTGCCATACTTAAAAACAAAAACAAGAATAATAAAATAAAAAACAACTAAGCAAAGACAGCAGTGGCCACACACCACGGGGGAAACAGATTTCCTGGATTTAGTGTCGGGAAATTACCAAACAAACGAAACCCCAGCAACGATATCCTCAAGTGGGAAATATCAGATTCTATAGTTGCTAAATATATAGCAAACATAATATGTCATCTAAATATAAGACCTAACATATTATGCACTTGCCCAGAAACAGCAAAGTGTGATCCATAGTGAGGGGCACTCAACAGTTATATTTTTCAACACCAAGATTTCGATCTGGTACTTTTAAATAATTTCTCTCTCTTACTGTGTTGAACCATTGTCATCTCACTTTAATTCATCAAATTCACTTTAATCATTTCAATTTCTTCTTTAGTACTTTGAGCATACTTATTTATAATGTTCAGTTATACTTGAAGTCCTGTCTACTAAGTTTAACATCTGGCGGAACTTGATTCCATGAGTTAGCAGCAAGTTCCCTGTTCCGGGTGAAGTTCCGATTCTCATTTGTGAGGAGGTGTCTCTCTCGCTTCTCCCTGCCTTAAGGCCACCTCAGTGCAGAGAAACACCATTTAAAGAAATACCAACATCATTCAAAGAAACACCAACCATATAGCCATACTGATGAAAAGCACTTCAAATTGCTTTTAACATCTCTCAAATGATGACAAAGCAGGGCCTGTTAAAAGGTAAACCGAGGCACATTAAAATTTTTTTTCAAACAGCTCATTTGAGCATCCATCCATTTGAATTGGGAACAACCAAATGGAAGGTGGTCAGCAGCCCCCACTGAGAGGAGCTAGGGCAGAGATTTTTATGGAGAAGACTTGGACAAAATGCAAGGAATCATTTGATTGGCTATAGCTGAAGTGGTTGCTTTATTTGGGGGAGCCTATTTGGCTGTTTGTTGATTGCTCTGAAGTTTCATTTCCCAGGACACCAACGCATTGACTGGATTAGGTGGTTGGTTTATGTAGGCTACGAGGGCGTTAACACCCCACAGTCTAATGACTTCCTTGTGTCTTTACACAACAGATCCCTTTCGTAATGTGTGGGCGAATTTCTTGGGATACACTGTTCACATTTCTCTATCAATATCTAAAAATCTCTGTCTTCCTTCTCTTGAAGCCCCCAAAGCAAACTTAGGCTTTTAGGATCACTCCAAAAATACTGAAATTTTTCACTGCAATTCTCAAAGGACAAAAACTTACAGCACTTCAGAAAATCACAATGATGGTAATAATTAAAGTCATAATAATAAGACCTTGCAATAAGAACTTGTTTTCTCCAAGTAAGACTTCACACGATTTTTGATCTTCAGGTTTGTCATTACCAGTATTTTCAATTTCCCACAGGAAATCAGACATTTGAAGGCCCAGAGGGTATACATTTTCTAAATTATATCAAATGAGGCAGAGATTTACATTTCGGAGAGTTTTGTGTGAATATAACAAACTTATCTCCAGGGAAAATGAAACAAGAAATTCCTGGCAACTTAATCTGGATACAATTGCTGGGGTATGCAAATTGTTTTCCAGAGGTGTACCCTCACAAGGAAGGTATCAGAGAGTCTGTCCACCTGTGAATTTGATGGATTCTGTCCGTCAAATGATACAAAGTGTCTCTTACTGAGGTCTTGATGTGAACACCTCTGATTACAAGTGACACTGAACATCTCTTCATATATCTGTTAGCTTTTGTGTGTTTGCTTTTGGAAATGCCTGTTTGTGAATTTTTGCCCATTTAGCTATTGGTGTTTTGCAGTTTTCTCGTTGATTAGTGTGAGTTATTACATATTTTATATCAATTATCTGTTGGTTACACTTTACAAATATGTCCTCCCAGTGTTTATCTCATTTTCCTTCCCTTTAGCTTCTTATTTGATGAACAGCGGTCCTTAATTTTATCATAATAGAAGAAAGATACTCTCTTATCTTTTTTTCTTTTTAGGGTTTGTGTTAGTCAGGTGGAGTCAGTGAGAAAGAGTTGCCCGAGAGGTCGTTCAACAGAAGGAATGTTGAATGAGGAACTCCTCACAAAGGTATAGAAAGAGCTGAGAAGACACTGAGGATGCTAAGACACCCTGAGATCAAGCCCACCGGAAATCTGCACACACCCCAGGACTGAAGGAATGAAAGATGAGAATATGGAAAGAGGAGGCAATTGACCTGAGAAAAAGCAGGCAAATGACTGGGACAGAGTTTTAAAGTTTTTCTTTTAACATTTAAATTCTTAATCCAACTGGAATGGAATGCTTTGTTTATGGTGTGAGGTATGGATCATATTGTATTTGTTCTCCACATCAGTAACTTATATTCCCAGTTAAATCCTTTGAAAGACAATGTGTTGATACATACCCGTCTTGACTTTTAATTAAATAATTCATTAAATATAAAACAATGATTTATTAAAATAAATTTTAAATTAATAATTAAATATATTTCCAAATGCTTCACATTTTGGTTGAAAACAGAATTTTAAGAATTAAACTTTAGGGGACGCCTGGGTGGCTCAGTCGGTTAAGCGGCTGCCTTCGGCCTGGGTCATGATCCCAGTGTCCTGGGATCAAGTCCCACATCAGGCTCCTTGCTCAGCAGGGAGCCTGCTTCTCTCTCTCTCTCTCTCCCTCTGCTTGTCCTCCCTCTGTCAAATAAATAAAATCTTTTAAAAAAAAAAATTAAACTTTAGGATATTTACTGACTCTTGATTTCCAAAATCTCTCCGTTTTTCTACTAGACATAGGAAGATATTTGGAGCAGAAAATCATTGATATATTTGAAAACAAAAAAAAGCCATTATATTTTATAATCCTATTGTCCTTCACAGAATTGTGCAAATATATACACATTCATTCTTGTAGGAAGAGATGAGAAGAAAAACTTCTTATCACCGGATAAGTTTTGCCCAATAGGAAGGTCTGTTCAGTCTGAGTTTCTTACCCCCGTGACATTGTTTCTCCTCGGAATATTTTATTTTCCTTAGAAACTTTGGAGTCCTAAGGATTTGCTCTGGTTGAAACGAGCTTCCTCAACTTCTTCAGATTAGTGGGTCCTTTTGTATTCACAGTTGAGGCCGGTTTTTAAAAACCAACTATTGAGGAATAGGAGGGAGAGAAACAGGGCATGGCTGTGTCGGGGGGTGGGGCGGTGGGGAGGCGTGGACATCTGCTTGACAAGTGGGGTCCTGGCTTCACTGCTGGATCCAGGACCTGCAGAGGTTCTGTTCTTGGTATTTCAAAGTCCTTTTCCAGAGAACAGTTGAGTGACCTAAGCTTGTTATGTGAGCCAGTCAAATACACTCGCAGAGCTGTTGCTGTTTCTCCTTTGTCTGTGAGTGAAATACACATTATCCCCATCTGTCCCTCTTGTGTCTTCTTTATAGTCTGAGAAAAAGGAATGGGTTCGCCAACAATTAGTTCAGAAAAAATGCTAGAAACCTGAAGAATACCGTAGCATCCCCAGGAGACAGAAGCATCTCACTCCTACAGATGAAGGTCCCACGGTGCTGCTTGCGTCACCCCCAAGTTCCTTATCAGAGACTTCCTGTGGCACTGGCTTCAGAAGCCACCTTTGGCTGTGCGGGAACGCCTAGCTATTTACCTAACAATCGTTACTGAGTTCCTACTCTGTGCCTGATGTTTTGCCAAGGGCGCTAGTTCCCAGGGTGCCAAACCAACGAGGAGGCTTAACACAACAGAAATGTATTCTCTCACCGTCGTGGTGGCCGGAAGTCTGCAATCAAGGTGTTGGCGGGGCCACGCTCCCTCTGAAAGCTGTAGGGAAGATTCCTTCCTCGTTCTTCTAGCTCCTGGTGTATGCAATACCCTTGGTGTTCCTGGGCTTGTCGATGCCTCCTTCCAATCTCTGTTCCCATCTTCATCTGGCCTTCTTCTCTGGGGGCCATGTGTCTCCACATGCCCCCCCCCCACCTCACAGCAGGACACCAGGCACATTGCCGTAAGGGCCCATCCTAAGCCAGCATGACTTCACCCCTGCAATGACTCTTGAGTTAAGCAAGGCTGTGCGCCAGGGCTGGGCGGTGAGGCTCCCGCAGCACCCCTGCTGCCCTCCAGGGGGCAGCAAAGCTCTGCCCCCGTCCTCCTCCGTGGCCGATCGTGGGAGGGATGGATCCCTTCTAGATACACTGTGGGATCCCGGCCCAAGAAAGTCTCCTGCCTCTTACCCAGGAGTAGAAATTTTTTCTTCTCCCTTCCCCAGCTATCGTGGATGTTTGCTTGTGTCCTGGAGGTGACAGTTCACGGTGTCTCTTCTAGGGATTTAAGACTTACTTTTTAGCCCCGGACCGTGAGGTAACCACCTCTCTCACATGCTCTGCTAAAGTGAAACACTTGGTGTGTCCATCTCTCCTTGCAGAATGTGTCTTTGGAATTCAGGTGACTTGGTTGCCTTGCAAACTCAGTTTGATGACAAGCTCAAGAAAAGTTATGATTGTGTAGATTATCCAGTTTTCTCTTGTTATTAAGATAAGAATGACACTCTTAGCAGCTTTCTACATCCTACATGGAAGCACCTTTCGAGGGTGGGTATCTAAAAGTGGACAATCCAGGCCATGTGATGTGCACAGTATGAGCTGTTTCTATTCACAAAACCCTGACATCAAATGTGTGGATTTTTTTAATTCCAACAAATTCCTCTGAATGCCTTTTTTTTTTTTTTTTAACTTGCTCAGAATTTCATTAGGATAACCAAGGTTCACAGGGAACAGAGCAGGGCTTCTGGGGGAGAGGGACAGGAATACTGCAATGACAAGAGGGCGTACATAGACGCCGAGGCCGGCTCATGTGCATCATGTGGGGAAGGGGAAGGCAAGGGATGGAGGGAAAGAGATATTTGGAAGAACAGGGTGGCAGCAGAGCCCCCCAAGGCCACAGTGGCCCTCCACACTTTGGGATCAAGGGTGTCCACTGCACACAGCACAAGGAGGGGGATAGAGGGGTCCTGACTAAAGCATTACAGTAAATACATTTAGCTGCACACAGAAAGAAGCCTTTGGGGAAGGAGGGCCACGAGGGAGGGGAAATTCCCCTTTCCCTCCTGGCCAGTATCTCACTCCTCAGACACCTCCTGTACTTCTGAGGTTCCCAAGAATGCCTTCTCAGATTTGATTATTTTCTAGTGGAAAGTTCCAAGTCTCCTTTCATGCCCTGATCTTTCTGGCAATGAGCCTTAACCTGAAGCTGATGAGGAGCCCAATCTCAGTCATCCCATTAACATACAAAAGACACTCATCACTCCAGGAATCCTAAGGGTTTTAATAGCCTCGTTCCAGGGACCAAAGATCAAATAGTCATTTTTTATTAGACCAAGATTTCACAGAGGCAAACTCATGATTTGAATGTATCTTCTGTCCCTAGTAATGACACTCTTAAGGAAAACTAATCACCTTCTTTTTCTCCCTCCTTCACTCATGTGTTTAAGGAGGCTTGGTTTCCAGTGTCCACAGAGGACACTGTCCTAAGTGAGTCCATGGAGTTGACTTTTCAACCAGGAAAGCTTAGCATCGAGCACAAAGAGAACCCCTATAAGATAGACTGGAAAATATGGTGGCAATAAACGTGTAGCAGAGGATTTCCTTGGTGAAAGGTGTACAGAATTTTTTTTTTTTCTGGGCCCCCTGTAATTCTGGATTGTCCTAGAATTTCCATCTACTGTGGATCAGCCATCACTGAGGCGGTCCCTTTCAAACTGTTTTTGATTACATTACTTCAGGAAGACTGATGAACATAGAAGTATTTTAGAAAGCAACTAAAGACACTAGAAGCCCTTGTATTATTCTAGAATAAGTGCAAAATGGGTCCAAGGTGCCATTCTCTTTGTCTGGTGCTTGATGGACAAAAGGCAAGAGATTTTCTACCCACTTAGGTCAGTGGCATTCCTCACAGGGCAGACCAGGGATTAGCCAGAGAACTTCATGTATCACCTGTTTAGGTGCAATCAGAAGAAGAGACCAGGGAAGCAAGTTTCGTAATGATTTAGGCCACAGTGCTAGTGGCAAAAGGACTGAAGCCTGGCGGCTGAGAAAGGGGTGGTCACATCAAAGCCCCTCACCATAAGTCCTAAACTCATGCACGTTTCCACAGGACGCTTTCTCTGCCAAAGCTGGGTTCCACTTGAGAGAGAAAAACGTTAACTCAGGGGGCGTAGAAGTCAGGGAGGCCGAGGGGTGCAAGACAGGAGAGCAGGAGAGCAGAACACATCTGTCCCAGGAGGGGGTGCTTATTTTCTTTGGGCTTCGGCTTCATGATCTTTAAAGTGAAGCAGCTGGACCATCTCATCCTTAAGGCTCTTTCCGCCTTTAAGACTATTTCTTCCTTGGGTTAGATCGTGCTAGACTAAGACCATGTTGTCTTGTCATGTTCTGGTAATGAGGTGTCAGACACGAGGCATCACCAGGTGCATGAGGATCTACAGCCCCGGCCAATGGCACTTCCGGTGATATTAGCTGTGTTTCGCTGGAACTCAGGAAAATGGTGAAATTTTAACTGGGAGAATTTTAACTGACAATTTTAACTGTAAAAGAACCGTATTTTTCCTTTTTTTTTTTTTTTTTAAGATTTTCTTTATTTATTTGACAGAGAGAGACACAGCAAGAGAGGGAACACAAGCAGGGGGAGTGGGAGAGGGAGAAGCAGACTTCCCGCCGAGGAGGGAGCCCGATGCGGGGCTCGATCCCAGGACCCTGGGGTCATGACCTGAGCCGAAGGCAGACACCAAGCGACTGAGCCACCCAGGCACCTGAGAACAGTATTTTTCTCAAGCGAGAAAACAACCTAAAACATAATCTCCTTCATCCTCAATTTTCTAAAAGAAAAAAGCTTTAAATAGGGCTTTTTTTTATAAGATCCAGCATAAACTGGCAAAGTATGTTTTTGTCCACTGACTTTTGTTTAAAGAAGCAATTGTCAGAAATTAGGAATGAGTAATTTGAGGCTAGGACAAAAATATCAAATGTTGTATCATAAATAGAATCACTGTTTCTAATATTAGTAACAATGATATCTGGTTTGAATAACTTTGATTTGAGAGCTTTCAAGCAATTACCTACTTAGGACCTTATTTATGAAGGCATGGATACATGGATGTTTCCTGTGGTTCTGAAGCCACACAGGCATCTGCTGTGTAGAGAGGTGTCTCTGTCTGTCGTTTTGCCCCACTTACATAAATAAAAATGAGACAATATGTACAATATTATCCTACTTGCTAATTTGGTGTCTGGAAGGGGCTTGCAGGCAGAACAATGTGACGGTGGCAAAAAGGCACCATTCACCCAGCATTTGTCAAGTACTGAGAAGTCATCACACTCTCAACGTGGTCCTCACAATCTGTGATACGGGCAGAGTCCCTGGGGGCTGCTCACAGAAGTCCATGCCTGCTGTACAGAAAGGGAATATTTTGTATGCATATCACATATCTTACAAAATCTATGAGAAGATTGGAGAAAAGGCTCAATGAGCAGAAACCAAGGGAGATCAGGGAGCAGGGCAGAGGTCACCTCCAAGAGCAGTCCAGTTAGGACCCCTTCTGCTGCGCCTCCCAACTTTGTGGCCCTCAGGACTCAGCGTCTTGCATGGGAACAGCTGATTGCGTGAGCTTAGCTCACATGCTCTTGTCTTAGCTGCCAGGGTTGTGGGGAGGGGGGTAATTTTTTCCCTTGGGCTTTTCTAGTGGGAACTGGGTGACCTTCCACCAAACACTCATAATATAAGCCATTACAGTTCGATCGGTTGTACATTCACATCCTAGGCAGGAAAAAAAGAAGACGAAGGAGTCCATTACAGGTATTACTGACTATTCACATCTTACAAAAGAGGAAGTCTAGGTTCAGAGAGGTTCTGCCACTCGTTCGAAACCACGGCTGCTAAGCTGCATCGCAGGGCTAACAGGCACAAGAGACGAGCACGTCCTGTCTTTTCATTCATCAACTTATTTAACAAATACAGGCTGAGTAGTTACTTTGTGCCAGGATGAGATCTAGGTGATGAAAACACCGTGGTGAATTATTCTCTACTAGGGTGGTCCCTGTCCTCCTGGTCTTTATCATCTAAGTGAGGATACAGACATTAAACATGGAGCCGTGAAATAAAGGAAGCGATGACCAATTTGTCAAGATTAAGAAGAAAAATTACAAAACGTCATAGGAGTTCCATGGAATGTGGGGTTATTTAAGTTGCCTGAGGCAGGAGATTTTTATCCGAACCGGGGGTTAGCCAGGGGAAGGATGGGGGGGGGATAGTATCACAGAGAGTTCAGGATATATCAAACCCTAGGATTAGAAAGAGCATGATCGCATGTTCATCTATTTACTTTAGAGATTATTTTAGCTAGAGTTATTTAGACTTGTCATTTTTACAAAGCCTGAGTAAACATGTGTAATTATTAAATGCACATAAAGACTTGGATTGGCTATCGATCACTGTATGATATGATGAATTCCTGAATTTTGAATTTTTTAATTGAAAATTGAAAATCAAACAAAAAAAGTAACCAAACCTCTTTGGGTGGTCAGACAAACCACATCGGCACTGCGCCATGAAAAGGTGTAACCTCCGGTCTCAAGGAAATCCATCACCTTCCAGAAGTTATCTCTGACCGTGTCGTTTCTTCTGGTGCCTGTAGGGAGGCCAGATATGTCAAGAAGAAGGGGGCAAACCTCCGAAAAGTAAAAATGCCATCTCTTCACTCCAGATTATCTCACCAAACGCCCCGAGGTGATCACAGAAGCCGCCCTCGGAGATGGTCACTCGCTCTTCTACACGTTGGCAGCTCTGACAGCTGCGTATCTTTCAGAACAGTGAACACCACGCTTGTAACATCTGCAAAACATCCCTCCGGGGGAGCTAAGGCAGAAGGACAGGACGAAATAACATTTATAGGAGAAAGCGATTTCCGCAGCCCAATCCGAGTTTACTACTGCTCTGGGCAGGAGCAATCCTCCAGAAAGTGTATTCTCAGTGTGAGTTCAGTTAGTCTTATGCCACAGTAACAAGTAGCTCCCGTATCTAAGTGCATGGAAACGATTTACTCCTTGCTCACGCTTCAGTACTGTGTGTAGATAGCTTGTCTTTATTTACTGTGGAATCAGCTTGATGGGGAGCCTACCTTGTCTTGTGTTTCCACCATAGCCAAGGCAGGAAAAGGGCTAGGGTGCATATGCGCGACTCAAGGCTCCTTCCTGCAAGTGGCACACCTTTTGTCAAAGCAAGTCACATGGTGATCACTAACCTCAAGGTGGGTGGCAAAGGGCAGTCCTGCCTAATGCACCTGCGGGGGAGGAGAGCTGAGATCCCCACGGACACACCAGAAGACAAGCACAGAGGCAACTGGAAAAGTTTGTATGGATGGCCCTGGACTGTGTAGGGTCACATGCCTTCACCACAGTTTGCAGCAAAACTTTTGCCCTTTTGTCTTTAAAGTCTATGTGTCAGCCAGAATCCATTGGAGAAAACGGAAATTAGAGTAGGTATTTCAAGCCTAGAGGCAATCGGTTATATCGCTGGAGACGCAGAGAGGCGAGGTAGGGCGACCGGACACAAAGTGGTTCCCGAGGTCAAGGGCGTTAATGGTGTGCGCAGGCGTCCCTAAGCCCGTGCAGATGCATTGCTGGATCTGCCACTGGCCGGCCACCTCACCAAGGGCTGCAGCTGATGTCTGCAGAAAGACAGCAGTAACGTATCATTGTTCATTTCTCCATTTAATGGCTGTGTTGTGAGCATGTAGGGAAATGCGCACTAAAGCATTAGTGGGTGAGAGGGCCATGAGTTTGGCAAATTACTTTCAAAAGATTCAGATAAAAAACATTCTTTGTATTCTGAGTTGCAACATTTTTGTAAGTTTGAAATTTTTTTTTTAATTTAAAAACTGAGCATAGGAGCACTGTGGATCATCTGAACAACAAACATATTCTTTCCTTCCCCCATGGGAAGCAACAGTCCTAGCTCTTCCTGAAGAGCAGTCAATTCCCATGCCAACATGATTCCTCCTTCCTTGCCTGCTGCTGTCTTGGCACAAGGATCCTGAAATGCCTGGGTGACTGCCACTTCTCAAATTTGAATAGGATTGTCATTGTGTCCCCAGATGGAAATGTGGAAATATTTGCCCTCTGGGAACCAGGACTCTACAACCGCAAACCTAAAGTTGCGAGTGCACATTTCATTGGGAGATCGGGATCATTCCCGGATCACTGGGGTGGTGGCAGCAGGACATTCCTCTACCCTTTGATTCCCAGACCCATAGATCACACCTGCTGGGGACACAGCCCCACAGACTGGCCACTGATTAAGGTAGCCTCTCAGTAACGTTAGAGTTCCTTCTACCAGGAAATTCCTTGTTCATTAAATTAACTCCATTCAGGTATAATTTGCATACAACAAAATTCAAGTTTCGAGTGTAACATTCATTGACTCTTAACCATGATTAGAATTTTTACTATTTCAAAGTCCCCTTTGTACTCCTCTGCATTCTATCCACTCCCCCACACCTAGGCCTTGGCAACCACGAATGTGATCTCTGCCACAACAGCTTAGCTTTTCCTAGAATTTCATAGAAATGGACTCAAACAGCACATGGTCTTTCATGTTTGGCTTCTGTGACTTGGCATCATGCTCTTGAGGTTCCGCAGTGTTGTGCATATGAGTGATGGGTCCCTTTTCACTGCCTGATTGTATTCTATTACGTGCCTATATACCATAATTTGTTAAGAATAACCTTGGAATCAGGTAGTGTAGTCTTCCTACTTTGTCATAATTTTTCAAAACTGTCTTGGCTATTCTAGGTTCTTTGCATTTGCAAATAAAGTTTACAATTAGCTTCTCAATTTCTACAAAAATGCCTGCTGGGATTTTGATCAAGACTGCACTGAACACAAAGGTCAGTTTTGGGGAAAGAAACATCATAATACCCCTCTATTCCACGAGGATGAAAGCTGTCTACACTTGTTACATCTCCCATAATGTTTTTCAACAGTATACTTTGTCTTTGTCTTTTAGTTTACAATGTAGAGGTTTTGCACATATTTTGTTAAGTTTATCCCTAATTATTTCATCTTTCCGATGCTCTTGTAAATGGTCTTATTTAAATTTTAATTTCCAATCAGTCATTGCTAGTATATAGAAATATAATTGATTTCTGTGTATTGATGATGTAACCTGCAAACTTGCTACAGTAATTTATTATTCTAGTAGCTTTTCTCATAGGTTCTTGGGGATTTTTCTATGTAGACAATTATGTAGTTTATAAAGAAAGGCAGCTTTATTTTTCCTTTTCAATCTGCATGGTTTTTTTCTCCCTTGCTTATGGCACTGTGCAGGATCTCCAAACCATGTTGAATAGAAGTGCCTTATTTCAGATCGGGCTCTCACCATTACACACAATGTTGGCTGTAGGTTTTATTGCAGTGCTTTATTATGTTGATAAAATAAATTTATATGCCGGGATGCCTGGGTGGTTCACTCAGTTAAGCATGTCTGCCTTTGGCTCAGGTCACGATCCCAGGGTCCTGGGATCAAGTCCCGCATCGGGCTCCCTGCTCAGCCTGGAGTCTTCTTCTCCCTCTGCCTGCCACTCTCCCTGCTTGTGCTCTCTCTGTCTGATAAATAGATAAATAAAATCTTTTAAAAAATTAATTTATATGTTTAGTTTTCCAAGAATTTTATTTATCAAAAATGAATTTTGAATTTTGTAAGTATCTTTTCTGCATCTATCGAGATGATTGTATGGTGTTTCCTTTTTAGTCTATTGATAGGATAAATTATACTAATTCATTTTCAAATGTTAATTCAACCTTACTTTCATGAAATTGTACTCACTTATGACGTATTACATTTCTTATAGTAGGCAGGATTTGATGTGTTAATATTTTCTTAAGGGTATCTGCAGCTCTGATCATGAGATATATTTATCTCTTTTTCGTATCCATGCCATGTTGGTCTCCTAAACGGAGTTGGAAGGTAATCTACCCCCTACTGTGTTCTGGAAGGGTTTGTACTGTTTCTTTCTGAAGCTATCTGGGCCTGGATAATTTTGTTTGTTTGGGGGTTTTTGATGGGACTGTTTTAAACTATCATTTAAATATAGAGCTATTCTGATTCTCAGTTTCTTCTTGAGTGAGTTTGGTAGTTTGTACCTTTAAGGAATGTGTCCATTCCATCTGAGTTGACATATTAATTCCTATGAAACTAATTCCTAAAAGTCACTAGTTTCTATAAAGTACAGTTGACCCTTGAACAACACCAGTTTGAACTGCATGGATCCACTTATACGTGGATATTTTTAAAGATGAATATACTACAGTACTGTAAATATATTTTTCTGTGATTTTCTTATTTATTTATTTACTTATTTATTTATGTATTTATTTTAGTGAGAAAGAGAGAGTGCGAGGAGGGGGAGAGACAGAGGGACAGGGGAGAGTCCCAACTCGGGGCTCGATCTCACGACCCTGAGGTCATGACCTGAGCCAAAACCAAGAATCAGGCGTCTAACTGACTGAGCCACCCAGGCGCCCTCTTGTGATTTTCTTCACTCCAGCTTACTTTATGGTAAGAATACAGTATGTGATACATATAACATACAAAATATGTGTCAACTCTTGATGTTTTGGGTAAGGCTTCCAGTCACCAATAGGCTGTTAGTAGCTAAGTTTTGGGAGTCACAGTTGTATGTGGATTTTCGACTGCACTGGGTGGAGGGGGGATGGTCAGCACCTCTAACCCCCACATTGTTCAAGGGCTAGCCGTTGTTCATGATATTTCCTCATTATCCCCTCAGTGTGTATAGGTCTGTACTGATGACCCACTCTCATATCTGATTTTAGTAAATTTTATCTTCCCTATTTTATTCTTACCAGTCTGGTTAAACTTCATTAACTACTGACCTCTTTGAATACAGTTTCAGGGACTTTCTTCGCTGGTTTTGTTTTCTATTTCACTGATCTTTTCTCTTTTTTTTTTTTTATTCTTATGTTAATCCCCATACATTACATCATTAGTTTTAGATGAAGTGTTCCATGATTCATTGTTTGTGCATAACACCCAGTGCTCCATGCAGAATGTGCCCTCCTCAATACCCATCACCAGGCTAACCCATCCTCCCACCCCCCTCCCCTCTAGAACCCTGTTTGTTTTTCAGAGTCCATCG
>NC_138376.1:128354962-128381346 GCF_054177405.1 Leptonychotes weddellii
TGTCAAATAAATAAAATTAAAAATAAATAAATAAATGTGTAGACTTGGGGCGCCTGGGGTCTCAGTCGTTAAGCGTCTGCCTTCGTCTCAGGTCATGATCCCAGGGTCCTGGGATCAAGTCCCACATCGGGCTCCCTGCTCCGCGGGAAGCCTGCTTCTCCCCCCTCCCACTCCCCCTGCTTGTGTTTCCTCTTTCTCTGCGTCTCTCTCTGTCAAATAAATAAATAAAATCTTTTAAAAATATATCATTAAGTCAGGGATTGACACAGGATATCGACAGTCTGCATTTTTCTTCATGCTACCACGTTTCCCAATATCTCAGGATCTGCCTGGATTATAACAGATGACTATAGGAGGAGTATTTCTAACCTGGCATTGGTGGCATTTGGTGTCTACACCTGTGGGGCTGCCATCAATGGAAATGATCAGTCTTTCCATCACCCAGATGTCACAGTGCTACATGGCCTCATCACCTGCAACCAGGTAACCGTGGACGTGCTTTAGACCATCATAGGTTAGATTTCCCTTCTAGAATATTATCCAAATGAAATCACTCACAAGCAGTCTCCTGTCTGGCTTTCGGTCAGGGTGAGTTTTTCTTTAAGATTCTTCAGTTTTGCATGTGTCTGTAGCTTTTTATTACTGTAGCTTTCCATTGTATGGAAACCACTATTTTATATCCATTCACCTGTTGATTAACATTTGGGGCTTTTCCCCTAGGTTTTGGCTATTTTAGGCAAAACTGCCATGAACATTCCTGTAAAGTCTGTGTGTGGAGAAGGTTGGCATTTCTTTTAATTAAATACCTATGAATCATGGACAGCAATTTCTTAAAGTTTCTGTTTGGGAGATCAAGTATAAAACGTTGAGTTGATCACAATCTTAAATTCTTGGCACAATATCATCACTACCTATGCAAAGCCCTTTTCGTGTTTCGTTTATTTACTTACTAATGAACTTGTTTATTTTTCCCTTTCCTCTCCATTCCCCATATCCCTTCCCTTCAAGTCCTTGGAAGAGTCTGAAGCAGTTCCCACATCATATCATGGCACAGACAGGAAAACCATCCAACCAGAGATGTCCTAGCAAGAAAGAGCGCTTCAACGAGTTCTGGCAAATCAACAAAGCGATGGGAAATTTATTAGTGATTTGTCAAGAAACTAATACTCTGCATCACAATCTGCCACCTGAAAAGCAGTTGAACAAGGGGCATAGTTCAGTAACAGATGAAAGGGAAGTATGTGTCTCATTTCCGGATTTATGTATGAATTTATATCTGTTGTAAATATTTTTAACAAGTCCCATAGTATTCTTTTGCTTATAATGTCTTCTCATGAAACGAGAATCATTTGAGATGTGTGTGTGTGTGTGTGCACACACATGTGCACATATTTTAATTTACATGTGTGACACTGGGCTGTAACTCCTAGTTTGTTTCTTTTCTTATTCACTGAGCATGACGTTTTTAAGCTCTATTCATTTTGCTTCTAACTAACGCCTTCTACACCAGGGCTATGTCTACCACATTCATCCATCACTGTCTCCAAATTCCAAATTCCTCCCACAAAAATACACCACAGTAAACATCCTCATATGTGTCCCATGCTGAGCCCATGTGAGAATGTAACAAACATATATTAATTTGACTAATATTGCCAGGTCGCTCTTCAGAATGGCTGCACCTGTCTACATATGGGTTTCCTATATTCCTGTTCCACCAAACTTGACACTATTCATCATATCTTTAGTTTTGCCAATCTACTAGGTTTCGCCGTGAGGGATATCACACAGTTTCCCACATGGCATTCCCGTGCATTGATGATTAACTCCTCTATACTCTAGAGTTTCTCACAACTAGATTGAATAGTAGTTGGGTTATATTTTCCAGTTAGTATTGTCATTGCTGAGAGATGCTAACATTTCATAAGTTCTTGTCTCTGAAAACGGTGGTGGATTCTCTTACCAGTTTTAACAGTTGGATTTGGCGGGGGGGAGTGGGTAGATGATTATGTCATCTGTAAGTAACAACAGTTCTTATGTCCTTCCAATCCTTACTCCTTTTTCTTTCTTTCTAGCAATGCTCAGCAGCTTAAATACAAATGTTGAATAACAACAGTGATGATATGATGCGCATCTTCACCTTGCTCACAATTGTAGAGGAAATATCAGAATGTCCTGAGTAAGGCTGGAGTATGCTCTAACTGTCGGAGGATATAACTGTAGCAAGTTGAAGAAATTCCTCTCTGTTTCTAATTTGTTAGTGATTTTCCCCATATGTGTTGAATTTACCAAGAATGTTTTCTGCATCGATTCAGGTACTCATGCATCGTATACTTGAATCTTAGTTAATGTGAAGAATTCCAGTGATGTGTTTCCTGTGGCAGACCACCTCGCATTCAAGAATAAGTCTTATTGATCACATCTTTTTTTAAAACATACTATTGGATTTTCTGAACCATATCTCACTTAAAATATTTACACCTCTGTTCAAAATAAACGATGCCTACAATTGTCTTCTCTTGAACTGTCCTTATCTACCTATAAAATGAAAAGCACAATTTTTTATATGAAGGGGGGAATAACTTATTATAAAGTAGAAACAAATTGTTTCCTGCAAGTTGAATAGAACTAATCAATACAACCACCTGGGCCTTAGAGTCTTGGTGAGGAAAAAGATGTTCTTTAAATGTTATATTTATATCAGTGTATTGGGGGCCAGTTAAAAGTACGGTGAAAACAATCTCAAAGGCTCTGATTAAGGGAGCCATGAAGCCCGTTCTTCAGGATAACTGCCTGCAGAGAGCTGTTTCTCTTCCACACACCACCCTCTTCCTCACATGTCCTGTGAGAGTCACACTGACTGTGGGGCTGGAGCAAACTGATCAAGTTTAGGCACCTGGCATCACTGCCTCCCTCCTGGCCAGAAGCCCTAGTGAAATCTACCTACCTTGTCTCACTCTAAATAGTTGCCTTTTCGCCCCCACTCGAACCCCAAATTGCTTTAGCATCCTAAGCTTCAGCTGTTAGAAATAACCAATTGAAACAATAGACGTGAATCCATCATTGCCATAATCCGAAGGAAAACCCCAACAAGGTTTTGTTCTGTTCCACCCTGGCCAGGGGACAGAACTTACCTTCTGGCTTCCGTATCCTCATGTGCTATAGGAGAGCCCAGGATCCGTTCAGGGTCTTGCTTACATGTGTCCCCCTCCTTTGGAGGGCAATGCACACTCAGGGGCAGCTGAGCCACTCTCTGGTCCTTGGGAAGAGAACATTCCCCAAATTAAGAACACCACTCCTTTTAAATATTTGTCTCTCTACGAATAACTTTTCAGCCCTCTGTCTCCCCCCACCCCATATCAGAATTGTTTCATCTTTGCTATGGGATGCTTGTGTCCTCTCCAAATTCCTATGTTGGAATCCTAATTCCAAGCTGATGGAATCAGGAGGTGGGGCCCTCTGCGGGTGCTCAGCTCATGAGAGGGGTTCGCTCACGAATGGGATTAGTGCCCTCATAAAAGAGACCCCAGAGAGCTTCCTCCCCGCTTCCAGCCATGTGAGGACACAGAGAGAAGTCGGCAGTCTGCATCCCAGAAGAGGTCTCTCAGCAGAACTTGACCATACTGGCACCCTGATCTCAGAGAAAAAAATGTCTGTCGTTTATAAGCCATGAGTCCGGGCTACTTGTCATAGCAGCCCGAGCAGACCACGACCATTTTTGAGACAAAACCTTTGGCTCTGGGATCATGCCTCTAAACATGTGTGCGTGGCGTTTGCGTTAGAGGTCCCTTGGGACTTTGTTTCTGGTCGGTGCGT
The DNA here is from genome assembly GCF_054177405.1 of Leptonychotes weddellii. Lineage (NCBI taxonomy): Eukaryota > Metazoa > Chordata > Mammalia > Carnivora > Phocidae > Leptonychotes > Leptonychotes weddellii. Next base: position 128,358,779 of record NC_138376.1, read on the forward strand.
CTCTACCCAGAATTATCTTTGGGTAAAAAAAGAAATAAGAAGAACAAGGAGACAAAATTAAGATAGGAGAAGGAATCTTAAAATTCTTGATGCAAATGAGTTTGAGGCTGTTGGCCTAAACCAACTATTTCCAAAGACGTGGAAAATACTTTTGTACAAAATGGATGGAAAACTGCCCACAATGCTTGAGGAACTTTAAAAATTAGGGAAAAAAATCCATGTAAACCAGCTTCTTATTTTCAAATGGACAAAGAAGAAGGTAGATTTATGAATTACTTGATGCCAGGCCATTCTTTCCTGTGCTATTAATGCATCTATTCTTCCACACTTGGAGTGGAGCAAGCAGCCACATCTTGCTGATTTCATTTCTGTCTTGGATGGGATCGTGTGGGATGGAAGTTCTCAAAGTGCCTACCACCCCTCCGTTTTCTTAAGGATGTTTGAAGCAGCTACAGATATTTCAGCTGACACACAGATCACCACCCATAGCAAACTTTTAACTCCTTCAGAATCAAGAGTGCTAAATGTATGTGCCTAGAAGTTCCTGTTCATCTAAAGCCTGAGGATACTTTGCTAGTAATTAGCTAATCAGAAATCAACACTGCAAGCCGGCTGCAGCAAGATTTTGAGGAATTGTTACATAAATCTGCCACAGAAATTTCTTTAATTAACAAATTTTCCTTGGTGAAATAAATGGTTTTCAAAAATGAATAAGAACTGAATAAGAAAGTTTTACTGGTTCTGCTGCCCTTGTAGAGAGGTATTACAATCTGGTTATATGAGATATATATATCATCGGAGCAGGGCTCTAGGTCTGGAGCTCGCCACCTGACAAGGACTGAGGACAATGGCCGCCTGCCCCCATCCAAGAAGACCAGCCCTGGCAGGGGAGACTTTTGAGTTCACCCCTTGTACCCAAGGACACGTAGAAAGGATTTCACTGAGACCATAAAACCCTGCCGTGTGTTGGCCTTGGTCGGCCTGTTAATAAATCCATGTAAGGCAGAATTGGGTCCTAGCCTTCTTTAGTTCGAACAGCCCACCTGGAGCCAGGTTGCAGAGAAGGGGGCCCCATCTTTAGTCACAAGTGATTGGCAGTGTTATTAAAAACTCTGAAAGTTGTTTGCTAAACCGTGCTTTATACCGGGCAATCCATCTTCCTGCCACAACTCAGCAGACCAAGGATTGGTGCCTAAATCAAAGTTAGGCCTCTACCAGGGGGCCCAGGGCCAAAAGATCCAAAGGGGTCTCCACTGAGGTCTTTTCTTGGGGAACATATATATGGGGCAGAGAAAGGCACTGGGCAGAAGCAGAACCCAGAGCACAGGAAGAGAGCAGTCGGTGGAAACCAGGAGCCAGTGAACAGATGGAGAGAGCTGGGAGGGAGCAGGAGGAACAGGGCGAGCAGAGACAAAGCAAGGCACAGCGGTGACTACTCCAGGGAGGACCCAGCATGGTTCCCTCGAGTGGTGGGAAACCAGGGCTCTGCCAGACAGCTGGGGCTCTGGCTCCTGAGGGGCGTGGCAGGGTCACGGGCTGAGCGGACAGTGGAGCGCCACGTGAGATGTCCAGACGGCGTGGTCCTGGTAGGCCTGCTGTCCCCACGGCCTCACTCTGTAACCTGATAGGCTAAAAACACGAGAAATACTGCGTTCGAACATTTTTTAAACCTACAAACACTCACATGCATCTTGGAAGGAAGAACGATACTAATCTACTAGTCAGCCTAACTAAATTATGTTACCAGAGCTCCCTTGTTTATTAAATAAACATTCCTTCCAAGAATCTGTTTCTGTGTAGGCAGAACCCAACCTGGCCTAATTAGAACTCTTAACAGGACCCCACTCTCTATGCTTCACCCATATGAAATAAGAATTAAACAGAGAGGAAATTTTAAATACTAGAGCTTAGAAGAGAGGAGAGATTGGGAAACTTGATGCTGAGTTAAGTCACTTGTGCAGACATGGATTAGCTGCCTCTATCTGAAAGGCATTTCGGGTGATAAAAATGGTGCCCCAGCCCCTCCTCTAAGGGGCTCCCCAACCGGTAGAACCAACAGCCTCCTACGGAACGTTTCAAGATAAAAGGCAGCCTGCGACGTCATAGAGACATAAACCAAATATTTAAATGTAGATAAAAACACACTAATGTCCTTAGATGAATCAGTCTTTAGTCGGGAAAACTGTTCTTTCCTAAACCTGCATGGAATTCTTCCTTCTCCCGTGCTTTGATGAGAGCTGCAGCTTTTGAAACTCTGTTTGATCAAGATCCCAGAGTGGTTGTCAACGTTTCCTGCATCACCCGTTACATTTGCATCTGCTATAGTAAGCACTCTAAGGATGGTTCAAACTGAATCTGTTATTAACGTGAAAAGCAACATTGAAGTGGATGGTTTTCAGGATAAATATTTTCTCTCATCAGTATACAATAGGTAACTGATATATATATATTATATAATATATATATATACACACAATATATATTATATAATATATATACACAAAAATATGTATATATATACACAAAAAATATATATACACAAACTAGGTGTGTATATATGTGTATACATATATACATATGTATATATGCCAGATGCTAAGAAAACAGACATAAAAACAAGACAGTATAGACAGACTAGAGGATGTTGTGGGTCTAGCGAGGGAAAGGGTTAGCTGGGCTCTGTAATGCATTCTCTCTCTGGAGGACCCAGAGGAGACAAGGAAAAAAGAAGGAAATGACCTAGTCAAATTTCCCTGGAAACATGCTCATCAGACTTCCTCATGAGGTTTATGAGCAGAAAGGTAACAGAGAGTCCTCACCTATAGAATGCTCTTAGCAGGCCATACCTGGTCTGTCAAGATTGCATGTGATAAACGACCACAGGATTTATAAATTTATGGTCCATGAGCCCCTGGAAAATGTCAATGTCAAATACGCCATTATTAGAGTATAAAGTAGAGCTACTTCATGATTGAAATGCCCCCCTTTGTGGGAACCACACCCTCCACGCCCCACTGGGAGCCTTGTGTGATAGATCGTTCAAGCAGGACCCCAGGAATTGCCCTGGTGACCTAGCCTTCCCCTTGATTTACCAGGGTCTCAGGATTATCTGAACCTGTTCAGTCACCGGTAAAGAGTAATAATGGGTACCACGGTACTAACATCTAATGACAGACCTTTTTAAAATTTTGCCAAGTATTCCACAAATGGTTTTATATAGAGAAACAAACAAGCAAATCACACTGTGGCTCGGGCTATGATCCCGGGTCCCCATGCCGCACTGTGTCATCTGGTCTGTTTACCTTCTTTTACTGTACATCTCCTTGGACTCCCCTTGTCTTCACGACATTGGTCGGTTTAAAGACTGTATGGCCTACACAAGTTTCCAGAAGACATGTTTTAACAAGATGCTTGACTTGAAGGGGAATTTACCTTGTATGAGTTTTGTTAGAATAATGAATTCCTGTTGAAAGACAGAGAATGCCCTACGATTGACAGGAATATAAAAAATAATAATAAAAGCAAAATCCAATCGGGGAACATATGTAAGGTTTTTATCCATGTTTGTTTATGGTTAAACACTGAGATCAAAATAACTTGCTGACATATAAACATAAACAATGTAAATAAGCATGTCACCACTGAAGAAAAGGTGTATCTTCTGAGAACCAACTTTTGTCATCACCTCATCGAGAGTTTATGGTGATCAAAACATAGTGTTGACAATTTAGGAGAACAAAGGAAGTGTGATGCTTGAGCACATACACACCAGCTATTTATATACTGTAAAGTAATTGCTGGGGCCAAGCAAAGACTAGGGAAAACCACTGTCGTAGCTAGAATATGATGCAACCAACTCAGGGTATCCCAATAGTGAATATATCACTATTCATGTTTGCCCGGCATTGGATAAAAGAGCAAGTTTTCTGTTTGCCCGTGGTTTGTCGGGGCGGGGGGGGGTTGTTCGTTTGTTTGTTTACGCGATACCTTTGTCTGGTATGAAACATAATCATCTTACCTGCGTTCTCTACTTCCCATGTGCCGTTTCTCTGAGTGGTTGGTCTAATCCAACTGGAATTCGATCTGGTAAATTTCCTTCAGGCTGTCGTGGTTTGCTTTGCGGCCCACGGCTCTGCACAGCCAACTCTGTCATTTGGCCAACATTCGAACATTGAACTCTCCCTTGCACCCTGATGGAGGGAAGTGACAGGATGCTCATTCAATATTCATGTCTTGCCTGCTCTGTTTTCTGCCCCCTACTCAAGCGATGATGAACTCGGCCACCTGAAGTGGCCCAGGGACACTGGAGAGGCATTTTTCCACAGCCACGGACAAGCTCTCGAGGGACCTCCGGGTCACCGCGTCAGAGACCCAGGGCCGTGGCCTCCCCCGAGGCGGAAGAGCGCGCTGAGGGGAGCTCCGGGCCCTAAGCTGAAGCACAGGCAGCAAGTGAGCCCACTTTCTGGATAAAGGCAGACTTCTCACCAGGATTTTGCCAGCATTATGCATTCTCTTCCCTTGTTGCATTGTGTATGGATTACTGTCTTAGAAAGAACACTCAGATCCTGGTCTCACTGCCTGAATGGATATACTTTTTCCAATTCCATTTTATTCTCCAAAGAAAAGGAAACAAAGCCATTAATTATAGGGTTCATAAATAAGTCCCCGGAAAGGAATTTGACCAAGAATCTCCCAACCAGAGTTCTTTTGAAATTTCTTCTTTTTTTACGTCTTTATCTAGAAATTGAGAAATATCTGCTGTTAGGTAACATTTTAAACTCAAAACAAATTTTAACACAAGCTGACGAGGCTTCCCTTCATTCAGGGGGAGTGGCTTATCAAACTGATACCTGCTAGGTGAGGGCCAACGGCGGGCGTGGACGGGGGCAATGTTGCTGGACCCTGACGGTCAGACTGGTCGTACCCACTGGAAGGACCTGAGTGGCCGGGGTCACAGGTGACGATGATGTCACAGACCCAGGGGCTGCCTGTCCTCGTTTTGCACCTTTCTTTATTAAGCAAGAACCGCTAGCATCAGCCCTGAAGCTAGGGAAATGTCTACCCAACTTTCTGAATTAAAAATGAACTCAGGGGAGCGCCTGGGTGGCTCAGTCGGTGAAGTGTCTGCCTTCGGCTCAGGTCCTGGGATTGAGCGTCCTGTCGGGAAGTCTGCTTCTCCTCTCCCTCTGCCCCTCACCCTGCTCGTGCTCTCTCTCTCTCTCTCAAATAAATAAATAAAATATTTTAAAAATAATAAAAAATAAAAATGAACTCAGGTGGCACTCTACAGATCATCAAAGAAGGAAGGGGTCTGAAGATCCCTTTGTTGCATCTCAAAGTCAGCAATCAAACTTGGGTAAACTCGGGTTCCCAGATGCTCTCTCTGTTCCTTGTCTACCAGATAATCAAACCCTTCCATAATTTCTTGACATCACTCATGATTAAATGGTGGCTTTCTACGTGGCCATTGTATATACTTTTCTAGAGGCCCTTGATACACAAAATTTTCAGCATTTTGACACAAACTAAAAATTCCAACAAATGCCATTATTCAAAAATTAAGCTATTTATCTGGAGTTTTCCCCCCTTCCTTCTAGAGACTGATCACAGAATATACATTCTTAAGCATCCATGTGGCACTAATAAGCACCCATGTGGCAATATGAAGTATTGTGAAACCGGATATTTCTTAAAATCATAAATGCATAAATTTGTGAATGCTAAAGATTTCAACTACCAAGCACTTTTTTCCACAGATTTTTCTGAACAAAACTTCCATAGTTAAAATAATGAGAATCATATGTACCTCCAATTTTTGTAAATATTTCCAATTTCCTGGATCTCTTCTCCAGCATTTGAAAACCGATTCTTTATGAGAACACAAGGAAATGCTAAATGTGGGAGGTATGTAAACAGTCTCAGCTCATGTTTTGTAATCTGGGGATTGTATATTTCAATACCATGTAGAAATAACCAGTTTAAAAGTATCACACATTCTACCATTTCAGCATTTATACGTGTGAGGAGATCGGAACCAACTGTTAAAGCTCTCTGGAAACTTGGGGCTATCAAATTATTATTGTACTGAAAGCATCCACACAGCCAAGAGCAATTTGTTGAACCAGAAATCTAGACGCATTTTACTGAAAGTTGCCATTCATTTCTATTTTAAATAAGATATATTTTTAAATGTTTTTGGGGGCGTAATTTGGCTAACAACTTTAGGGATCTACAAAGCAAATATCTCAGAACCGTAACTGGCTTGTCGAGTCAACACAAGGCTTCATTTGTAGTGTTGACATAGATGTGGACATAGTCTGGGATCTCTCTGGCACAGTCTTGGTGGGGTCACCGGGGACAGAAGAAGAGACTCAACAGCTGCATTGGTGAAGAAAGAACATTCACACTTCCCAGCTACGTGAGAGATAGATCACATCCAACTATGGTCAACAAACACAAGGATGACTCAGTCAATCATTCGACAATATTTGTTACGCAATAAAATCTGGCTGGGAGGGGAGGGATGAAATACATGAGAGCACAAGAAAGGAATGACATAAGTCTTCTGGAAGTGTTGGGAAACTTCACAGAGGTTATCTACCCTCTTTGAACTGAGACTCGAAAAGTCATTAGAAATTTCCTCGGCCACTAAGCTGGAGGAGAACTGGCAGAAGAGCATCCTTCACAGCACATCCAAGAGAGTTGGGGTCATTTACATCTGAGGTGCAGTGAATACATATAACAAAGCACTTACCAGGTCTTAGAAACGGGACCAGAAGTTATGAGAGTAAACTGACAAAGAAAAAAAATACATCATTAGAAATGAAGAATAAGAGTTTGGGGATGTGAGACAATAGGAGAGAAAATGTCAGATAAAGAAGGGAGGGAGATCAGTGCTCAAAATACCCACCCTAAGTTGCTGAGCACTTGAAATTGGCTCTGTACTTCCAACTAGCCAATGCAAAGAGGAAGATGCAATCAGTTGCCTGTTGACAACACAAACAAATTGTTTAAAAAATTAATTGTTCCAGGGAAGCACGGGTTAATTCAGCAGAACCCTGACATATGGGTCTCTGGCATCTAAAGGGGATTCTTCATGATATAGTGAACAGTGTCCTAGACAACATCTGCATATGAAGAAAAACTTGAATGGAAAATAGCTCCCCTTAGTGTAGACTTGAGGCACAATGACTGAAGCACAGTTGGGTAAAAGAAATTCCATTCTGGGTCAAAATAATGCTACCCAAACCCACAGCTCTCTGATAGTCTGGCAGGAGGAACTGATGGACTCCATGCCCATCCTTGGACCGTTCGAAGGCCCCTTACCCCTCACAGGGAGGAGATCTGAGGCAGTATCTGAAGACAGAGTCAAGGTTTTTCTCAGAAAGCAATTCTGGGTTGATCACAGCCCAGAGAATGGCCACGGTGACTCTAGCTTAGTAAACTAGACCACGTCACAAAGTCTAGGCTGGGTTCAAAGACTGGCTGACGTGAAGTTTTGGTTCAAGGTCATTTGTACTGTGCTTACTACCAGACCAGCAAACAAGCATTGCAAGGATACATACGAGCCAAGAATACAACAGAGTGGCTGGATGCACTCCAAACTCTCTTCTTCAGCTGCTCACAAAGATGTGACTGATGTCTGACGCCATGGAAAGAGCTATGGCTACCCTGCTAGAGAGACCACATGGAGAAAGGTATGTGGCCAGCTGCCAGCTATAACAGCCATCAGCAGGAGCACCAGACACCTGAGTGGAGTTGTCTTGCGGCCATATGATTAACACCAAGTGAGATGAGCGGAACTGCCGAGCTGAGCCCTGTCCATGCTGCAGAATCATACAAAGACCAATGGTTATTGGTTTCAGCCACTGAGTTTTAGGCTGGCTTGCCAAATGGCATTAGATTACTAAAATAGCTCCACACTTAGAAAAAAATTAAAAGCACATGTATCAGAACACCCACTAAGACCCCCTGTCCCCAAATTTTGAAAAGTAAACTAATAAAACATCTAATATTAAGCATTGTTACTTCCTGATTACCAAGTAAGTCAAAGGGTGGTGTAGGCTGTTACCTCTCTACTAGCTCAATGCTGAAGGGCAACGCGGTTATTTATGGCTAATGGGACCAGAAAGTGCTTTCAACAACTGAGTGAAGCATCTCCCACAAAAGATACACATCCACCAAAAATGAGGGTTTTGATTTTGAAATAGTTACTCTTCAGCCCTTCTCCTGGGTTTTGGGTCGAGCCTCTAATGACCCCGAAGAGCCAGCTTTGTGGCTGCGTGGGAAGGGAAATTCCATCCGGATGGAGAGGGCGTCATGAACAAGGTCTGGAGGGGGTGAAACAGTGGGCGTGCTCCAGGACCAGTGTGGCCGAGCAGAGATCCGGGTGACAGAGACGCGGACATGCGTGGAGCCTACAGCAGAAGACCTCTGTGTCAAGTCCCAGGGGCCACCATCACAAAGTGCCACAGCCCAGGTGACGGATAACAACAGGTAACTACTCTTTCACGGGTCTGGAGGCCAGAAGTTCTAAATCAAGATGCTGGCAGAAACGCGCTCTCTCTGAAGTCTCAAGGGAGGACCCTTCACTGCCTCTTCCAGCTTGAGGAGGCTGCCAAAAATCATTGGGATGCCTTGGCCTGTGACAGTGTAACTCCAATCACTGTGTCCGCGGTACCATGTGTTCTCCATGTGTGTTTCTGTGGCTTCACATGGCCTTCTCCTCTCCGTGAGTCTGTGTCCAAACTTCCCTCTGCTTCTAAGTCATGAGAGCCACCCTATCCAATATGGCCTCGCTTTAACTTGATTACATCAATAAAAACCCATATCAAATAATTTCACATTCTGAGGTTCCAGGTGCACATGAATCTGGGGGGGACACTTTTCTACCCAGTACAACCTTCAGTTCCAGTTAAAGATACTGGAATGTTGCTCCAGTGGAGCAGGAGTTCAGTGCATTCCTGCAAGACGATGACAAGGTCAGGACCTCCTGTGAATGGGGGACGGGGAGCCTCCTCTGGTAATCACAAACGTTTGTGTGTTACTACTTGACTCTTGCGGTATCTCTTTTCTCCCTAACCAGAATCTGGTGGAGGGGCAGTGATCTACATTTTTTTCATCAATGGATTGTTCAAGAAATACTTTTGGAGCGGAGGAGTAAGGGAAACCGGGAGTAGAACGTGTATTGAATCCCCACGCTGTGTCCGGCCTTAGTCACATGTCTTCTCACTAGGCGTCTGGAGAGCCCACACCAAAATGAGGACACTGACAAATGGAGAATTTGACACCTGCCCAAGCACACAGTTTGCATATTTGACTTGCTTTTATGGGACCCCGCACCTGCACCTCAACAGCATCTAACAAGTGTTGGCAACGAAAGAGGGAAGGCTCTGGGGTCTTGTGAGAGGCTCAGCGCTGTCGTGGGGTGTGGACCTGAGAGGGGCTCTTAAAAGACTGGATTTTCCTTCAGGTTATTTGTGGCTAGACTGTGCTTCCCTGAATGCAAGGGAGCCATGTGGCCCCTCAATAAAATATGTAAACTTTAAAACCATGCAAGAAAATACTGTTCGGTGGAATCGGAGATTATGTTTTTTCTTCTTTATATTTTTCTGAATCTTTTAATGAACATCTTTGCTTCTGCAATAGAAATGAATAAACACTTAAAAATACAAAATAAAATTTGACTTTGGGATTTTAGGTCAGAATATGAATATTACTTCCTCTACTAATTGCTGAGCACCTACTAGCTAAGTGAGGTTGGGTCCCTTCTTTGCCGTCTTGGCCCACAACTAGAAATACATATATAAATAATATCTACCGCCCAAGATTATTGAGACTCAAGTCAGATCTTGGCTGTTTAATCAGCAAGCACAGTAGAAAAGACAACATATGTGGCATACATATAAGCAGCTGTCTCCTTGTATTCTATCTGTGGGAAGCAGCCCAGCTCCCAGTAGACGTGACCACGGCTCACTCACTTCTTACGCAGCCCTCGACAGCACCGTTCGCCGATACTGCCCTTGTTACAAGCCTGTCTCCTCACCAGGGTCTTAACCCTTCTCAAAAGAAAATAAGATGGAGACCAAGCTTGAAAATCCCCCAAGCAGACAAAACTCTTTAAGCCACATCAGCAAAACTAAATCTAGCTTATGTCGTGAACTGAAGCCTAGGATTTCTTGTAAATGCCTCTGATAATCACAGAAGAAACTGCAGTCATCTTCCTAATATGGTATGAGGTCATTGCTTTTAGCCAATTCCCTGCCCCCTGGAAACCCACATGTAATAACCGGTCACTGTAAAGGTTAGACAACCTCCTCATTGTCATTTCATAAGCCATCCTGTAACGCCATGCCCCCGAGTTCGTAACAGTTGGGGTTTGGAAGCTCCCAGCTGCAAACTGTACTTACGTTTACAACAAACTCCTACTAAATACGATTTCACTGATCTGGTGGTTTCAATTTTTACTGTTTCTGGATCTTGGACACATTTCAGGGTAGATTGCGTGTTCATGTCCTTAAGTCTATCTCCCCAGAACAGCTTCCAGCATGTGGTAGTGCTCAAAAGTTTTCAAAGTAATAAATTAATTAAGGAGCACCCAGGTGGCTCAGTCCGTTAAGCATCTGACTTCGGCTCAGGTCATGATCTCAGGGGTCTTGGGATTGAGCCCCAGGTCTGGCTCCCCACTCAGCCGGGAGTCTGTTTGTCCCTCTCCCTCTGCCACTCCCCACCCCCCTGCTTGCTTACTCTCTTTCTCTCAAATAAACAACTAATATCTTTTAAAAAATGAATTAATATTACCCAACAATATGGTTTTATAAATTTTTAAAAAGAGCATGTAAAAATTTAAAAATAGACTTTTTCTTTAATACTATTTTACAATTTAAAATCTTTTTAAATTTATTTTATTTATTTTATTTATTTTATTTTATTGTTATGTTAGTCACCATACATTACATCATTAGTTTTTGATGTAGTGGTCCATGATTCATTGTTGGCGTATAACACCCAGTGCTCCATGCAGAACGTGCCCTCTTTAATACCCATCAAGGGCTAACCCATCCCCCCACCCCCCTCCCCTCTAGAACCCTCAGTTTGTTTCTCAGAGTCCATAGTCCCTCATGGTTCATCTCCCCTTCCGATTTCCCCCCCTTCATTTTTCCCTTCCTACTATCTTTTTTTTTTAACATATGATATATTATTTGTTTCAGAGGTACTATAATTTAAAATCTTAAAAATTCATATTTATAACGCATCCCTCCAAATTTTTTGGGGGGGGGGAGTTTCACAGAGACTGATATCTGTGACCTAAAAGGATCAAGATGCGTAAATATAGAAACAAAAAAAAAAAGCAGGGAAAAATATGTAAAGACATGAAAAGGAGACAAATTAGTTTGGGCCTAGCTCTTTTACCTTCAGATGGTATAGAGTCCTGAAAAGCACAAAAATCATATTTAAACTTTATGCTCCAATTCTCTTGGGAAACACTGAAAGTTTCCTTCACACCACATTGTGAGAAGCACAGTTCTAGACACAGACATCCTGTGAGGAGGTGCGCATGCGTCACTGTTCCCCGAAATTTACAAATTTATGTAGAGTGTTGTGCAAGGCGGGTAAAAAGGCACCAGCAAGAGATCAAGTCTTGGCAAGTATAGCAAGCAAGTACTTTATGTTTAGAATTCTTCACCAGTCAGCTGGAAATCACATTTCAAAATTTGTAGTAAGTTAATCTCCAAAATAATAAAGGTACGTAGACTGATTTCAAATTTTGATAGATTTAACACGGCAAAGATGCCTTCTTGAGTCCATACAGAAGCGCATGAGTTGCTGTTTCATACACTAACCACTCTCACACTTTCGACATCAATAAAAGGAATCTTATTTAATTTATTTTTATTTATTTATTTTAGAGAGAGAGAGAGACAGAGAGAGAGCCCGAGGAGAAGGGGCAGAGAGAGAGGGAGAGAGAAACTCAAGAAGAATTCCCAATGAGCACAGAGCCCAGGGCAGGGCTCGATTTCAGGATCCTGAGATCAGGACCTAAGCCTAAACCAAGAGTCCATCGCCCAACTGACTGCGCCACCCAGGAGGCCCAAAAGGACTTTTATTTTTCATTGCACCATATTACCTTTAATGAAATGGAAAATAAGATTTAATACTGCTGAGTTAATAAAGTAACACCCATCTTCTTTTTCTTAAGGCTGGTTTTTATCTATAGCAAGCATTAAAAAAAATTTAAATGCTAATAAACAAATAAAATATTCTGAGCTTATATTTTTTTTTGAGCCATTGGGGACAGGAACAGATTTTTCAAAACCATATATTTTTAATAACTTTTTTATTATTATGTTATGTTAATCACCATACATTACATCATTAGTTTTTGATGTAGTGTTCCATGATTCATTGTTTGCGTATAACACCCAGTGCTCCATGCAGAACGTGCCCTCTTTAATACCCATCACCAGGCTAACCCATCCTCCCACCCCCCTCCCCTCTAGAACCCTGTTTGTTTTTCAGAGTCCATAAAACCATATACTTTTAAAATAACAAGTACTTACCTGGAATTTGCTGCTTATCAATTGGACGGGCAAACCATTTATCCAACAGAAGCCCATTTGCTCATCTGTAAATTTGGAACAGTGATCCCTCACTTGCAAGATGACTGCAAGAATTCAAAGAGGTAATGAATGTGACAGTGATTTCTGCATCTCAAGGGGATACCCCCCCCCACACACACACACAGGGCATATTACTATCAAGGTGGGTTCAGGAAAGAGGCAGAAATATATCCGAGGTTATATTTGCTCTGGGATTGCTATTACCCAGAGCCTCTTCCTACATGCTCTCTGAATCTAAGAGCCTCAAATGCTAGGCCTTCTCCAACCTTCTATTTTCTCCTTTTTTCTTTCGCTTCTGCATCTGTTTTTAACAAAAGATGAAACCCTTAAATATCTTTAAGAATACTTCTGGGCTGCTTAGCAGGCGCCTCTGACCAATTTTGTTGACTGTTAAAACAGCTTGGGGAAGGAAAAAAAATCTAAATTTTGGAATCAATATTATAAAATCGACTGCCTTTCTGAAACTTTGAAAGCTTGCCCGTAACTATTATGGTTGGTAAAGTGCTGACTCACACCTTTTTGTGGAGGAAAGAAGTCTACATGTTCTAAGAGACACAGCTATTAGGTTTTCCCATAAATGTGGGTAGAATCTTTACTCGGAAAAAGTAAACCACCCAGCTTCCCCCAAATTAGTCATGTCACATGATTGGTCATTTTTACAAGCCTCCAAATAACTTTTCAGAGCTAGCTGAAAGGCAGACATCTGCTCCTGTTTGCATGGCCCGATCCCCTTTTCTTCAGGAGAGTGAGCACAGAAAAGAGCCTCTCCTGTCCCACACACAGGTGAGCCATGGTAATCTGCTCTTTGTTTTCAATTAGCAGTGATCGCACCTTGCATCAGCCGCATTGGCTACGATCCTGCCACTGCGCAAAGCTGTCGTGGACTCTAGGAAGTGCCACACACCTGCAGAAACGGAACAGGGAACCATTTAAGGCAGGTGCTGTGACAGCAGCCACATTTCAGGTCACCATTGGCCAGCTTTGTGGTTTCCAGCTGTTCTGGGCTCTCATGGAAAGAAACACAAATGAACTCATTCCAGGCACCAGGTGGGTCAGAGACGCAATTCTTCAGAGAGTCAGAGAAAAGGCAACTAGGTGATGGCAAAGATTGTAATAAAAATCAAAGGCCTTTCAGCATATAAAACTCATGGACTTCCATAGCAGAGTCCAGGAATATGCTCTTGCTCTTGGGAAGAAACGGTTTTTCAGTGCTTCAATGTCTTAGTTCATCAAATGGGTGGCCCAATACCACCACACTGTAAGGTGTTGTGAGACGGGGCAAAGAAAATTAAATTTTCAAGTTTAACATGCATACAAACCCCCTGAGTATCTCGTAAAATTGCAGATTCTGAGTTCACAGAGCTGGGGTGAGAACAGAGATTCTGTATCGCTCACCAGCTCCCAGGAGATGCTGATTCCGTGAGTGCAGGGCCACAGTGTGAGCAGCAAGGGGGCAGCCCCAACGCCATGCCTCTCCTTGATGGTGGCTTTGTAGGGCTGGCTGGGCAACCTAATCAGAATCCATTTACAATACAGTGAATACACTTTAAAGTGAAATATAATGCAAACCCCAAAGCGACGATCAAGAGTCAAACTGTTAAATTGTCGCATCAGAAAGAAGACGGGACTGCAGGAGCTATGCACTGCTTTTCAGTCTCCTTTGTTGTGTTTCCTGATGCTCCGCGTCCAGTTCCACACTCCTTCGGGCTTATGTTCCATTCATAAGGTCTAAGAAGAAGAATATCATTCCTATCTGTTTAAATGTTAGGCCCCAGATTTCCCAGTGTTCATTTTAGCACATTTACTTCTGTGAGATCATGAATCCTCCATTTGATTCAGAAAGTATGGCCACCACATTGGAGAAGGTGGTGTGACGTGTGCTGCATCTGGTGGTCATGAAACAGAAGGCGGCACATCATCGTTCTGGGGCCCAGGTGTCTTCTGTCTAGTGGCTCCACCACCCCCTGGAGCCTCAGGGCCCCTGGGTCCTCTGCGCTCAGGTGGCAGAGAAGGGAAGAGAGACCAAGCGTGGCATTGCAGAGACCAGGCCTGGGACAGTGGACCCGGCCTTGTCCATCAGGAAGGAGCCAGTCATGTGGCTCCCCTAACTGCAGGGACCCTGGTCTAGAGGTGTGGACAGGAGGGAAGGAGACACAGCATTCTCTCTGTGGCGTCACCTAATTGATGTTTAGCTACTGCTGGCTTGGTGTTAATGATAAAGAACTCACTGGACTTGAAGAGTGAGTCCAGACCGTGTGGGGAAACGTAACAGGACGTGGAGTCTGGGAGAACTCTGAGATGTTCTCAGACCACACCTCCCGCCCGGGGAGGCGAGTCCATGCAGAACTGTTAGCTCTCCTGAGCCAAATACATCCCAGCAGTATGGCTCCCCAGAAAGTGGAGGGGAGGTTCAGCAGACAGAGAAGATGAGACTTACCAGATGACCTTCTCAATAGGCCAGAGGTCGATACGATCCTCTAGTTAAACACACGAAGGGGCAGGAAAGGTCTGTGAGTTGCTGGCAGGAGGGAGCCAGTTCTCCAAGGTCCATTCTACCCAGCACCCAACTCCTCCCACATTGCCCTTCTTGATGTGGACGAACCTAACCAGACTGCCCCAAGTTGTGTGTGTGGGGAGTGGGGGGGTCTGGGCATGGTTGTGTGTGGTTGTGTGGTTGCCTAGGCTGTGTGTGTGTCCAGGAGAGACAGTTACTGTATGCGTTGCCCTCACAGGACAGTCCCACCCCCAAGGCTTCTGCCCAGCTATGTATTCCGAACTCCCAGCGTGCGAACTCCAGCCACACGGAAGCATTGTTGACCACACCAAATGTTTTGTTGGAGTTTCGCACCGATGTGTGTCACTAATACCACCTCGGGTGACCTTATTTTGTGCTCCCGCCGGAGAATGACTGTGGCCCCCCAGGGGAGTGGCCTATGGTTCTTACTTCGTGCTACGTTGAAACCGACCCTAATCGTGTTTCAGTCTGGGTGGTTGTGTACGTGACATAACAGCCCTGCTAGGAAACCAAACGTACCTGGGCAAGCTCGCGGCGACTTGATTTCTCTAAGTGTGAAAGAGCTGAGCCAGTAGCATGGGAGAAAGGCTCCCACTCTGGAAACTCACCGCCTGGGGAGAGTCAACCGCCTTCTGGAAAGTCTCAGGCAGCATCCCAAAGTTTAGCCAAGGGGCTAATCACACCCAGACAGCAAATGGCAATATAAGAACAGAGAATAGTGGCCCCCACCGTCCTTCCTGTGTGGTTTGGTTCCTCTGTCCCCCACAGAACCACTGCCCAAAACGGACAGGACATACATAGGACTTAGCTTCAAATTTGCACATTTTTATTTGACAAAGATTTGGAATCATCCTTTTTAGTTAGAATGTCTTGTCAGGACAACGACAGGCTTAGAAAAATTGGATGGGCCAAGAGAAGGGTGGGAATGACTCGGATTCGAGGCCCAGGCAGCTTTCCAGACGCCCAGCTTCCCTGAGGAGGTGGCGGGGAGAAGGGGAGGAGGGAAGCAGAAATCGCGAGTTCAGAATTTTTCTAACGGTCACCCCAAAATCACACACGCACACGCCACTAATCCTGGTTTTATGTACAAAGTACCTGAGAATTCAGTCAGAGTAACTGTGCGCCTGAGAACGTATTGACAGGGGATTGGCAACGCATTCACCTTGCTCTTCTGCTGTCATATCCTGGAGCGATTCCAGTTGAGAACTTCCCACACCTGATCCCGTATAACGAAAATGGCTTTCCATCTGCCGTAGCTTCTACTTCAGAGTCTCCCGGTGCCCATCAGGGCCGCACAGGACGGGCAGAAGCTGCTCCATTCCACCCTCTGAGAGCAGCCCAGCAAGGGGGCGCCCGGCCCGCGCCACCTGCTTGGCTGCCTGGAGGGGGCGCCTGGCCCGCGCCACCTGCTGCGTTGCCCAAGGGGAATGGCCGGCCAGCACCCTCTGTTTGCGTGCAGGGCAGTGGGTGTCGCGGGGGGCGCGGTGAAGGAGGCTCCCCGCCGGACCCCCGTGGGCCCCACACCACTGGCGGGAGGATGCCCCTCGGCCAACATCCCGAGTAATGCAGCCCCATGCATCTGCATCGTGGGACAAGCCCCTGCGGGAAAGCTAGCTGCCTCTGAGTCCAGCTATCCCCGTCACTGTGGACAGTCATTCCATCTCTGAGACTCAGTTTCTTCCTCTATAAGAGGGTCATTCTCAGGAACCATCAGCGGGACTCTAAGACTTGGAGATGCTGGCTGTCCTCAGGGTCCCCTGCGCACGCCACCCCCACGCACCAGAGGACCGTCCGATCCGCCCTTGCGTTTCCGCGTGAGACTCCCTCCAGGACAGGGTCATTCCCCGGTCCTGCGGGCCTCCTTCTCTGTTTTCCTCGCCGACAAGCCCTTCCATGGATTCGTCTACACTCTGTGTTCATCTCTACCTCCCATTCACTCCTTTTTTCCCCTGGCTAGCTTCCATCCCCAACATGCCGAACCCACAGTTTGTTACACTTCTACCCTAATCTTCCCTGGAGGACACCCCATCCTGGAAACACCCTTGTCCCCTGGCTTCTTCCATTTGGTGCTCCCCTGGCTCTCCCCATGTGGACAGTGACTCCATCTCTGTCTTCTTGGTGAGCTTCTTCTCCCCTTCCCCATCCCTAAAACATCGTGTGGAACCTAAGGCCTTCTTCTCATCTGTCCCTGAAATTCAATGACCATCTGCATGCTGGGGACTCCAAATGTTCATCCCTGGCCTAGATTTTCCTCCCATTATCAAATGTGAATATCCAACAGGAATCACAGGCATCTCGAACTCAACGTGTCTGAAAGGAAACTCTTTGATTCCCGCAAACCCACCCCCAACATGCACCTGACACCCAATCCATAGATAGGGCCACTGTTCACCCAGTTGCTGGACACAAAAAAAACCCAGGCATGTACCTCTGTCCCCTTTCTCTTAATGTTTACACCTAATTCCCAGCAAACGCAGTCAGACCAGTGCCCGAATGATGACAGCCCATCCCCTAGCTTTCTTCTCAGCCCGGCTGCTCATCTTTCGTGGGGAGGGATGCCAACACCTACCAGATCTTCCTGTGTTTGCTATGGTCCCCTAACCCCCCTAACTGATCTCTTTCCCCTAAATTCTTATGGTCCTTAAGTCTCTGCATGGCTTATAGCCTCACCCACCTCCCCACCCTCATCTTGATTTACTTCTCTCTCTCTCACTCACATCTGTGGCATTTCTTTGGTTCCTAGAATACACCAAATTGTTTTTCTTTACTGAAGGGCTATTTCCTGTGTCTGGAGTCCTCACATCTGCACTATTTGTAGAGTAAACCTTCTCATGCCTGTGTCTTAACAAAACATCACACCCCATGAAGTTATGCCACCTTCCACCTCCGATTATGAGAACCTCATTTATCTGCTCTAGAGCAGGCTCTGTGGGGTGGGGCACACTCAGCACCAAGCACCATGGCCGGGGTGCAGCAGGCACTTAATAAATTATCTCTGAAGAGGGAGTGAAAACTCCTGCTGCATACTTCATGGGGGAAGGCAGATCCGATCAAGCAATGTTATTGGAAAATACTTTGTAATCGTTAAACAAGTAAAATCTTTACCTACTATGCATATATATTGGTAAAAATTTAGTGTAAGAGAGGTCTAATAAAAATAAAATAAAAGCATTGACATTTTTAAAAAGAATAACCATACAGAGTTTTTAAAATCCTCTTTAGCTGGGGCGCCTGGGTGGCTCAATTGGTTAAGCGTCCGACTCTTGATTTCAGCTCAGGTCATGATCTCAGGGTGGTAAGATTGAGCCCTGTATTGGGCTCTGCGCACAGTGGGGAGTCTGCTTGAGATTCTCTCTCTCCCTCTGTCCCTCCTCCTGCTTTCTCTCTCGCTCGCTCTAAAATGAAAAAATAAATCTTTTTAAAAAATAAAAAAAAAATCCTCTTTAGCAAATTAACTTCAAACACCAATGACCAATGCCGTGTGTGTGGATGCTTTCTTTATTCACCCAAATTATATCTAACAGCCTCCTCTGTGGCAAGCTGTGTTTGATCAGTTAGGATTTTCTGGCTACAAGTAACAAACAAAACAACAACCAAAATAATAACAACAGCAACATGATTCAAACTGATTTAGAATCGTAAGGGAATTTATGATCTCATGACAAGAATGCCAGACATAAATTGCATGCTAGAATCACAGTATCTCAGAGATGGGACACACATTGAAAGATGTCTCCACACCACCATCCTCACACAAAGACTCTCTACTTGACCAAACCTTAAGAAGGCCCCTCTGAGCTCTCTTCTCGACTGCGACTCAAACTTGGCCAGCCACCCTGCCTTTGGCCTGCTGAGCCCAATGTTAGCAAAGAATCCTGCTACGTCAGTTTAGCCAGAATCCCTCACCCTTGATGTCTAATCAGGCTCCTCTTAATAGTTTTCTAGCCACTGACCTCACTCTGCACATCGGCTCTAACTCCCCAGTTGTCTTTGCTGTATTTGGAGTGGAGCTCGGTCCTATGCAAAGTCTCTCTCCTCTACTGCAGTAGCTCCAATAAAATCAGTCCCTCTGTCTTTCACAGGTGTGTGGTGAATAATTTCTCTATTACACCTTGTTACTGGCTTCTTTCTCAGCTTGGCCACTAAAGCAGTTCTGTGGGTCAGATCTGGCCAGGGCAGCAACAGAACACAAAAGAGCATGTGTCTTTCTTGAGACCAAAGAGACTTTCTCCAAAGCAATCCGGCAGCCTCCCTCATTTCCCTGGGGCCACAGGCCCATCCCTAAAGGCAGTTGAACAATTGCTTTGTAATTGTAAAACACTTTAAGTCAAATATATCAGCACTTTACCTACTATGCACATATATTGGTAAAATTTAATATGAAAGATGTTTATTTATTTTTTTAAAAAAGATTTTATTTATTTGTCAGAGACAGAGAGAGAGAGAGAGCACAAGCAGAGGGAGCAGCAGAGGGAGAGGGAGAAGCAGACTCCCCGCTGAGCAGGGAGCCCAATGCCGGACTCGGTCCCAGGACCCTGGGATCATGACCTGAGCCGAAGGCAGACGCTTAACAACTGAGCCACCTGGGTGCCCCAAGAAAAATGTTTAACCCCAAAATAATAAAAGCCACTGACATTTTTTAAAAGAATACACATGCAGAGGGGCGCCTGGGTGGCTCAGATGGTTAAGTGTCTGCCTTCGGCTTGGGTCACGATCCCAGGGTCCTGGGATCGAGCCCCATGTCTGGCTCCTGGCTTGGCAGGGAGCCTGCTTCTCCCTCTCCCTCTGCCTCTCCCCCTGTTCATGCTCTCTCTCTCTCTCTCTGTATCTCTGTGTCTCAAATGAATAAATAAAATCTTTAAAAAAAAAAAAGAATACACATGCAGATTTTTAAAACTCCCTTTCAGCAAATTAACCTCAGATGCCAGTGGGAGCGCCACCATTAGGGGAGACTCGGTATCTGAGACCAACTGTCTGTGGGGCATTCAAGCACAAGACCATCTGGGCTCTGGGAGGGGTGCAGCAGAGATCTCGTTGTGCGGACAATCACCTACAGACGATGGCAGCCTCCAAGCACCCTCTGGGGTCAACTATCCCAGAGGTCACTGGCAGAATGTAATGCTCACGTCACGCACGTTACTACAATCAACTAAAGCAGCAAGAGGAACGAGACTGGGTAAGTTAGCGCACTTAGGATAAGGTACAAGCAGGGAGGATCTTACCACCTGAATCCTGGGTATGCCACGTTCATATCTCTTCTCTCTCTCGCCTCATCTGTCTGTCTATCTATCTATCTATCTATCTATCTATCTATCTATCTATCTACCTATCCATCCATCTGTTCTTCTGTTTATTTGTCTGTCTCTCTCTTTCTCCTGCATCAGCTTTTCATGATGATGCTGTTATGGGGGCCAAAGTTGAGTTTTGAGCAAGAATGGGTCCACATTGGGGCGCCTGGGTGGCTCAGATGGTTAAGTGTCTGCCTTCGGCTCAGGTCATGATCCTAGGGTCCTGGGATGGAGCCCCTCGTCGGGCTCCCTGCTAGGCGGGGAGCCTGCTTCTCCCTCTGCCTCTGCCTCTCTCTCTCTCTCTCTGACTCTCATGAATAAATAAATAAAACATTATTTAAAAAAAGGGGGGGTCCACATTAAGATGGTGCCCTGGCCAATGACACATAGTTGTTCTACTGGACAAGTTTTATTTGTGTTTCTTGGGAAGAGACCACGTGAGACCAGGATGGGTGTCACCAACACATGGCTGAATTATGGCCTCAGGAATGTTAAGTGCACATATATTGTACATTTAGTGTATCCTTAATATTTAGTGACTCCTACATTTACTATCATGCGTATCATGCATATTCTGCATATAACTATTCAGTATACCATAAATATTTGGTACCTTTGTGTGTTTAGTGGATCATGAATATTCAGTACCCAAGCAACTCATGAATATTAGGTGTCTGTGTGTTCCATCTCTTTGTATCTATTTAATTCTCAGACACTACTAACTACTTGTCTATGCTTAGCGTGATCTGTGAACTCTGCCAGGTCTAACAAGCTTTCTGCTTACTAGCTCCTTTTCTGTACTTAACATATCTTAAGTTTTCACCCTGATTGACAAGCCTTCATTTTTACAGTGGAATTGAAACCCTCAAAAGTAAATGCACATTGCAGAGCCCAAAGTCCAGTCATTCTAGTGAAGAAAAATTAACAGAATTGAGAAACTGAAGATTGTTTTCAGCCTGAAGAGGGAAATAAGCAGGTTGCAATAGGAAAAGGCAGAGAAATCTATGCTAGGGGATGTGGTCAGGGATGGGCTTTCAAAGGAGGCCTGAAGGATGAGAAACACAGGCCGTGTGATGGGACTAGGGGAGCATCCCAGGCCATGCTGCAGGAACATACTGGCCATTTTCCAGCACCTGACAGCCCAGAGATGGTGCTTGGTGGGGCAAGCAGAGACTTCCAGGAACTGCAGCTGGACAGGTAGGCACGAGCCGAATATTGCACTGGAGGCCATTGGGAGCTTGAGGGGTGTGCTGTAACCTGATTGACTTATACCTTTAGAAGTTCATTCTGGCTACTATTTGGAGACTGGGTTGATGAGCAAAGCAAGAACAAAAACAGGTGAACGAGTCAGGAAGCTGCTGGGATAATCCAGCTCAGGATGATGGTGGTGTGGACAGAGAAAAGTGGGCGGTCCTAAGACATATTTTGAAGATCAAATCAATAGGATTTACTGGTGAAGAGGAAGAGGGAGAGTGGAAGGGTTGAGTCAAGGTGACCCTGTGTCTGAAGGACCTAGGTGGAGGCAGTGCCTTTTACTGAGATGGGAAGCAAACAGCTCAGTTCGGGAGGGAGACTCAAGAGCTCCCTCTGGACGGGTCACGTTTGAGCTGCCTGTGTCAACTGCTGTTGAGTTATCTGTGTCAATAAAGCAATGTCATAATCCAACGTGTGTTTCAAAAGAAATGTCTGAGCTGGAGCGATGATTTGGAGCATCTCAGTGCACGGAGCGCAAGTGAAAACCTGGAAATGCACTATTTCATTTGAGAAAGCAATGAACTACCTAAGGAAAGAACAAAGAAGGAAGTGAATGAATGAACTACCTAAGGAAAGAACAAAGAAGGAAGCGTGGTCAAGAAGGCCAGACGGTTTCTTGGGGAGGTGTGCCTTCGCTTACCATGTGGCCCAGCCTGGAGTTCTCCCATTTCTAGGTATCTATCCCAGAGAAATGAAAAACGTATCTTTACACAAAAACCTGTGCATGAGTATTTACAGCATCATATTCATTTTTTTTTATTCTTATGTTAATCCCCATACATTACATCATTAGTTCTAGATGAAGTGTTCCATGATTCATTGTTTGTGCATAACACCCAGTGCTCCATGCAGAACGTGCCCTCCTCAATACCCACCCCCAGGCCAACCCCT
>NC_138376.1:128381846-128404184 GCF_054177405.1 Leptonychotes weddellii
ATACATGTCTTTCTCTGTTTGACTTATTTCACTCAACATAATACCCTCCAGTTCCATCCACGTCATTGCAAATGGCAAGATCTCATTCCTTTTGATGGCTGCATAATATTCCATTGTATATATATACCACATCTTCTTTATCCAGTCATCTGTCGATGGACATCTTGGCTCTTTCCACAGTTTGGCTATTGTGGACATTACAGCATCATATTCATAATCACCCAAAGCTGGAAGGGACACAAATGGCCTTCAGCGGTACCTGAATAAGCAAACTATGTTTTGTCCACAGCACAGATGCCACCCAAGTGATGGGGATGAATGAGCTACGGACCCAGAGTACAGGACACCAAACCTCACGGCATTACGCTGACAACGGAAGAAGCCAGCGTCGTGTGGACATACCACGTGGCCCCACCTGTATGTCACTCGGGCCCAGGAACAACCACAGGGCCAGCGAGCCAGCCAGGGCTGCTAGGGATGGGGGCAGCACGAGGCAGTTGTTTGCATGTAAGAGCTGCTCTGTATCCTGTTTGGGCTGCTGGTTACAAAAATCGTATATACTAAAACCCATATGACTGTGTGCCAAAAAAGTGAATTTTACCTTATGTAAATATTTTAAATAAAATAAATGCCAAATTAAAAGGAAAAAGACCAAAGAGTCCAAACCTAGGAGGCTTTATGTGGCTTCTACTGTCAACTAAGCTCAAGCAGTGCCCGAGGCAGTTGGACATCACTGCGTTGGAGATCACTGATGATCTCTCAGGAGAAATTAGGAAGATAAACAGAAAACGTATTTTCATGCCCCAGAAGGGCAGTTGTCTAATAAATTTGAAAACAAACCAATGCCAGCCACAGGACTGTTCTTAATCAAAACCACATAAGTGGGAGAGAAATATCCTCCCTTTATTCCGGCAAGTTCACTGCAAAGACTCAGCACAAGAACTCTGATGGGATCCCATTAAAAATCCTGAGTCAAGGCTTCCTCCCCTCCTGAACAGTCAGGAGTGTGAGAAGCAAAGTCGTATCCCACAGTTAACAGAGCCCCGCTCAGCAAGCCTGCTCAGTCTTCATCCACTGTCCCTTTAAACTGAATTACTTATGCAACTCCGTTCTGCGAAACAAAACATTTTACTCCAATTGAAAGATACAATTCACCAATTCTATTTCACAATGAAAAATGATGAGGATGTAGTGTCTTCATGTTATGCCTTGGGAAACCCAGAGCTATGTGTCCTCTAGGGACTTAAATTCTGTGCCCTATCCCAAGGGCTCTGCCCAGAGTGACCCAGGGCTGCTGGGGTGAGCTGGGGCTCCCCTTGGTGGCTGCCCCAGGTGTCCGCTCTGGGATTACATTTGTCTCAAACCAACAAAAGCAGGAATCCGCCTTAGGTTCAGAAAAGAACCCATGCACGGTGGACAGAGTTCATTGCAGGATAAATGACAGCACAAAGTGAGTGGCCCATGACATTCTATTTGCTAACTGACCCTGACAGAGAGCAGGGCAACACAGCTTCTTTTCAAAAGCCTGACGATCAGAACAGCTCTAGAATCTCTGCAGCCCAGTAAGATGCCATTCCAAGGCACATCCCTGCCTGGGTGTCTGGGACCTGGGAGCCTGCAGAATTCCCTGAGCTAGATATCTCACCCTGCTGGGATGCCTTCACCCCAAGGCTCCTTATGGAGGCCCTAATTTCCCCCTACAAATCCCCTAAATAAAAGCCTTACCTACTATACCATAGACAGAGAACAGGAACAAGAAAAATGAATTACCAGAAATAAGGAGGCCCCAGGCCACTAGGTTTTTAGCCTTCCTGTACTTGGTGAAACACAACCCCCTTATAATAGGCCAGTCGGCTTTACTGGGAGGACTCTTGAATTGCAGACGGGAGAAAGGAGAGGCAAAGGGTGTGGGAATGCCCCTCATGAAGCTTAAGTGAAGTGAGGCCCTCCCACCGCCTTCTCTCCCTGTGCTTACTAAAAGTAAAGACAGAATCTGGTGACTTACCTCTAAGAGATAAACAAAGATGTATGTGCAGAGATATCACCTGAGCATTGTTTAAACTAATGAGAAATTGGAGGTGAGTTCACGTCCATCAACGCAGGACTGGTTCCCTGCCAGGGGACTACATCCCTCAGTGGAAAGTGACACACAGTAGAGAAAAGGACCCTCATCTTCAGCACTGATGTGGAGAGAAGCCCGTAGCCAGGAAGAGAGTGACCCTCCAATGTGACATCCAATTGATACCAACACGCGTGCGCCTACATTTCTGCCAACAAGACCCCAGAAGCCACCAGGCACATCGCTAGCGTCATGAAATACAAACCAAACCACAGTGAGGTGTTACCTCACACCTGTGAGGGTGGTTATTATCGAAAGGACAGGAGGAAAGGCAACCCTTGTGCACTGTTTGTGGGAATGTGAATTGCTGCAACCACTATGGAAAACAATGGATGTGCATCCGAAAATTAAAACTAGAACTGCCATAGGATCCAGCAATCCTGTTTCTGAGTATATACCTAGAGGAAATGAAATCAGTATCTCAAAGAGATATCTAACATCCCCGTGTTCACTGCACCGTTATTTACAATGGCCAAGACGTGGAAACCACCTACGTGCCCTTTGAATGGATAAAGAAAATGTCACACACACACTCACACACACACACACACACACTCACACACTCACATCCATGCACACACACAGGTCAACAAGGTGAGGTGATGGGTGTGCTAATTCTCTTGATCTTGGTAATCACTCTACAATGCATATGTATCAAATCATTACATTGTACACTAAATACATAAGATTATATTTGTCAATTATTCTTCAATAAAGTTTAAAAAAAATACATCTGCGCCTGACCAAAGAGAAATCTGGAAAGGAAGTTTACTGAACCATAACAGTGGCTGCAAGTTATTTTAATGATTTTTAATTTATTCTTTTGAATTTTCTGTTTCACTTGAACTGTCTACATATATATGCATTATCTATATAACTGGAGGTACCGTTGTTTTCATTCCCTTAAAATAACAAGACAGCACAATCTCTACAAAGTACTCTCTTATGTGCAGGAGTGGGGAACTGGCAGGAAGGTCAGTGATTTTATAGGAATCCAGAGGCCCCGATGGATATTCTGGGCTGCTTCCTCTCCCCCCAAGACTGAGAACAGGCATCTGCTGGAGAGACTGGTGGGGAAGAAAGTAGAAGAATCAGGCCAGAAAGGAAACGCAAAGCTTCTCAAAGACCCAGCTCTGGGTCAGCGGCAGTTTCCTGCAGCCGTGATCTCCAGGACGGGGTCAACCTCCACTCCGAGAAGCCACCACTGACCCAGGCATTCTGCCCCATGCCGCCGGTCACAGTCCGTGTGACATTTCATCCCTTCATGACGTCACCAACAATGGCCTGTCCCACTGACTGGGAGCTTCACGAAGACATGCACCATTTTATTTCTGCTCACGTTTCATCCTTATCATCTGGCAAGGCCACTGACGCATTTTATGGCCCCAAAACTATGTTCCCATAAGTGCATAAAAACGCTGTAGTGTCAGTTTTTAAAAAATAATTATAGCCCTTATCAGGTTGTGAAGTCCAACTTAAATTACCTCTTCGTCTTCAGAATGCATTTTATACTCTTGGCTTTGGTTGCATATTTTAAAACAATAAACAACTCACTACTTTTTGTTGACGGTGCTCTAGTTCCTGCCATCCATCTAAGAGCACCAGCAGCAGGGGAAAGAGGGGCAGCACGCAGGATGTTTCACTGTGAGAGAAGTTCAACACGTAAATGCCCGGATTTGGAAGCTTGAGACCCTGCTTCTCGGGGGGCACGTTGCATACGTGAGCTGACACATCAGTGTGGTTCCAGCTGGTAAACCATTACCAAGCTGGAGGATCCTTGCAAGGTCGCGCAGAAGGTTGACAGAAGCAAATCCACATGAGGGAGGTAGAGACCCAGAAACAACCCTATTCGGCGGGGGGCGGGGGGGCGGGGGGGGCTTCAGTATCTGAGATAGTGTTTACACTGCTCAGAATCACAGAGGCTTCTGGAACAACAGGCGAGGCGGTAGATGTATTTCCCCGCTGTGAGTACCAGAGAGGAGGAGAGTGGGGCAGAGGTTAAGTTGTGTTGGCTCTCAAACACAGCGGAGGAAGCTCAGGGAGTAACCCTACAAGAAAGGACATGACATTGCCCGAAGACCAAAAGAAAACAAAACAAATATTCTTTACAGTTGGAGGAGTATAAAGTGAGCTCCAGGTCAGCGTTTAAGCTCTTTTCAACGGAGCGTGCTTTACCCGGAGTCAGCTTCAAGTGTGAGATGACGTCATACACATTAAAAAAGGATTCATTTCATTATCTTTCTAAATGCCTTACAGTAAACTTGTTGTACAGATGTTTCAAATCAATCAAATGCCCCCAGACTTAATCATGTGCTTCCTGTGAAACATGGTCATTTGGAACATTGGGTTATATTAATAGAAGCATATTTATCAGATCATGGGAGGTCATAATCCCACTGTAATAATCACAATACATTGAATATCCATTATTTCTTAACCCTTAGAACACCTGTGAGAGGCAGACAGCAGAGAAGGCCCTGTATCCTGGCGTCTAGAGGAAGAGGCACCAGATGGGCCCTGTGACCTTGGGAGATCATTTCACCGGCTGCGCAGTTAGGAGACTTCCATGAGCTGATTCATGGGAAGCACTGACTTAGCACAGGGCTAGGGTCAGTAAAAAATTGTAGCAATCGTTTGATTATTATTGACAGATGGGAATCCAAGATTCCTCTAGTCATGTGACCTGCCCAAGATCCTGGCAATTGTAGGAGGTCAAGCTAGGGTTCAAATCCAGGTTTGATTTTTAATTTCTGGTCCTTTCTTCACCTGCTTCTCAGCCACTTTTTCCACACTCAATCCTGCCGTGACTACATCACACACAGCACTTTTCCTTGACCCAGATATGTTGATGTGATTCCCCATAATACTGATAGGACTCTTTTTTACAAATTAAGTCTTTCCACAATTACTTGTATCTTCAGTGGTTCCCTGTCCATCTACTCTGCTGGGTAAATTCTCTCCACGCACAAAATCCTTAAACAAACAAATGAAGAAACTAAAACACATTTTCTCCGTCCTGCCTCCCAGTCCCCTCCAAGCCTGTCTTGCTCCTTCATGGCACACGCGTGTGCATAGAGTCCTCTGTTTACCCACACTGCTAGCCCCTCTCTTGGGCCCCTTGCAATCTGGCTGCAATTGTCCTATTATACTGAAGCTCGGGAGTCCCAGTGACAATCTGTAGATAGATTATAGATAGATGATAGATAGATAGATAGATGATAGATGAATACATGGATGGATGGATGCGTGGATGGATGGATAGATAGATAGGCAGACAGATGGATGGCATAGATAGATAAATAGATAGATAGATAGATAGATAGATAGATAGATAGATAGATAGATAGATAGATTGATTGATAGATAGATGATAGATAGATGATAGACAGATGGACAGACGGATATAGATAGATGGATAGATAGACAGACAGATGGACAGATATAGACATATAGCCAGTGGTTTCCTCTGTCTTCCGTCTCCACATGGACGACACTAAGCAGCCCTAGGCAGCTCCCAGTGCCCAAACCCCTTCCCCTGGCTTCCTGACTCCATTTTGTATTTTCTTGCTTTATTCCAAACTTTGCCAACTTGTCTTGTTTCTTTTATTGACTCCTCTTTCTACAGTCTCCTGTCTCAATTTCTCTTAAAAATCAGAGAATTTCAGGATGATGAAGAACTTTAAAAGTTACGTTTCAATCATCATCTACTGTTTCACGCCCCCAACACCCCTCTCTAAATGCCCATGTGCAGGGCAATGCACCTTTACCTAGTTACAATGTAGAAAGATCTATCTCTTATCCTATCAAAACTGGCTTCCTACAGCCTTTTTTAGTTCTGCTCCTTGAGGTCGCCAAGAGCGGGCCCTGTCCCTATTCTCCATACAATCACTCCAGATACAGAAGGCTCTCGCTTTGCCCTGATTTTGCCCCAAAACCCTGAGGTTTCTTCTCTACAGATAGCAATGCAACTTTCTTCACCTGCAACTCATAAAATATGGTTTCTTATTCTCCCCTCTTCTGTCACTGAGCACATTCCCGTTTGCCTATATTTAAACTCTGAATTTTACTTGCCTGAGACGACCATTTCAAAATACAGAGGGACGCCCACCTCTCTGGTTCTAGAGAAGATGCAGATGCGAGGTTGATTCCCAGCTGGAACGGGTTCCAAGGAGATAGACGGATGGACAGATAGATGGATGGATAGACAGAGACAGAGGGATAGCGGATTGATAGATAAACAGGATTCATATGGGAGAGTCGAACCACAGCGAGGCAAAACAGAAGCTATTTATTTCAATGCTAAAAGATGACAAGAGCAGGAAATGTAATCAGATGTGTGCATGGAGCTTGTCACATGCCATTGCGAGTGGGTGTGTGAATGGTACACAGGGGCTGGTGGTCCACTCCCTGTGGTCCTGACCCAAGTGACAACTGTGTCCTGTCCGTGGCTCTGCTTCTCCACTAGCCCAAGCTGCTCTCCAGAATGCCCAGGTCTATTGTCCTCAAGTCTTCACCATATTCTGAAATTATCCTTTTCGACTTGGCTTTTTGCTGCGCCCCAATCCCACGCCTGGGAAGAAAAGTGTCTTGTTCACAGCGGTAGTTCCAGGACCTGGCATGCAGTAACAGCTCCATAAATATTAGTTGAACCAGTAAGCAATTTGGTGAATGGATGAGTACCGATGTTCATACACAGAAGAGGGTGCACTAACCAGCAATTTTCAGTGACCCAAGAGGCTTTGCCTGGGTTGCTTCGCCATCATGTGGCCTTTGAGGCTATTGCAGCCAAAGGCCTATAGCTGGGCTGAATTTCACAACTGTTGGCCCAGTTGGCGACAATTGTTGTGTTTGCCCCAGTGGCTGGTGGAATTAATTCAGAAGCTAATAAGACCTACTACACCCATCTGCTTCTCTCCCACCCCTCTTTCTGTATCTGTTTATGCTCCTCACAGTTGGTGTGTCCCTGAGGTCCAGGTGTGGCTCATGACACCTGTGTGCTAAGGACTACTAGTTCCACATCTCAATCATAGACCTCTTCCCCAAGTTCAGATTCTTCACTTAGACATTTAAAGCTACAACTTCTCTCTAAACACAGCGTTAGCTGCCTCCCACAAATTTAGATATGTTGTATTTTGTTGTCTTGCAGATCAAAATGTTTTCTAATTGCCCCTTGATTTCATCTTTGGCCCATGAATTATTTATTAGTGTGTTTAGATATTTAGGGGTTTTCCTAGATATTTTATTGTTATTGATTTCTAATTGAATTCTGCTGTGTTGAGAGAATACACTTTGCAAGATTTTGATCCTTTTAAATGTATCAAGTCTTGTTTTGTGTGCAGCCACATTGCCTATCTTAGTGAATGTGTCATGTACACAGGAAAAGAATATGTATTCTGCAATTGGATGTAGTACCCTATAAATATCAATTACATAAAGGTGGTGGATAGTCTTGTTCAGATCGTCTCATCTTTACAGATTCTTTGTCAGTTTGTTCTATCAACTATAGAAAGAGGCATAACAACTCTCAGCTCTAATTGTGGAGTTATCTGTATTTCCCAATTCTGTCCATTTTTGCTTTAGTATCTGAGGTTTTGTTATTAAGTATAAAAAAATATTGAATCACTAAGCCTTCCTGATGAATTGTTATTTTTTATGATTATAAAAATGAAATGTCTCTGGTAATGCTCTGATATTATAAAAACCACTCAAACCTTCTTATGCTTAATGTTTGCTCATGGGATATCTTTTTTGTTCCATTTCTTTCAACCTACCTTTGTCTTTCAATTTAAAGTGTGTCTCTTACAGCCAGCATACAGTTCAGTCTTGTTTTTTATCCACTTTGACAATCTCTGGTGCTTTTTTTTTTTTCCATAATCTCTGGCTTCTAATTAGAGTGTTTTGACCATTTATATACTAGTCATAGTATTTAAAGAACTTCAGAAGAAGAAAAATAGGCATGTATATTACCCAATCTATTTGTCATGACTTTTCCTTTATTCGTGAAGATTCAAGTTTCTCTCAAGTGCCATTTTCCTTAAGCATGAAAACTGTGCTTCATATTTTGGTCTATTAATGATGTTTTCTTTTTTTTCCTTTACCTGAGAATATCTTTTAAGTTTGCCTTCATTCCTGAGAGGTATTTTTGGTTAATATAGAATTCTGGAGTGACAGTTCTTTTCTTTCAGGATTTGTATGTTGTTCCATTATCTTCTGGTCTTCATGGTTTCTAGCGTGACATCTGTGGTTATTCAAATTTCTGTTTCCCCATATGATTTGTGCCACTTTTCTCCAGCTGCTTCCCCATATGATTTGTGCCACTTTTCTCCAGCTGCTAAAGAATTTTTCCTTATCTTTGGGTTTCAACAATTGGATTATGATATGTCTAGGCATAGTTTTCTTTGAGCTTATCTTATTTGGAGTTCATTGAGCTTTCTGAGTCTGTAAATATACATCTTCCCCAAATTTGGGAAGTTTTCAGCATTATTTCTTAAAATACTTTTTCTGCACCAGTCTCTTTTTCTGGATGCTCTGGAACTGTAGTGACATATTTTAGACCTTTTGACATTTCTTCACAATCTCACAGCTCCCTGAGATTCTTTTTTTTTTTTTTTTAATTTTTTTTTTTTTTAAGATTTTATTTATTTGCGAGAGAGAGAATGAGAGACAGAGAGCATGAGAGGGAGGAGGGTCAGAGGGAGAAGCAGACTCCCTGCTGAGCAGGGAGCCTGATGTGGGACTCGATCCCGGGACTCCAGGATCATGACCTGAGCCGAAGGCAGTTGCTTAACCAACTAAGCCACCCAGACGCCCCCCTTTTTTTTTTAATAATTGTCCTCTGTTCTTCAGACTAGATTATTTTTATTGATCTACCTTTAAGTTCACTGACAGTTTATTCCGTCCTCCGCATTCTGATGTGGAGCCCATCCAATGAATTTTTAACTTCAATAAGTTTATTTTTCTAAAATTTCCTTTTGGTTCATTTTAATAATTTTAATTTCTCTACTATTAACTTCTATCATTCTGTTTATCCCAAAATTTTTTACCATTACTTCATGGAGCATAGAGATAATAGTTGATTTAAAGTTCTTTTCTCATAATCTCCATGTCTGGATATCTTGTGGTTGGCATCTGTTTATTGCTTTTTTACTTGAGAATATATTTTCCTGATTCTTGGTATGTTAAGCAATTTTGGATTATATCTTGGACATGTGAATGTTATGTTGTTTTGACTCTGAGTTCCATTATAATCTCTTGGAGAGTATCGATGTTTTGTTTTATCAAGCCATCAACACACTTAGATTTAAGAACAAGCATTCCCACCTCAGGCAGCTGCAATGCTAAACAATTACAGTTGATTGTTTTTGACAAATGCCTTGAGGATAGGACTATCACCACTGAACAAGCTCTGAGTCAGGTCAAATAAAGACAAGCTCTGTGGTTAAGTCTTTTCCAGGGACTCACAGGTCAGTCAATGACAATTCTCTTGGTTGCTTCCAAGTTTGGGAAATTGTGAATAAAGCTGCTATAATCATTTGTGTGCAGGTTTTGTGTTTATCTTTTGGGAGGAATTTTGCACTCACAGTATATGCTCACTACTATCTGTTCTCCTGCTGATTAAAATTAAAATCTCTGGACAAAACAAAAAAGGTAACTACTTTGAACTCTGAAAAATAAAACAAAGCAAGGGGCTTTTGAAGGGAAGTAAAAAGAGTTGGAGAAATTACGTGAAATGGAGTAAGTTTCCTGTTTATTTTTACCAAGGACCCCAGGACAACAAAATGGGAGAGAATAGTATTTTCAACAAATGGTGCTGGAACAACTTGATATTTACATGCAAAAAAAAAAAAAAAAGGATGACGTTGACTCCCTTTCTCACACCATACACAAAAATTAACTCAAAATGTATCTGAGATCAAAATGTAAGAGTTAAAAATATAAAACTCTTAGAAGAAAACATAGTACTAAATCTTCATGACCTTGGCTGGGCAATGTTTTCTTAGATATGACACGAAGAGCACAAAGCACAAGCAATAAAATTTAAAATGGATAAATTGGACTTCATCAAAATTAAAAATTTTATACATCAAAAGACATCAAGAAAATGAAAAGATAACCTACAGAATGGGAGAAACATTGGCAAATCACATATCTGATAAGGGACTCATATCCAAAATATATAAAGAACTCTTAACAACTCAACAGTAAAAGAACAAATAATTCAGTTTTTCTAATATGCAAAAGATTTGAATAGGGATTTATCCCAAGATGTAGAAATGGCCAGTAAGCACATTGTGTTGGTCAGCTTGGGCTGCTATAACAAAGTACCATAGACCAAGTAACTTCAACAACAAACATTTATTTCCTATAGTCCTGGAGCCTGAAAAGTCTAAAATCTAGGCATCGGCAGATTCAGTGTCTGCTTCCCGTTTCATAGACCACTGTCTTCTCACTGTTTCCTCCCATGAGAGAAGGTGCAGGAGAGCTCTCTGGGGTCTCTTTTATAAAGGCATGAATTCCGTTCATGAGGGCTCCACTTTTATGACCTAATCACCTCCCAAAGGTCCTACTTCCAAATATCATCACATTGGGGATTAGGATTTCAATACATGAATTTTGAGGGAACACAAACATAACACTCCTGAAAAGATGTTGGACATAATTAGTCAGTAGGGGGATGTGAATCAAAACCACAATGATATACCATTTTATATCCACTAGGATAGCTAAGACTTTAAGAAGAAAGACAATACCAATGGTTGGCAAGAACGTTGATGACTTGGAAGCCTCACACATCACTAACGGGATTGCAAAATGTTGCGGCAATTTGGGAAACATGTTGGCAGTCCCTCAAACATTAAATATAGAGTCACCATATGACCTGGCAGTTCTCCTTCTAGGAATATGGCCAAGAGAAATGAAAACATATGTCCACACAAAAACTTACACGTAAATGTTCATAGCAGCATTATTCACAACACCCAAAGAGTGGAAACAACTCAAATGTCCACTGGAGGATGAATGGATAAACAAAATGTGGTATATCAGTACAGTGGATTATTATTCATCAATAGATGGGAATGAAGCCCTGACACATGCTAGAACATGGATGAATCTTGAAAACGTGATGCCGAGTGAAAGAAGCCATGACAAAAGAACACATAGCATATGGTTCCATATATAGGAAATGTCCAGAACAGGCAAATCCATAGAGATAGAATGCAGGTTGGTAGTTTCCAGGAGGTCGGGGGAGGGAGGAATGTGGAGTGACCACTGACAGTCATGGGTGGTGAACACATCCAAAAGCTAGATGGTCTTGCTGGTTGCACAATCTCGAATACACTAAAATCCTGAATTGTACACTGAAATACAGTGAATCCAGAGTATGTGAATTTTAACTCAATAAGGCTGTTATTGAAAACCTGAAGTAGCATTTTTCCCCTATCACAATGATAATGTCTAAAAGCTTGCTCACAGGCAATGCTGACAAGGATGTGGATAAGTAGGAACTCTATCTGCTGAGGGGGGTCATGTAAATTGGTGCAGCCTCTTTCATGGACAACGCTGTAGTTTTTATCAATATTTAATGTGCATATACCCAGAATTTCAAGTTCTAGAAAAATGCTCTATTAGTAAATTCATATTTGTACACAACAGACTTGGCAGCTTTATGTGTGTTAATACACAATGATCTATAAGATATATTGTTGGACTGACAAAATTCGAAACAGTTCTGAGGTTTAGTTAATAGTATTGTACCAATGTTAATTTCTTGATTTCGATAGATACATAAAGGATATATAAGGTTTCAATACCAGGATAAGCTGGATAAAGGTTATTTGGGAACTTTCTGTACTATTTGTACTACGTTTTTCTTACATCTAAGATTTTTGCAAAATAAAAGGTTTAAAATACCTATATAGTTGTTTTTTTTTTTAATAAATGTCTGTCTTGTCAAAATACAGCTGTTTGTGTGGAAATGAACACTGAATTCAGGAGAATGGTTTCCTACAGTCAGGAGTATGGAGAATACAATCAGGGAGAGGTATAGAGGGATGACTTCAACTATTCTTGCAAGACTTTGCTTTATAAGCTGAATGATAGATATTAAAGTGTTTATTGCAGTATTCTCTGAAATTTTTGTGTATATGTTTTTTTCTAACAGATTAGTAACAGGAAAGTGCACAAGAAAAAGACAACACAAAAAATTTGCACTCAATTTCATAAGTCCGCAAATGTCCCTGAACCCCGCAAAAATCCCAGGATTAAAGCTCTTGGTTTGAAGAACTTTCCAGTGTTCATAAATCCATTTGCTTCACAGAGGTACTCTTTACTCCACTGTCAGATGCATCCAAAGAGGGAAGCGTTTCTGCTGGGATGCCCTTCTGTCCCCGGGAGGGAGGCAGGGGCAGTCTGATGGGATGAAGACCGAGGGAAACCCTATGAACAAGCATCTGTTCCGTGGGGAAAGCTGTCCTTGTCTTCACCCGCCCACTTGAGAAGGTGCAGTGAGACTTTCTGCCTGGGCTCCCCACACTGGTGTGAACTATTTTTGTCCACAGTGATGACTCATAGCTTCAACTGAAAACAGCCAGTCCCTGGCAACCATGCATTATTTTTTTCCCCAGACATGTCCAACTTCTCTGGATTCCTATGGAGACTGTTATTTTCTCCTTACTTCAAACTTTATGTGCGGCGCAAGACAAAATCTTCACAACTTTTCCACTTTCTGATCAGCAGGCGTGGATGTGGACTGGGCCAAAATAGGAGCAGGAAAAACATCTGCGGACCCAGATTCCTCAAATAGGCAGGCTGCTTTTGTACTTTTTAAATCCTAAGGGAGTAGTCCCGGCTTCCTCTCGACTTTTATTAAGGCTTCATGGTCTCAAAAGGGCAGCTTAGATTATGGACCGCGCCCGGGAGGTTTATGCAGCCTCCTGGTTCTAGATCCAATACTGAATATCCAAGAAAATAGGAGAGAGCAAGATGAATAGGAACCGGAGGAGAAAAACTGAGCTGTTTCTCTAGCAATTCTTCTTTTAAACCTGGCTTCTATGGATTTGCTCCACCATTTAGCCCCTTGTGTTCCTGAGCAGTACTTTGCTTCTGGGGACCCTGTCTCCTTAGTGGAGTGCTCCCCTCCCTCATCCTGCAGTCCATCACCTCTGCTTTGTCCTTCTTTGTCCTTCTCTATGGCCAGTCCTTGGTCCCTTGCCAGCTCCTCTGGGCCTTGCTGATCTAACTCTGATAGTGGCTCAGATTCAGATACCAAGCCCTCTTCTGAGCACTGCCCTGAATCGTAAGTAACCGGTACCATTCCTTGACTTCAGGACCCCTCCAAGCCCCAACAACTCCCAACTCCAACTTCTCTAAACGGTTCTTTGACAAACCCACTTGGGAACTGCACAGCTACCCCCAACAGTGTGTCTGGAATTGTGTCGTTTCTCCCCCCAGTGTTCTCCTCCCAGTCCCCTAGCTCAACACATTGTGCCTGTGTTACCCTCTTGCTCAGCACTGAACGGGAGTCATGCTCACCACCACTCAGCTCAGCAAGCCTTGTCAACTCTTCTGTAAAAACCTCCCCTCGGGGCTGCAGTGCCAGGAGCCTGGCGCCGCGGGCACAAGGTGGCTCCCTCCTGACGCCCCACCGAGCGCTCAGGTGGCTGGGCCCCGGAGGAACATTTCCACCAGCTTCACTTTATACAGAGGAACCATGATGATGGTGGCCATGAGTCGTCACGGCGGCCACAGGAGCGACCGGTGGGGGTCACTGCCCTTGGGCTGCAGCAGCAGGGGCCCTCTGCACAAAGGCCATGCTGCAGAGACTACCCTCGGTGGTGGTTTATTCAGGGAAGAGAAGAGCGGGGCGCAGCTGGGGTTCCTGCAGCAGGTACAGGGTGGGAAGCGCCGGAAACCAGCGCTGCACTTGTTTATCCCGTTACTTGGGCAGCTTGCTACCTCGTTGGGAGGAGGGGTGGCCAAGTATGAGGGCTGTGTGAAAGTTAGCACCTTCTCAAACCGCTGAGTCAAACGAGTCTGCTCCTGCCTGCACGTCCAACCCCATCCCGATTTCCAACAGACACGCGGGACGACAAACCACTTAGGAACAAAATACAAGTTTGTTTGCGTCTCGTCTCCATGAAGCTGACCTACCTTCTCAGAAACACAAGCCCCTTGTACCGTCCGTCGGAGGAGCCACGCTGCAGTAAGAGCACATGGGGTACGCTGGCCTGGTCTCACCCCAAGATTCCAAGGGGCAGCGTGGGGCGCAACGCAGGGCGCGGAGCAGCTGAGTCACGGCGGAGGATGGTGGTACGTGACACCTGCCAGGTCCGGAGCCGGGAGAGCGGCAGGCTGCGGGTGGCCGGGGGGAGCAGTGCGGGGAGCCCGGCCGCAGTGCTCCCGCAGGCCCCGCCCCTGTGTCCACCCCGGAGCTCCAGGGTGCGGCCAGGCTGGCGCTCAGCGGACGGCGACTCTCAGCACCGCTGCTGCTGCTGAAATGTTTTCTGAAGGGGACTCCGGGCTGACTTTCAGTGGAGGAGGATCAGGACTACACGAGTTTATCACTGGTTAATTAGTATTGTCGATTGTTACTGGGCAAATTTGTTACTGCCTCTGAGATGCATTTTCCTCGTTGGCAAAATAGGGATGAGAGACACTTGGCAAGATTGTAATAAAGATTAAAGGTATATGTGTGTGTATATATATATGTGTGTGTGTACATGTATATGAATATGTATGAGTGTATGCATATAAATATGTATATTATATGTGTATATTATATATGTACATGTATGCATATGTATGAGTATGTGTATGTGTATGCATATAAATATCCTGTGTACATGTATATTACTCTATATGTGTATATATGTATGTGAATGTAGTATGGATATGAATGTGGATGCATATACAAATTCTCATATTTATGCATTACATAAATATGTGATGTGTATGCATTGTCGTGTGTGTTTATATGAATATGTGTATGTGTGCATGTGTACATATATGAATATGTATTTGTATTAGGTACACATACATGAATGTTTGTAGTGTGTATGCATATAAGTGTGAATGTGTAATGTGTGTGGGTGTGCATATATGAATATGAATATTGTATGCGAAGTGGTTGTGACATGATCACTTCTTTGTCCCCTGCCACAGCTAGGCCCTGCCTCCCCCCCATGGTTCCCACCTCCCAGGTAGAGGAAGTCCTCCCAGAGTCCTACCCCTGCTGGAGAGAGCAATGCCTCAGTGAGGCCTTGCCATCCTGACCTGGGCCTTTGTGCTCAGACATGCAACCTGAACAGCTCACCCACCTCCCCCAGCAGGTCACTATAACTAGACCTATAAACCCGCACATCCCAGTTCTCTTCAGTCACCCCAGGCCACCCTCACCCAGATGCTCAGCCTCCCTGCTCCAGGCATTCCCCAGTCTGACTCAATTTTCTACCCTCCCAAACCCTTCCACTGCACATCTGAAATCTTCCTTTTTATTTTAAATGTGTACTGCTTTACTAGTGTATAAGTAACATGCAATAAATTGTTCGTATTTAGGTTGTATTATTTGATGTGTTTTGACATGTGCACACTCCTGTGAAGTCACCACCACAGTCAGGATCATGAGTGTTTCTGGCACACCCGAACTTTTCCCCACACCCGTTGTGATCCATCTCCCTCCCAGCTTCCACCCTACTCCCACAGATGTGTTTTCTATAACTAAATACTACCTTTTATTTAACAGAATTTTATATAAATGAAATAACAGACCATGTACTTTTTATTGTCTGGCTTCTTTTATGCAACATAATTATTTTGAGATGCTTCAATGCTGTTTCATTTATCATTAGCTTGTTCTTTTTTATCACTGAGTAATATTCCATTGTGTGGCTATACCAAAATAGGATTATCCATTCACCTATTGAAGGGCATTTGGACTGTTTCCAGTTGTTGAGCATTATAAATGTAGCTTCTTTGAACATTGTATGCCTGTATCCTGTGGAACAAAATGCTCATTTTTCTTGAGCAAGTATTTAGGAGTAGCAAGGCTGGATCACATGGAAGATATCTCTCTAGTTATTTAAGAAACTATGAATGTTTTCAAGTAGATATACCATTTTACATTGCTACAACCAGCCTGTAAAAGTTCCCACATT
Source organism: Leptonychotes weddellii (assembly GCF_054177405.1). NCBI lineage: Eukaryota > Metazoa > Chordata > Mammalia > Carnivora > Phocidae > Leptonychotes > Leptonychotes weddellii. The sequence continues at coordinate 128,398,119 of NC_138376.1, forward strand.
CTTGCCAATACTTAATATGGTCAGTCTTTTTAATTTTAGCCATTATAGCAGGTGTGTAGAGATTTCTTATTGTGGTTTTGATTCTCATTTCTGTAACAACTAATTATATTGGGCGTATTTCCATTTTTTATTTGCTATCTATACATTTTATTTAGTAAAATGTCTCTTCAAATCTTCTGCCCATTTTTATTGAGTTGTTTGCTTTCTTATAATTTAGTAGTAGAGTTCTCTATATGTACAAGTCCTTTGTTGGATATGTATTTTACAAATATTTTCTCCCAGTCTGTGACTTGCCTTTTCATTTCCATAACAGTGTGTCTTAGAGCAAAAGTTTTCACTTTGGGGAAATCAAATTTATTGATTTTGTGTGTGTCTTTTACAATTTGTGGTTTTGGGGACCTTTTAATGAAATTTTGCCAAATTCAAGGTCACTAAGGTTTTCTCCTGTTTTCTTCTATAAGTTTTATAGTTTTATCTGTTACATTTGGGCCTAAGACTTATTTCAAGTTGATGTTTTATTTTTTTTTTGAAGATTTTATTTATTTATTTATTTATTTATTTATTTATTTGAGAGAGGGAGGGAGAGAGAGAGCATGGGCAGGGGGAGAGGCAGAGGGAGAAGCAGACTCCCCGCTGAGCTGGAAGCCCAATGCGGGGCTCAATCCCAGGACCCCGGGATTATGACCTGAGCCAAAGGTAGATATTTAACTGACTGAGCTACCCAGGTGCCCCTCAAGTTGATGCTTTAAATGATGTGAGGTAAGGGCCTACATTTTTGTTTTTGTTTTTCTATGGCTACCAATTGTCCTAGGACTGTTTGTTGTGGAGATTATCCTTGAATTGCCTTAGCATCTTTGTAAAAATCAATTGATTGTAGATATATGGGTCTATTTCTGCACTTTCCATTTATATTTTTCTATCTATATGCCAATATCACATGGCTTTGATTAATGTAAATATGTAATGTTTCTTTAAATTGTTTAAGATAAATTAGCCAAATCTGTTCTTTTTCAGTGTCACTTTGACCATGTTATTTGCATTTCCATGTAAATTTTATAATTAGCTTTTCAACATTTACACTAAAAACTCTGCTGGGATTTAATTCGAGTTGCCTTGAATCCATAGATCAATTTAAGGAGAACTGGCATCTTAATAATATTGTCCTCTCATCCATGAACATAGTATATCTCTCCATTTATCTACATCTTCTTTTATATTTCTCAGCTATATTTTGCAGCAAGATATTACAAATAAGATAATTGTCCATAATTAGGTAATATGAATTGTAATTCTTCTATGTTATATCAGGTAAGAGGCATGTATTATTAGACAAAATAGAAAACTCTAATTACAGTAGATTTAAAAGATTGAAGTTTAATTTTCTGTAATGTGTAGATCTTAAAGGAGGCAGTTCAAGGTTTATGTGGAAGATTTGTGATGATTTTAGAGGCCCAGGTGGCTCTGTATTTCTTCCTTATCAGCCCTACCACATGGCTTCCATCCATAGTCAAAGAGACTGCTAGAACTATAGTCAATTCATCCATAATACAGACAGAAAGTCAGAAGAGGGTGGGAGTTGGGGGTTACTGCATACAACACAGTAGGAAAGTCTGGGACATGACTGAGAAAAATAGAGTAGAAATGAATAATAATTTAAAGAAGTAAGGGTAAAAGGTGTATATTCAAATGACATGCAGGTGAGATAGAACAGATACATTCTCCCAAAAGGGAGAACAAAAATAACAGAACAGAATGCCAAGCTATACATTATAAAGAACTACGCTATAAATTACGCACTATAAGAAATAAAAAATATATGCTCTTTAGATTGAAAAGCCCCCTGCAGCCATTGAGAAACAGACACAGAACAATCCAGAAGTTACTGAAAAGCAATGGTAAAGAAGAAACCTTTAAATGTCCAGAAAGAAAAGATAGTCACCTATAAAACTATCAGACTGGCTCCAGAATAATTCCAAACATGTTTCATCCATCAGTGGAGCAATAGCTACAGATTCTTAAGAAAGAAGGCGTGGTTGATGAATTTTTTGCCCTAATTGTTGTTTAAGGCATAAAAGAATAGAATATAGAGTAAAAAGATAGAAATAAAAGTCACTGCTAGAACAAAATTGAGAAGTCCCATTTACTAGAAGTACACACATAAAACAAAACAACAAAAACACAGATCAACTTAGTGGGAAACATGTTCTAAGTAAGCAATAAAACAAGTAAATGTAATATAAAAATCATGACAAAGTGAATATTAAAAATATCCTCCATAACAATAAATGCAACTGAACTAATCTTGTTTTTAAAAGACAGACTCTCAAATTGGATCAAAAGACAAAACCTAACATATGCAATATACTAAAAAAAAATAAAACCACCTAAAACGAAACACGCCGGAGTGAGAAACTGGTAACAGTTTCCAAATGCGGAATGGAGCCACCATCTGAGGTGAGACAACACGTGTTCTCTGCAGATTGCCCTGCATGCATTAGGGTCTTAAGTTCAATTTTGTCACGACCAGGAAGGTACAGTCAATTAATTAAACAGGCAGGTGAACAACAGTAACCATGGGGGGGCGGGAGGGGGCTACCTGGAAAAGACACTTGAATTCAAACTACTTCTAAAACATGCTGTGACCAAGCAAAATATTTCTGTAGGTCAGATACACAGGACAAGTGTTTCGGATCCTGATGTTTTTCTTAAAAGAAGAAAGTGTTTGCATAGGAGGTAAAGTAAGGTGGGAGTAATGGGGGGTTACGACATTCCGAACACCGAATGAGGCACCGGGCAGAGGGGAGGGGACGGTGAGTGACATGGACAGCAAGCTGGGGCTGGCAGTGGTGGGTTGTGGAGAGGGCACTGAGCAAAGAGGCTTTGAAGTTCTAATCATTTAAGTTCAGTGTGTATCCATCCTATTACACTGAGCTTCATGTTAGTAATTCTCTATCTGCCGCTATGCATCATGCTTCAAAGAGAGTCAGCCTAGAATCACAGAAAATCATCAGCTTTGGAATCAGATGAGCATGAATTCAAGTCCAACCAGTTACTGCAACCCATGTTCATAACAGCTGTGCTATTTGGCTTCTTCCAAAAACATTAAGATGTGTGAAATATTGAGGGCCACACGTACATATCCTGATGTTTATCTTTAGGATTTTATATTTATCATTGATGCTTGCCGGTACAACCAAATCAGGTGGGAGTGAAGACCCTCTTCCCCAGGCTGTCCACTCTCTGGGCCCCATCACTCAGCTCTCCCCCCACCGACATCTCCTCCACCACTTTCCATCAGCCCCGAACTGTAAGGTTTTCCTTTAACCTGGTAAAGCATCCAGGATGAGGTGCAGAACAAGAGAACCTCTGTTTACTTGTGCACAGTTACCTTTGCAAGCCGCTAAACCCACTGTTTGCCCTCGGAGCCCTGAGGTCAGACCTGTTTATCTTCATGAATAGCCAAGCATTCAGGAGCACACACGGATTCTGTTTGCCTCATCTGGAGAGAATGTTCTCACAGTCAGGACTGCAATAAGTGCGAGTCATAGATCACCCTCCTCCCCTTGACATTTCTGATCTATGGCTCCCTGACCCAGCCCCCAGAGAAAGACGCTGGACCGCCAGCCACATCTAACAAAGTTATGAGACCTAAAAAGTGCTTTGGAAACCAATGAAAAACCCACTTAGAGAACTCTGACCACGTTTTCTTTCTAAAAATTCCATTGCAACTTTTTACTAACGGTCACCATGACATGGAACAAAATATCCACCCAGTGCCATAGGTTAGTTCTGACGTGAGAATTTCAAGCCCCCTGACTTGGGATTCGCTGGGCAGAAGGCAACAAGGGAGCATCATTATCAATAGGATGTGACTCAGCCAGCAGCTTTGGGCTACGTGGTTACCCCACTGTGCTGATCACCTTGGTTGAGAAGACATCGAAACCAGAGGTCGAAATCCCTGTAACTTCACCTGTAAGAAGTTGGAAGAGCATCTCAGTAAATATGGCTTCATCACATCTTCAGAATATTTAAAATCTTTTCTGTGAAGTTTCGTGTTATCCACTGGAAATTGTTTCCAATGGGTTATGTGTTATGACTATAATTTATCAAGATAAAGAAATAAGGAAAGGTTTCTTTTCAGAATACTTTTAACTTAGATATGTGTGCAATTGTGAGCAACTGAGCCAGGTGTCATCCTGTTTGAAACATACGCTGTCATGCTTGAAAGAGTTATGCTGTTTAAAAATAATCTAGAATGACCTTAGAATAATCCAGACTAACCCAACAATTTAATTTTAATTTCGTCATGCTAGCGGAGAGGGACCACGTTACATGTAACTCTCTTGCCACTGTATATGTCCAGGGCATGACGTACTGGAAAGACCATGGATTTTAGAGACAGACACAGACCTTGGTTTTACTTTGAACATCCCGTTAGTTATGTAAACTTGGACACACGTCTGAAAACTCCAAGCTACAGTATGATGATAAAAGTAGAAGTATTTGACACCTACCTCACCTAGGTTACCACGGAGACAAATAGCTACGAGAAAGCATTTCATTGGCATAAAACTGGCCTGTTGGTCTCCTTTTTCCCTCGTCCGGTGTTCCGACATTTACAGCTGGAATTTTGGAACCTGCGGTATCCCAGAGGCCCCACTGTGTCTGTTGTATGGAGTGCACACAGGAACAGCACCTGTCTCACTGGGTTGGTGTGCAGACAAAATAAGAACACGTTATTAGGTATAATTCCTGGCACAGAGTAAGTGGGTGTGTAGACGTTAGCTATAATGACCATGCTTTTTCACGATTTTCTGAAGAGTCACTATGTACAATAGAAACTGGAGTGACAGTGTGAGACATGCCCTGAAAGAGCAGGAGATGGGAGGCTCATGAGGGAAGAACAGAAGAGAGAACTGTCTGTATTACGGAAAAAAAACTACATTTGACCAAGGTAGAAGATAGGAGGGGCATACTCATTTTAAAAAGAGAATGAGTAAGAGCACACAGTGTACTTACCTCTAATGGTGGGAATGTAGAAATAAAACAAGGTACTTGAAAGTATTCATAAAAACTTAGGCCATGATGCTGATACATTTCTGGAAAGACTTACACATACATAGTGGACACACTTCCAAAACTTAAAATTGGGCCATAGAGTTAAGTGATACAACAAAATATTTTACCTCTGGTAGTATAGTAAACTAAAAAATCCAACAAATAATTCAAATTTAATGACTGCTTACAATGTTTCTAATGCAAGATTTTTTAAATGCAATTCCTTCTTGCTTTTGAATGCTCTTAATACAGAAGGATTCTTCTGGAAAAGACAAAGCCAGGTTGTTTCTAATTCTAAAACAATTTAAGTGTCCTCTTTCTGTAATCTCATCACAATATATTGAAGAACATAAAACCATCTTAGAAACAGTCTTAGTTCACAAAATACTGTTCTTTGGCTATGTTCTTGAGGATATGCAAGATCCTGAAAATATCTGCCTTCACGTGAAAGTAACTGTTACAAACGAGTCACATGAATGCCAGCTGTGGTTTTTATAAGAAACACTTTATGAAGAAGTCAAATACAAATCATGGTTCAACGATAGTTAATTAGCCATGTCAAAAATAAATCACTTAGCGACTGTTCAGATGAGCCACTTTCTTCAAAAACATGTGCCACTTAATTAGAACACACACCACCTCCTGTTTTCGGTCCATCTTCCATCAATCACTCAGCCCCAAGGAATTTTCCTCAATGCTGTCTGAACTGTGTGTTTTCCTGATGAGAAGATTCTCCTACATAGGTGAGGAATGGCATTCATTTCCCACACTTGGCCTCTAAGAACAGAACACACAGACAAAGACAGGGATGGAGACGCCGCCTGCAGCAGAGTGAGGTGATGCACTCCCACCCTGCCCCCACCACCCACCCCCACCTGCACCCCCACTCCCCCATCCCTGTCCCACCTCCACCCCACCACCCACCCCCATGCCCCACCCCCATCCCCAACCTTGCCCCCACCCTCACCCCAACCCCAGCCTCCACCACCTGCCTCCATCACCCATCCC